>NC_081840.1:212723241-213054333 GCF_963259705.1 Myotis daubentonii | reverse complement strand
TAAATATACTGTAGCAATCCAGACCAAATAATAGAAAAATTTACAATTTTACAAAAAATTTACAATGGATTTATATAAGACATGAGATCCACATACCACTGAACATCATGGTTAGACAATAGTTATTGAAATAGTTTCAAGTCAGTAATATGCATGAACAAGGTTATCATCGAATACCTCTGTTCCTGTATCTGTCCTAAATTTCCATTCCATGAGGGGTAAAACAAATTTCAGTTATCATTATCTTTAGGGAACAGAAGCATAATGTTTCCCAAACTTGAATTGGAGCTTTTATTTACTTTCTACTTATCTCATCATCTTCCCTACAATTTCATAAGCTGAAAAATAAAACCCTCCCAGAAATAAAACACAGCTGTGGTGATTACATACAGAAAGTTCAAAATAGATATTACCACATTTATTTACTGTAAAGGCTCAGCAATGTTCCCAAGAAAGCTGTGAGGAGGAGAAAAGAAAAGAGCACTATTAGTGTCAAAATTATTTAAAAAACTATGAATTAAAGAATGTATTTTACAAAAATGATTGACATGTGTACATTAATTAGAAAACATGCTAATAATATGTTTCTGGCTCTATATTAAGTAAATTATAATAATAATGAGATAATGAATTATACTGAGATAATTATTCATTAGACTAGTAATTTTAAAACATTAATTTATTTCTGAGCACCTACAATGTGCAAACAGGTCATGGTAGAGTTGACTTTTCTGAATAAAAATTTAGAGTATGTTTTTAGATTTATATATATATATATATATACTTTCAATGATAACAAAAGAGACCACTTAAGGGCACATAATTGCATTCAAACCTTCAAGAGAAAACATTTGCTAGGCTTTTTAAACAGTTTTAGAACAAAAAAAGAAAATAATGTTTCTATTTATCAAGTCACTATAACTGTGATATCAAAACTGCTAAAAATGAAGATTAAAAAATGATACCAATAAAATGCATGAGATAAATGGGTATTCCTTCTCTCAACCTTTCTGTTATTTCCAATAACACAATAGTTTTATACTCTGAAAAACAAATGTAAAGTTACTTGCAACTTGAGAATAAACAAATAAATCAGAACTAGCACAGGAGAATTTGGAGTGTTTCCAAACTCTAAAAATGAAGGGAATAATGACTATGAATGGCAATTATTAACTTCACAAGGTAGTATGGAAACATTTACAATATTTTATTAATGCCCATCTATAAATCTTCATTATCTTCTCAGCATTTAAACTAGCTAATAATATTATTTTATTTTAGTATTATTTAGTAGTATTTATTAGAAAATAAAAAGTAACCTAAATCCATTTAATTTAAAATTTGCCCAAAACATGTTCTTAAAAGTTTAGTCAGTGATGGTGAATCTTTTGAGCTCAGAGTGTCAACATTTTGAAAAACCCTAACTTAACTCTGGTGCTGTGTCACATACAGAAATTTTTTGATATTTGCAACCATAATAAAACAAAGACTTATATTTTTGATATTTATTTTGTATATTTAAATGCCATTTAACAAAGAAAAATCAACCAAAAAAATGAGTTCAAGTGTCACCTCTGACACGCGTGTCATAGGTTTGCCATCACTGGCTTAGGTTGTACTATATAGAAATGCTGAATTCTGTCATTTCTTTTTTTTTTCTTTTTATATAAAAGGCTTCAATTCTGTATAGACTTTTTAGAAATATTCCTATTCTTTCATTTTTCTAGCAGAATACTTGGTTGCTCAATATTTAAATAAAAGCCTTTAACTTTCAATTTGAATTTTAAAAAGTTAGCTACCTCTAGTAAGCCTTTTGTTTTCTGTGTTACTGCTTTCTATCTCATTTTTATTTATTGTACTACTCCATAATATGGAATGCATATGTGATGAGTAATATATTAAACAACATACACATCCGAATTATAGCCTGGTTTCATTGTCTTTCCCTATTCTCAACATTTAATAATTCTGAATGGCAATAGTCAACAACATACCAATGTTGTGCATAAATAATGAATAGAAAGCCTGGGATAGGAATAACAATTTGCTTTACAATCACTGTGCTTCTCTTTCCTATTTGACAGTTCATTGACTAAAGCATTAATCACACCCCTCTTTCTGTCTTCCTGGGCAGTGGTTGAGGATAATAAAGAATCAGCAAGTGAGGGCTAGTCATTTGAACCCGTAATGGGGAATATAAAGGCTATTCTGGGTAATAAAATGTGATTATCAAATTCTTGTGAAAAGGATAATGCTCTGATGAAAATGTATTATATTAGTTTAGGCTACAGACCATCGTCATAGATGTTAGGAGACATGAGTATATATGCACCTGGGGAAATCAGTAACCATTTTAATGGACCATTCTTCTAAACTCAATTTTCTGCAATAATGGCTAAGATATAGTTCTGCTCATTGTGGTCTTCTGGAAAAGTCTGATTAAATATGCTTTCAGTTATTTTTCCTAAACAAATTCCCCTGTGGAGTCTGACTTCTAGAGAGCAATAGCATTCCTACATATATATTTATTTATTACTTTAATAGGTTCTACCTTCCCAAACATCTTTTTGAAACTAAAATTAAGGATATTCTCATCCCTTAAGTTACTGGGAAACTTCTCCTTGTTAGTTTCTCTAAGGCAAAGGCAGGAAGAAGAAAGAGAGAAAGACTTTCCATTATTTAGCAAGTTTGATTAATATTACTGGCAAAATGGATGAATTCAAATATCTTAAGTGATGTGGGTTGGTAATTTGTGCAAGTGTCTAATATTTATCGAGGACTTACTTTGTGCTGGGAGTTATTGTTTGGCAGTAGTTGATGATATTTGAACTCCATGTATTTAGTTGGGCACATAAACAACCAGACAAGGATCACATTTTCTAGATTTCTTACAGACAGCTGTACCATGTGACAACATTTTGGCCAGTGACATGTGGTTGCGCAGAAGTCACATGGAACATTTTAGGACCCTTCCTTAACAGACAGCTGTGTGAACTTTTTTTCCCCTTCCTTTATCCATCACTCCTTCCTTCAAACTAGAAGGTAGACACAATGGCTGGATAATGGGAAGATGTGTTGGTACATTTTTGGTTCTTGAGGGAAAGGTTTGAATGTACAAGTACTTCATGAAGCAGAACTATGACATCAGCATGGACTGCCTGATTTCAAACTTGTACACAAAAGATAAATGAGATTTATTGTATGTTCACTTGTTTTTAAGTCACTGTCATTCTGGATCTCTATCATGCTCTGCTGGACACAGTCCTGGGTTATATTATATGTATAGCATCTCATTTAATACTTGAAACGCAGCTATAAAGTAGTAACTATCAGTATGCCTACTCTACAGTTGAACAGATAGGAGCATACCGTATTAATTAACTTTTTGGCTATCTTATATATAATACATCAGACAACTAGATTTTTATGCTCAGGAAGATTGATTTCAGAGACCATGGCCTTAAAAAGTATAAAATAATCTCTTACTGATTGAACCACACACCTATCAGCACCATGAAGTTGTAGACTCATTCTTTGATGTCCTCTAGCATCACTATTTCAGTTTTCAGAAATATCAGCACCTAATGAGAAAGCAAAGGTGTTTCAACTGGGAAATTTCCCTTCAGATACTTCAGTTTTTGTTTTGTTTATAGTTATATGAATAAGTTCATGGCTGTCAACTTCAGCTTTAAGGAAACAGTGTTTTTTAGATTGCCTTTGAGCTTGGAAATTAGTACCTCACCATCTGTTAATAATCATTAGTCTTTTAAATACTTCGATTCTTTTTTTTTGCTTGTTATTTCTTTTTTTTAATTTAAATTCTTTATTGTTTAAAGTATTACATGAGTCTCCTTTTCCCCCATTGACCTTTCCCCGGCTACTCCCACTCCTCACCCCCCTACTGTCTGTGTCCATTGGTTATGCTCATATGCATGCATACAAGTCCTTTGGTTGATCTCTTACCCCCTCATTCCCCACCTTCCCCAATAGGTTGGACAGTCTGTTCGATGCTTCTATGTCACTGATTCTATTTTTGTTCATCAGTTTATGTTCATTACATTCCACAAACGAGTGAGATCATGTGATATATATCTTTCTCTGACTGGCTTATTTCACTTAGCATAATGCTCTCCAGGTCCATCCATGCTGTTGCAAATGGAAAGAGTTCCTTCTTTTTTTCAGCAGCATAGTATTCCATTATGTAGATGAACCACAGTTTTTTAATCCATTCATCTGCTAATGGGCACTTAAGCTGTTTCCAAATCTAAGCTACTGTAAATTGTGCTGCTATGAACATAGTAGTGCATATATCCTTTCTGATTGGTGATTCTGTTCTCTTGGGATATATTCCTAGAAGTGGGATTACTGGGTTATTACTTTGATTCTTAAGAACAAAAATAAACAACCAAATTAAGGTGTTTAAAATCCTGAAATAGAAATGCTAATCTATATTTATAAAAATCCAACCTCCTGCTCCCCCTCCCCACAGCTGGCCCTGCCCCTGATTGGCCTCTCCCACCTTGATAGAGGGAGGGGCGGCCTGCTAACGCCCCCATGGCCCCTCCTCCCGGCCAGCTCTGCTCCTGATCATCTCCCCTACCCCAATAGGGGGTAGGCTGGCTGGGCAACCTCCTGCAGCCTTTCCCCCTGGCAGGCCCCACTCCAGATTGGCCCCTCCCACCCTGATCAGGGGCAAGGGTAGCCAGCCAACCACACTTGACCCCTCCCCCAGGCCGCTGGCCCCCGATTGGGCACCCCCACCCCATTCGGGCACAGGGCTCACAGGCCAATCACCCTCAGCCCCTCCCCCAGCTGGCCCAGCCCTGATTGGGCTCTGATCGGAGTGGGCTGGCCAGCCAACCTCCTGCCATCTCCTCCTCCCAACAGGCCTGGCCCCGATTCACCCCAATTACACAAATTCATGCACTGGGCCTCTAGTTTAAAAATAATGATTTAATTGGTTAATTTTTTATTACTACTTTAACATGTGGCCTTTTATTTTTTTCCATATGAATGAGATTATTAACCAAGGAAATATATATTTTATCTATGAGCTTAGACTGCAATTTATCATCTCACTTGAATTATTTTTTGTCCTCCGGTGATTTGCATGTCTATGCTTTAGTACATTCAAGAGTAAAATCACTTATTTTACTATTGTGTCTGAATCTCACACTGGGGATAATGAAAAGGATATCTGACCTTGAAGAGCCACACTTACACTTATGAAACTAATCTAGAATGTGAGAATGCTTCTCCAGCAATGATTATACTAGCTTTCTCATCAATTGCTATCACTATCCCTGAATGCTTTAGACAAATATCTCCTTCATGTCCACAATAGTCATGCTTCCCTTGGAGATTGAGAAGGATATACACATGAGAGGAAGAAACCAAGTTAAAAATTTTAGTATAACTAGAATAGGATCTCATAGAAGGGGACTAATTAATTAATAACTTTTCATGTAGCAAAATAAGAGGATAGACTCAAGTTATATGTACTGAAAATGTTTAACTTCTACTTTATAAATTCTTCTTGAAATTTTCCAATCCCTATATTAAAAGTAATTCCTTTACTTGTGCAATACAATGTTATAGCCACAGTAACTATTAAAAGTCAATATGAAAAGGAGAAATACTGTTTTACCACCTCAAGTTCATGTGAGTTGATTAAGAAAAAGCATCATTTAATAGAATAGGCTACAATGCAGTAAAACTATAAAATTTCTAAGAACAGTCATTATCCTTAATATTTTATTTCCCTTATTCACAGAACAGAAATCCAATAGACAACCTAAACTTCATGGAACAGTGAGCAAAACCTGTATTATCTGTCTCCCTAATATTATTGGTATGAATTGGGAGTTCTTCACTCCTTGCTGTACTGGTCTTCTCTGCACTGAACAAATGTTTTGCCAACAAATGAAGGCATTTTCCTCTGTGGATACTAGGGCATAGGTTTGGATTTTAATTCTATAGTTAGGTGGAATATATCCTGAACTTGGTGACATCAAATCTCACATCCAACTTGATTCTAAGAGAAATTCTTTCTCATTCATTTCCCAAATACTCAAGTACCTCTGGTATTTTTTCCGAACTTAGATGAGGTGCTTATGTCCCAGTTTTCTGGTTATAGGCTCTAAAGTAGAGAATATAGGCTTATTGATAGTGATTTGCTGTCTCAAATATTCTCCCAGTAAATTGCTATGTGAGCAAGTTTATCCTTTGGATATATGTGCACAGATTTCACATTTAGACTAGACATCTCTGCCATTGAGGCCATAAACACTAGGTTCAATTTGTAATAGGATCTATTCTTTCCCCAATGACCAAAGACATTCTTACAAATACCATTTATCTCTGCTCTCCTCCAACTGTGTATTGCCAGTCCTCTGTACAGCACCTCATTAATGAAACAATTTCCTGCAGACTCAGAGCAAAATCTGACTCACTTACATATAAGAGATCTAGTCTCTTTCCCTTGCAATTCCAGGTTTATAGCCTGATCTCATGCTTCTATGAAGAGAAGGAAAGGTGCATTCCATGAGGTCAAATATTGCAGGAACTCTTCCACCTTTGCTCGAATCCCTTAGTGTCTCCTCCCAATACGAAGAATGAGCTCATTCAGCATCCACCTACCTTCAAGACAAATACATTTTGTTACTTTATATATATTCCACTACTGATGAGAAACCTATATTTTCAGTCTGTTTCAAAATCCAAAAGGAAAGAAGAGGATTTTAGAATTGACTTCCTAAAATCCCATCATTGGTGTCTGGAATCCCACTTAAATGATAGACTGGTGAAAAATAGTCTCCTACATGAAGAAAATCAAGAGGTGAGGGAAGGCATCCAGGGGATACTTGGTGATGGAAAAAAGAAAATTAAATACGATGATAAATTTTAAAGAAGAAAATGAAAGAAATTTAAAAATATCAGCAAAGGCTAAATTAAGAGTTTGCAATTAGACAATTTTTCAAAGCCTCAAATGCTAATCACATATTTTTCCAGTTTTCACACACATAATTTTAAGTTTAAAAAAATTAGTTCTAGTAGAAAAAATTTATTATTTTCATACGCCTGAAATATATCATCATAGATTGCAAAACTTTATGTTTTTAACCTACAATGCCGAGGGCTTTAAGGTGTCATTCATCCTATGTTCCAGGATTATGAAGTAAGAATTTGTAATCAAAATATAAGTACACTTCCGAGTTCTTCATGTTTTCAGTTGCTTTATTATGAAGAGAGTATCTGAATAATATGACATTCTGGAACCAAATTGGGATTTCTCTGCCATTATCTAGTTTGTTATTTTTTTTTGAAAGTCAGAATTTGGCAAATTTCCTCATTTGTAAAATGGCGGTGATAATAATGCTGTTTTGTCTCACTGATTTCTTGTGAATATTAAATGCATTAATATGTGGAAAACTAATAACACTGCCTGGCAAACAATATTTGTTCAATAAATGTTAACGATTATTATCATCTACTGAAATATTATAGGAATCCCAGAAGCATAGTTGGACATTCTTTCAAATGAGTGGAAAACCACACAGCATATGAAAGCAGTTAATGCTTTTCCACATCAACCATAGTTAGATTTTTCATAACATTTATTCTTTAACTCAATACTGAAAACATAATACTTTCAAACTGTTCAAGGTATATTGAATGAGAACACCTATGCATTTATTTCAATTACTTGGAATGTGAAGGTTCAAACTCATCTCTTTTGCTAGAGTTCATTAATACTTCTTTAATAAGGAAAACTGAAAATTTTATTATTAGTAGTAACTATTCAGTAAGCTGTTTCAATATTTTAATTTGATAAAATGCAATTTTTTTAGAATTTTCTGAGAGAAGATAAGAACCATCTATCTTGCCGGTTATATTTTATATTGTTCAAAAGAATCCTATCTTCTTGTCATATATGTGGAGGAAAATAATGATCTTTGGCTTTAAATTGCTTGCCTAATTTCTTCTTCTAATTTGCTATAAAGAATCTCCAAAATCAAAATTCCCAAATTTTAATTTGGAGGATCACATTGGTGAACTTTTCTTTTACAGACGCAATCCTAGGAGATATAGGGCTTCTACTCCATTTGCATCTTTCTATGGTTAATGGTGCTAGGAAGCTCTATATTAGAGATATCAGTACCTATCTGATACAAACTTTAGGTATCAAATAGGTTTTATTCTTTCCAATCACTGCTGACATTTTGTGTGCATATCTAGGGCCCTGATATTTCAGCATCACAGTACATGACACCTCCTGTAGGGGATGAGGGATAGGGGGAAATAAAATAATGTTATAAAAGAATATTATAGTGACCAAAATATTTACAATAAGTCTTTGTAGACATTTATGGGAAGCCCCACATATCTTTGTGTCATGGTGTCTCCATTCAATCCTTTAGTCTCTGATTATGTGTGCTTAAAAGTACTGTAAGTACCGAATCAATTATCAGTCTTTGTTAACTCAAATGCGTTCTGTAATTTGCAGCTGCGTATTTAAATTAAAACTCTCTCTGGACTTGCACAGAAATAGCTGAATGGTGCCCTGAATATTCTCTTTAACCAGAGGTTCTCAAACATTAAAGCACACAATAATCAATTGGAAATTTTATTTAAAATGCAAATTGCAAAGCATCATCTCAAGGAATTCTGATCCAGTAATTCTGCTATAATACTCAGGAACCTCTCTCCTCTCCTCTCCTCTCCTCTCCTCTCCTTTCCTCTCCTCTCCTCTCCTCTCCTCTCCTCTCCTCTCCTCTCCTCTCCTCTCCTCTTCTCTCCTCTCCTCTCCTCTCCTCTCCTCTCCTCTCCTCTCCTCTCCTCTCCTCTCCTCTCCTCTCCTCTCCTCTCCTCTCCTCTCCTCTTCTCTCCTCTCCTCTCCTCTCCTCTCCTCTCCTCTCCTCTCTCAAAAAGCCACTATTTTTTCAAGTGGATAGAAGACAATGTGGGGAGAACACACACACACACACACACACACACACACACACACATGCACACACACACCACTAGATCTCTGTTAAATGCTTTGGTACTTTCTCATCAGCATTCTCTTGTTCTTGTTCTCTTGCCATGATAATAGGAGGAATATTATTAACAACTTTGGCAGATGGGTTCTTTATTTTGACTGTAAACTGAAGCTGGATGTCCTTTTCAGGAGAACAGCATCTAAAAAATACTTTACTTGTTACACCAATAAACAACCCCCCAAAGAAACAGCAAATGGACCATACAATTCAGTGAATCCTTGCTCGATATTGTCTGGGTTACAGTTATATATCAGCGTTCTATCTTTAAAAACCAACTTTTAAAATATGTACATAATTTCTTAAGGAGAGATTGATTCTGTGATATCTTAAACCACAGTATTCCTTTATATTATCAAATCCTTACAGTATAACTAGGAAACTCATAACTCTGAAGTTATCTGTAAAGTTTGAACAATCTCAATAATAAAAATGTCACATGAACAGTTTATTTCCTCATGCAAAATAATTGACAACTGCCTAGAAAATATTAGAATATTTTAGAAATATTTTAGCAGAAAACTAAACTTGAGAACAAATGAAGGGAATGTGGGAGATGAATCCTCAAGGAGCAAAAATAAAAGGGCTGGAAAATGCTTCTTTGAAAATATAATGAGACATTTCTTTTGATTTAAAAGAAAAAAAAGACAGTCATGGAGCACTGTAGAGTACTGGACTCCAGATGATTTTGGATGAGCTAATTAGATTGCAATTAGTAACTTCTTAGCAAATCTCAGTCTCATCATGGCTTTGTTTCTCAGTAGTTGACTAAATAATACCCGAGAGATGACCCACAATAGAGAGCAGAGCTCAGGGGAACTCTGTCCATAATTGCTCTTTGTGGTGATATGGCTAAGGAGGGAAAGGACATGTGGCTAGTCCAAAATGAGATGTGATCTGAGTATAAAACACCACAGGCTTTGAAGGACTTTTTTTTCCCCCCAAAAGTCATCTACCCTCTACTTGATCCTTTCTTTTTAAAAAAATTTATTTTTATTGATTTCATAGAGAAAGGGAGAGGGATAGAAACATCAATGATGAGAATCATTGATCAGCTGCCTCCTGCACACCCCCTACTGGGGGCTGAGCCCACACCCCTGACATGTGCCCTGACAAGTAATGGAACCTCAACCTCCTGGTTCATGGGTTGACATCCAACCACTGAGCCACACCAGCAGGACTGAAGGACTTACCATTTAAAAAAATCCAGAATGCATACTATGTCATTAATAATCACATGCTGTAAAGCTAACATTTCCAGGCATATTGGATTAAATATAATACATTCTTAAAATTAATTTATTTTGTTTATTTTTTCATAGGACTCCTAAACAGCATAAAGTTACAGATGTGGTTTGCATTTTATTGATATTACCAGTGGCTTTATTAAAACTATGCAAAAATTAGTATATTTTATGCTGTAATTTGAAATAATATTAACAGCTCCTCCAGTCACATTTCATTCTTTTATCTTTTTATCCCAATAGTGAAGTTTTTCAAGAAGACAGCGGCATTAGTAGAGATGCAGGTAACAGCAGCTTCTTCCTCAACTTCCTTCTCTCTGTCCATCTGCTCCTCTGCCATTGATCAGTCCCTGCTCTGCCCTTGTCCTTGAGAGAGGGCCCCTTCTTTGTCTCTGCCCTTGGAAATGATGCCTCTGTCCTGGTTTCTCTCCTCAAATGACTCATCTCTCTGGATGTTCTGCAACACCTGCTTCTACAGCCTTCAATTAAAAAAAAAATTACAAACTCAATTTTCTTTTGCATCCTGAGCAAGATGCAAATAAAAAGGCAAGGGAAACATCAACTATTCTTAGTCATAATTGCAACAAATTGGTATTTTGTCTGCATATCTTTATTGTCTGATATATCAGTGTATCAGGCTTAACTGAATTGGCAGAATAGCTGGAACTCCTAATTGCAGGGAAAAGGAGGGTGAAAATCTGAGAAGAGATTTTTTTCCTTAGAAGAAAAGTGTTTTGCTAAGGAAATTAATAATGTAAAAGTTTTACAGAGCTAATTACAATTCTTTTTTACTTGGTCATTAATGCCGTTGCCTTCTGCTTGGCAGTATTTTGTTAATCTAGTTTAGCCATAGTGTGCAGCAATCAAACTGAATTTTAAAAAAATATGGCCTTGTAGTCTGTCATTGTTTTTCTACTCAAAATGAACCTTGCTAAAATTATAAAAAATTAATTAGACTTTTAAAAATTAGCTGATTATTTGCAAAGGTTATTTCCTTAAAAAAAAAAAAAAAGAAACACCTCAGAATAAAATTGCAAGTTGTAAGTTTTGCAAAGTACTTAACTAAAATTTGAATATCTTGTCCTGGTATAGCCTGAGGTTTGGGCAAAAAGTGACTTCAAGATATAAAACTGGTTTGAATAATTAGATTTAAATATACTTTTAACTTAATAGAAAATATAAAGAACTGTAACTCTGGCCCAACATGCGTTTTCCAGCATCTATTTTTTTCATTTACAATCCAGATTAACATGCAAAACACATGTTTAAAATACAAAATCGTCACACATCAATGCATACAATAATTTCTTTTCTGCTGTTATAATGGCTAATCCTGGAAGAATCTTGCTAGACTCTCAGCACTGCTCAGAATACAGTGATTTGATAATAGAGAGCTACAGAGAAGCATAAGAAACTGATCTGAGCATGAAATTCCCTGACATGACTCAGGTCAGGCTGGTAATTTATCAGTGAAGGCTGGCCCGGAGCTTAAGGACATGCCACCGCACCAGGTGGAGTACGGAAGGCCGCCACTGGGGGCGTGCAATTTCCAACTCTCTGTGTTACAAAGGTGTGCGAACTTGTCAAACCAGTTATTATTGTAGAGCTCAGCAGTAAGATCATCAAAGTCCTGTGTCATGGCGAAATGGGCCCAAGCACTTAGTCCACCCTGAATTGGAGAGCTTCCCATTGCCAAGCTGGAGAAGCAAACTCAGTTTCAAGGAGAACTGGGCTGCAAATTCCAGACAAGCAAGAAGCTTAAATCCTGTCAGCATTCACCATTGTCCATTCCTTACCCATGGACTTGGCTTGCCCAAACTGTAGCCAGGACTCTAAACTCTGGCTCACCCCCAAATTTTGGCTTTAGACAAGCACAAAGGCGCAGATCATAGAAACATTTCATGCAGAACTGCCCCAGTCAGTGTGTCCCATGGCTCCTACCCCCAAGCCATTCCTGACCATCCTTCTTTCTAAAAGAAAAGCCCTTATCTGTGTGTTGCCTGTTTGATTGTTTGCTTGAGATGCTTGCAGATGCTGAGATTAGAGTGTTTTCACTATTGCAATGATGTTTTGGAATAAGATCTCATGTTACCTTGGTCTGGATTGATTTTTCTTTGACAATCCCAATCATGGGTCTGCCTCATCTTCCTTCCCCCTGCTATTCTCTTGTCTCACTTGCCTTCTTATATTTTATAGCCACCCTGAATGTGCAGCCAATCAGAAATAAATGACTTCTCTTCGGCCCGTTGTATTACTGCACATGCTGTAACTCTGCCTGAAAAGCCTTCCAATTCATTTCTCCTTTTTTTTCGGGGAAACTTCTCCTATACCAGGACTCAGCTTATACTTCAGAGAAGAATCCTCTGTGGCGTGTGATTGGATTACATATCTGATTTTTTTGTCATTTTTGTTCCTCAAGCTCTGTGTGCTTAGCCCTGCTGTAGTTATTCCAACACTGCAGGACAAAACCTGTTTCCCTATTCTGCAATCCTGTCTCCCTAAGGGCACCCCAGTGTCTTGTTCATCATTATCTCCCAGCACCTTTACAGAGCCTACTGCATAGTAGTTGCTCATTAATATTTGCTCAGTACATTAGCAAATAAATAAAATGACAAATGTCAGGACTCTCCATTCACCAGAGCACCAGCATGGCCCATTAACCAAAACAAAGACCGATTGTACCGGGAAAGTCTGTACATCCATGGCCCCCCAATGTTGCCGAAGCCACGCAGTGCAGTGCTTCTAGGAGCACAGCAGCAAGACTGTGATGAGATAAGCTCTATAACTTCATTTGCCTAGAGCCAGGGAAGCACTCATTGCCCAGGTTCATCATGGCTGGGAGACTAAGTGGTGCCTTAGTTTTGCAGGCTAGGGTGGTAGCAGATGAGCAAGTCAGAGGAAGGCGCAGCGATGAGAAAGTCCTGCTCATTTTCACTAGTAACTTACTGTGTTTCAGACTGTTTTCACCATAGAGGCTTTTGCTGTATTGTTGTTGCTGTTATTTTGGGACAAAACAATCTCCCAATATTGTTTGTGTTAGTATGAAACATTTACATGATCTGGGTTTGCTATGATGCCTCATGTTATACATACAATCATTGGTATTATTAATATATCTTCTCTTTCTCTCTTCTGAATTCATGCATTAGCCTGTTGGTTAATAAACTGCTCCTTGTATGTAGAGGGCAGGGAGAGACTGAAGAAAGAGGGAGACCACTCCAGATTGTTTGATGTCGGGTTTAATAAGCAAGGGAATTTACAAGAATTGTCTTGGGAGGCCTCAAAGCTCGGTAAATCTCCACATTCACCCATCAGAAGAGTAAAAGTTTGTGTAATAGAAGCCTTAATCAGGTTCAGTCATATACACCCTCTTGATGGCTTCAACAACACATTGCTCTATCAAGGACATAGCTTTTATCATTAATGTGGGGGAGCAGTCCAAGGACAATGGAGAGGATGAGGAGCTCCCAATTGTCCTGGTCCAGCTCTAGGGTCAACCAGAAGGCTTATCTCAATTGTTTCCCTCAACACTGCCATGTGCAGAGTTTATTTTTAAAATTCCTGCATGATATCTGCTTTGCTCTTTGGAAGATACCTCCGTGATGGGGTGGGGAGGGGCTAAGAAATGTATGTAGTTCTGATCTTCTTTTCTTAACGTATGCCTGGCAGTCAAAGCAAATATTCAAGCACAACCCTGGGCTAGAGGGCCAGAGGTGGTATGTCAGGGGAAACACTGCAGGGGAAGAGTAGGGTGATCCTGCTGAAAAGAGATAACACTATTGATCATGCTTCCTACTCTTGCTCCTTATTCTAGCAAGAGCAAAACAGAATGGATTGGTGATTTAGTCCATGTTCCTTATGTATTTAGCCAATACACACTGAGTGCCAACTATAGAGGAAGCATTGGTAAGCAGTAGGAATATATCATAGGGAAAATAGAAAAATTACATCTGTCTTATGAAGGTTAGATTTTTGCCACAGCACAATTAGAGCTTTGCTAAGCAGCACTCCCCCTGATTCAGCCCCAAAGCTGAACTATAACAAGAAGCAGTGAATATTTAGCTTTGATCCATGAGACATTATAACTTTGCCTTGTGGTTCTACACCACAATGTGTAGTTCCTCCATGGTCAGTTAGCAGATTTTATATTTTCATATTATATTATGAGAATGTATGCCACATATTCTCTCTCTTTATAAATAAACTAGGAGCCCGGTGCACGAAATTCGTGCACTGTGTGTGTGGGGGGGGAGTGTCCCTCAGCCCAGCCTGCCCCCTCTCACATACTGGGAGCCCTCAGGCGTTGACCCCCATCACCTTCCAATCGCAGGATCGGCCCCTTGCCCAGGCCTGACGCCTCTGGCTGAGGCGTCCGGCCCGGGCAGCGGGGACCCACAGCTGCAGCGGCCCCACGATTGTGGGCTTCGCTTTAGGCCCAGGCAAGGGGCCCCTAGCTCCCGGGACTGCCAGCTTCGACCGTGCCCAGCTCCCATCGCTGGCTCCACCCCTACTTCCTGCTATCACTGGCCAGGGCGGCAAAGGCACCTGATTCTCCGATCATGGCTGGGGGGCAGGGCAAAGGCGGCCCCAGGGCCGCCTTTGCCCTGCCCCTCAGCTCTTAGCTCCCCCCTGGGTTTCCGATCACTGTCAGTGGCAGGGGGCTTCTTCCTGCTTTCCCTTTCGCCTCCCTGTATTGTGCCTACATATGCAAATTAATCGCCATCTTGTTAGCAGTTAACTGTCAATCTTAGTTGGCAGTTAACTGTCAATCATAGTTGGCAGTTGACTGCCAATCTTAGTTGGCAGTTAATTTGCATATAGCCCTGATTAGCCAATGAAAAGGGTAGCTCGTACGCCAATTACCATTTTTCTCTTTTATTAGTGTTGATTATAAATCATGATAAGATGAGCTGATTTTTTGTCATAATTCTAGAAGTTGCTGTGAGCTATTTAATTGCCCTTTAGTTCCTGCATCTATAAAATGTAAATGTTAATACAGTAAAATTCAATTTTTACCGAGTGGTCAAGATGAAGATCATTTTATAAAAATGTTTCTTCCCCAAAGGTGATACATATGGGCCACTAAACAATTGTACTGGAGAGAGGATTGGTAAAGTCCTCTGTTTTACTTTAATAATGAAGTGGACAATAAATATCTGGTTTTATTATTTATTTAACCCTCTACACTAATAAAAGAGAACAATGCAAATTGGCCGTACCTTCGCGATGCCCACCAGCCAATCAGGCATGTGTATGCAAATCAACCCAACAAAGATGGTGGGTTAATTTGCATATGCAGGCGCTGAACTGCTGGGGCCAGATGCCCCAGCCACTCTGACAGGAGCAAAGGCAGTGCCAGCAGCCAGGGGAAGAAAGGCCCATTCTTGCATGAATCTTCGTGCATTGGGCTTCCAGTTTGTAAATAAAATATGATGCACAATAACTCAATTAAAAAGAATTAAAGATCCATTATGCTTTTAAATTTTGCTGTCTGATCACACATCTTGTCAAGATGTTATTTGCAGTATGAGAGTTGACAGACATATAAGCTCCAGTTCTACTCTTTCTTCCCTCTCTTCCTCTTTCCTCCATTGATATTCCACTTTCTATGGTTGCTGCAGGATCCTGAGCTACCTCAGGCTTACTAAGTCAAATTTCATGAGACACTCGTTAAAAAAGTTTCTCCCCACATCTCTCAGAAAGGGCAAAAGCCCCACAGACCAGATTCTATTGTAATGCAACTTTGACACATAGACATATTTTTAAATATTAATTTAAAAATGAATAAGAAAGCAAAATTAATGAATACATAAAGACCTTCTCTGTAGCTGAAAATTATTTTGTTAGAAGCCAACACTAATGCATCTTCAGTTTTTATTAATCACTTACATAAGGCTGTTTTTACTGGAGTCTCTAATCAAAATTAATCTCCTAAATTTGCATAGAACACCAAAAGGTGCAGAAGTATGTGTATATTTGCATATATGTATATGTGCATGCATTCATATAATATACATTGCATATATAATATATAATACACCTGTGTGTGTGTGTATATGTACATATGTATATACATATATGTATATACATATATAAAACAATATTACTCTTTAGGTTCCTTAGAATTCTTTGCCTTTATTTTATTAAAGGAACCATTGCAGGTAGTCCAAAATACTCATTTTTAAAACTTCATTGAAATTCTACTGTTTCTGATTACTCTCATTTCTCTATGCCAAGGAAGATTTTTAATTAAGGTTATATGCATCAGGGTCATTAATAATCTTCAGATTAATTGCTACCACATGATTGCAAGATGGCTACTCGAGAAAGGTTATAAATTATCTTTGAGTTCTAAATGCTAGGGCATTCAAATGATTAAAAAAAAAAACACAAAAAACAGTGGGGGCTGATCAGCTAAGAACCTGGAAGGAAAATGAGGGCAGAAAATAAATAGTTAAAAAACAATGCTGTTTAAGGATGCTAGGTTAACTATGTTTTGGTGGACTTACAGTTATGAACTACTTACTAAATATACAAGTAATGAGTCAACTTAGTTCACTATTGTGGCATTTTATTCTAACTTTTTTTCATAAAGTCTAATAGATTATAAACTATGTTACCATCTTAAATTTAAAAATCAGGTACATAATAAATATATTTAATTTCAGATTTTCCAGTGGCATGTGTGTATAACTAATTATCTTATCCCTTTTATCACTACAAACTTCCTATTTACAATAACATATAATAAGCCATTCTAATCTACTTCCTTGAAATTCTACTTTGTCACATCTCTACATAAGGAATCATCAATAAAGTCATTTTCTAAGTATGAAGCCAAATAAAAACTGTCCAGGGTTCATACACTTTGATGTCTTCATGTATGTGCTGACCTATATATTGTGATTTGGTTAGACTAGAACTCTGTTCCCCAGAAATCTCTTCCCTGAATAGTTCCAGGTGAACATTAGACTACAGCAGTGATGGCGAACCTTTTGAGCTCGGCGTGTCAGCATTTTGAAAAACCCTAACTTAACTCTGATGCCGTGTCACATATAGAAATTTTTTGATATTTGCAACCATAGTAAAACAAAGACTTCTATTTTTGATATTTATTTTATATATTTAAATGCCATTTAACAAAGAAAAATCAACCAAAAAAAATGAGTTCCCGTGTCACCTCTGACACGCATGTCATAGGTTCGCCATCACTGGTCTATAGAGATACTCATAAGACATTTGGAAAATAGAAGTGAAACAAGGACAGTTGCTCCAGATCACCTCCAGATCACGATTGCCTGTGTTAACTGTCAACCAAAGCACTAATTATATAATCTTTATCCTTGGTCTGTGTAACACTAACTATATTGTTGTTTTTGTGTGTGTGTGTGTGTGTGTGTGTGTGTGTGTGTGTTTAAATATATTTTCATTGATTTCAGAGAGGAAGAGGGAGAGAGAGATAGAAACATCAATGATGAGAGAGAATCATTGATTGGCTGCTTCCTGCACATTCCCTACTGGGGATCGAGCCCGCAATCTGGGCATGTGCCCTTGACTAGAATCGAACCTGGGACCCTTCAGTCCACAAGCCGAGAGACACTCTATATCTACTGAACCAAACCAGCTAGGGCTGTTTCTGTTTTTATTTTGTGATCTCTTGAGCAACTTTGACTCTCATCAATTGCCTATGTCTCTTTCTCTTTATACCCTCTGACTGTAAATGAATCTTTGACTTATTATTTATCTTTAAATTTTCTTCCTCAAATAATTGATTTATCTTCCTGGTTTTAAGTTTCAATTTTATGTTAATGATGTTCAAATCCAAATAATCTCCACTTTTATATTTCAAACTGCCTCCTAAACATTACCATTTAAATGTGTCATGATTCCACAACACTTGCAAAATGAAGCAAATTACCCTCTCACTTCATTAGCACAGCATCTCTTCTTTCTAATTTAAGATGTCAACTGATCAATCATTGTATTTTATTTATATTGTCATTATTCCCTAAATCACCCTCCACACTGAGATTAGTATGATAAACTCAGTTTCCTTGATTCTATCTGTTCCCTTTTCTACTGGTAAGTAACCCTGCATAATTTTAATAGAAAATGTGAAGATAAACAAAAATTTATTTCACGTTCTTGCTCAGAAATCGTATGCTTTCTATCTTAAAATATTTTATCGACAGCTTTCCAAATTTATATACCAATACTCTCCACAACTGATCTTGGACATTTCAATGTCCTTCCTGAACTTGACATTCATTTCTACCTTTCAATATTTACTCATACTACTTCCCTCTGCCAAAATTCCTTTATTTTTCTCTATTGGTATTTGATTGGTTCTTCATTCGACACAACTTTTCTACTATAGCTTTACAAGTCCATAATTTAAAAAAAATAATTTTTTTAATTCTTTCATATTTTATTACACTTAATTAGTAAGTATTACCTTTAGTTGTTTAAAGAAGAGCTTGTAGGTTTTCTATTCCTGAGTTAACCAACTGGTCCTTCACATGGAGGGCAGGAAGAGACTGAAGAAAGAGGGACACCACTCCAGATTGTTTGATGTCAGATTTAATAAACAAGGGAATCTACAAGAATTATCTTGGGAGGCCTTGAGATCAGTAAATCTCCACATCCACCCATCAGAATAGTAAAAGTTTATCTAATAGAAGCTTTAATCAGATTCAGTTCTTAGTTTTTTCAAGTTTGAGAATGTCTATATTTTTATTTGAATGGATAACATTTATGGCATAACTTCTTGCATATTTTTTGATTTTATAATTTTGTTGACTGTTGTTATATTTTGTAATTAGGTTTCCATAAAGAAACTTGGAGAAACTGAGTGTCTACCTTAATTATTTTTCTTTTAAATTTTTTTCTTCATTTCCCTCTAGATGTCTGTCAATTTTTTTAATGTTTAGTAAAATCTTGACAATCTTATGCTATAATGTATAGAACTTTGAATTTTTAAAATTCAGGAAGAGCTCTCTATTGTCAGCTACAGTGGACTCTATATTATTAATGACTTGATAATATTTCATCATTTAAAGCATTTGTTATATACTTTAGGCCATGGACATATTTATTTATATAGGACTGTGTATCCTGTTCCAGTATGTAATTAATGACTCTGAATTTACAGCATAACTCACTACACAGCACTGGAGTTTTAACTTATAAGAAAGAGTTGTCCTAGTTACTTACATTCCATGTTTCACCAGTTTCTTCCACTTGTTCATTGCCTGAGGACATCCATGACCATGACTGATTTACAGATTTGAGGCTATTAATATTAATTTTCTTCTACATACCAACCAATGTGGCTTCTGGGCATGGGCAAATGATTAGGAATCTTCTCACAGTGTTAATATTGTTCCATTCTCTCTCTCTCTCTCTCTCTCTCTCTCTCTCTCTCTCTCTCTCTCTCTCCTTCCCTCCCTTTCAGTTACCATCACTTACTGAAGTTGATGAGACCTTTTCTTGTTTAGGTAATAGTGATAAAAAAAAAGTATGCTTGTGTGCATTTCAGTTCAAGTAGCAAATGAATACATTATTTTCTGTAGTTTCATTCTTTCCTCTCAAGAATATTCACACATTATATTAATCATTGTTGAGTGTATCATAAAGTGTTTTTAAGGTATGTGTGTGCTTATAATATTAAATTAGCTCATCTGTTGATGCCAATCATAAACAATTACCTTAGAGATGTAGTTGTTATATTTTAGATTTTTATGCAACATTTAATTAAGTTTGAAATGGTTTATTTTTCCTCTCAGAATAATCTATGCTATGTTTTGGCAACAAGAAATACCAGAATCTCAGGGGATTTCCAACCAAAATTTATTCTTCCTTATGCTATGACATGTCAAGTGTGAGTGGCTCTCTGGACAGCTGACTTTCATTTTATGGCACAATATTCTGGATTGCTTTAACCTTGTAGCAATCCTCTATCAAGATTTGCTACCAGGATCACTGCAAAGTGGAAGAGGGAAGGTTGTGACTTGTAGGCAGACTTCATTGCCCATAGGAAAAGGTGGTAATACTTCCTTCTAGGGTGAGAGGACCTATAATATCCCCTTGTGCCCAGGAAGAGAGGGAAAAACAACTTATTGGTGAGCAGCATTAAATACCACATATAAAACAAATAAAGTTTAAAATGTATTCACAGTGTTTTCATCATATAACTAGGACAGCAGTGAATATGCATAATTATTACACTTTCAAATATGCACCTCTTATCCAAAGAGAAAGAAGAGAACCATTCAGATTTCTCTCAAATGTATTTCCTTTGTAAACATGGAAGTTTAAAGTACTGACTTATAGTTCACTAATCCTAAAAATAAAAAACAACAATTCAATTTTCGCAATTGAAAACTGAAGAAGCTACATTATTAAACAAATTGATTGATATTGTAATAAATGCCCAGGTTCTGCTTCCTGCTGCAACAAAAGCCAAACCAGTGACACAGGTGCTGGTGAGGAGGAAAGAGGTTTATTCAAGTGCTGGCCACCTGAGAAGATGGGAGACTCTTTTCCCAAAGCCCATCTTAACATCTAGTGCAGGCAGAGGTTTGATAAGGAAGGAGAAGGAAAGCTAAACAAAGAGATCAGGGAGAGGAGCTGTAGACAAGCAGGCAGTGTCCTTGCAGGTCCCAAAGTGGATTCTTATGGTCAGCGTCCTTGAGTTGGCCATCTGTGTTTTTTTTGTCAGCGAATTCCTGTGTCTGAATGGTTGGTCGGCATTAACCAGAGCCTTGAAGGTCAGGCTGTTCCTTAGGTTCACACAGGAACTGAAACTGCTGATTCTTATAAAGTATATTTAGAAAAGAAATTTTTCACTTATAAGTTCTAGTTTCAAGATAAAAATATCAGGTTAGAATAATGAGCTGGGTTTAACATTTGCTAAGATTAACATGGGTAGCTTTATATAAGTATAGTATATTTATTCACCATTACAATATTGTTTCATTTACTAGTTTCTCAAATTTGTATTGTTTAGTACAATAAAGATCCATGGAGGCTCTAGATAGCTTTTCTTCTTCCAGTTTTATGCAGTTATCCTTCTCTTGGTTAATAAATCACAAAGAAAAACATGAGGCATGATTTAGAGAGCTCTTAAATGCTGAGCAAAAATCCTTAAATATCTGTAATTTGGCTGTCTAATAATTATAAATGGAGAAACCTGCCAAGTATCTCAAAATTATAAGTATATTGAAAGAAAAATGAATATCAACTTTTCAAGAAGAAATTATGTTTTATTTAAAAATCTTAAATGTGTATATATGTGTGTGTTTTCAGTTTCATGACATGGCACTCAAATATAGATTGATGATTTAAGCACCAAACTAATAAAAATAGAAGTAGAAGGATAAGAGGAAAAGAAGGAAAGATAATCTCTGAGTTGCAGGGTGTGCCAAATGTCATTTTCAGTCTTGTCTTTGAATACTATACCTTTTATTGTTTCTTTGTCTTAGAAAATGTCATGTAGCATGAGGTGCAGCTTTGCTCAAGTTTTACTGCCTGTCATAGTCACAGTTGAAAAGCCAGTCTTTTTAACCACCAGTCTGAGTTCAACTATACTGCTGACTTTCTCACAGAATGTGGAAAATTTATTGCAAAGCAGGGTGCACTTTATGCTTACAGCTATTGCTGCAATGCTGGTAATAATACACTGACATAACCCCAAACAACTGCTATATGTGACAGAGAAGAGTAAATTTCTAAACCACAATGCATCCCATATTGTATGTGAGAGTATGGTTGAGAAAAAAGCCCTCTATTGTTTGTGGGAAGTCCTCCATTAGCAGCCATAATTCCCAAAGCTTATGTTATTTATTATTTATTCATTTTAACAATGAAGCAAACAGAGATTTTGTGCATGTATGATTTGGAATATATATCTAGATGTTAAAAATTATGAAAGTAATGATTTTTTCCAAGGTTTAGGGCTAACATAGTAAGTGGAAATGTACATATATTTCAGTTTTCAATTTTAAGGAAAAAAAATCTTTGGCTGTAATAGAAGTGAAACTTCTGTTTAAATTTTGATAATAATATATCTATATAATACATTTTATAATATATAACAAAATGCATCTTTACATTGTTACTATTAAATATATCATTTATCCTATATAATAAAATGGTAATATGCAAATCAACCGAATGGTGGAACAACCTGTGGCTATAATGCGCACTAACCACCAGGGGGCAGAAGCTCAATGCAGGAGCTGCCCCTGGGTGGTCAGTGCACTCCTACAGGGAGAGCACCACTCAGCCAGAAGCCAGGCTGACAGCTGGAGAGCGCAGCAGCAATGGTGAAAGCTTCTCCCGCTTCTGTGGCAGCACTAAGGATGTCTGACTGCCACAGGCCTAAGCTGTCAGTCAGATATCCCCTGAGGGCTTCTGGACTGTGAGAGGATGCAGGAAGGGCTGAGGAACCCCCCTACCCCCCCCCACTCATCTGCTATGGAGTGCACGAATATCGTGCACTGGGCCTCTAGAGTGTGTGTGTGTGTGTGTGTGTGTGTGTGTGTGTGTGTGTGTGTATGATATAAGAGAACTATTTTTATTAACAAAGGCATAGGTAGTTAAAAGTTTCTTTCACAAGTAGCAAGGGGCAGTATTCAAAAAAATAATATTTTCAATTAGACACTTTGTGTTTAAATCTGAGTTCTAAAATTTACTACTTGAATGATCCTGAGCCAGTTGGTCTTCTGCTCTGTACTAACTTCTCTAATCATTAAAATGGAAGAAATAAAAGAGTTGTGGCAAGAATGAAAGGACTTAACATGCATATTATAACAGAATGCATGTGTGTAATAAATGCCAAGTAAGCTTAGTTTTTGTCTAATCTCTTATTTTAATGCCTTGTAGAGTCTGGCCTTGTGTTTCCTAATGAAAGGCATTTGAGCCAAAGTCCCACATTCTGGTACTTAACATCCTCTGTGATATAAACACTATTAGTTCTTGACCTTTACGGACTTGAACCACTTTGGGGATATTTGAGGTCAGTTCCACTCCAACTTTATCTTCTATATTGTGCCTACATTCAATTACTAAAGAAAGGAAAGCACCATGTCCCCTTTATTTCATCTGTTATTCAGTGTCATAACCTCACCACCTGACTGCCCTGATTTATTCAGCCCTGGTGCATTGGCCATCAAAGCTTACTCCTATCTCTTTCTAATATTTGCTCTGGGAATTTCATGAAATTATCTCTATATATAAAAATCCAGTGACTGGAATGCCGGAACAACCAGAATGACCAGAACAACTGTTTGCTATGATGCCCACTGCAGATGGCCAATCTCCTGCGGCCTCTCCTCCAATCTGGCCCAGCTCCCAATTGCCCCCCCTCAAACCCCAATCAGGGGCAGGGCCTGCCACCCAAGGCCCCTCCTCCCAACTGGCCCAGCCCCAATTGGCCCCCATTGAGGCTGGCCGGCTGGATCCTACCTGTGCATGAATTTGTGCACTGGGCCTCTAGTTAATAAATAATTTAAACAATCAACTATGTAGTGGAAAGCTTTCTGCACTTGTGGATGTAACTGAAACTTAGTCACTTGAGAACAGACTATTCAGGTATCCTTCTTTTAAAAAAAAATTATTGTTGAAAGTATTACATATGTCCCCTTTTTTTCCTTCTAGCATGCCCCTACCTCCCACCCCAGGCCTTCTCCACACTATTATCTGTGTCCATGGGTTATGAATATATGCTATCAAAGTTCTTTGGTAAATCTCTTCCTACCCACTCACCCACCTCTGCCTTCCCTCTGAGATTCATCAGTCTGTTTCATGCTTCTATGTCTCTGGATCTATTTTTTTCATCGGTTTATTTTGTTCATTAGGCTCCACATATGAGTGAGCATGACTTTCTCTGACTGGCTTATTTTGCTTAGCATAATGCTCTCCAGGTCCCTCCATGCTGTCTCAAAGGGTAAGAGATCCTTCTTTTTTACTGCCGTATAGTATTCCATGGCATAAATATACCACAACTTTTTTATCCTCTCATCTACTGATGGGCACTTGGGCTGTTTCCAGATGTTAGTTTTTTAAATTGCACTGCCATGAACATAGGGTGCATATATTCTTTCTGATTTGTGTTAGGATATAATCCAAGAAGTAGGATCACTGTGTCAAATGGGAGTTCCGTTTTTAATTTCTTGAGGAAGCTCCATACTGTGGCTGCACCAGTCTGCAATCCTACCAGCAGTGTATTAGGGTTCCCTTTTCCCTACATCCTCACCAGCACTTGTCATTTGTTGATTTGTTGATGATGGCCATCTGACAGGTGTGAGTTGATACCTCATTGTTGTTTTCATTTGCATCTCTCAGATGATTAGTGACTTTGAGCATTTTTTTTTTCATTTCTCGGCCATCTGTATGCACAGTAAAAGAAACCATCAACAAAATGGAATGGGAGCCCACTGCATGGGAGAGCTTATTTTCCAATGATACATCTGATAAGGGGTTAATTTCTAAAATGCATAAGGAACTCATTCAACTTAACAAAAGGAAGGCAAACAATCCAATTTAAAAATGGGCAAAGGACTAAATAGACACTGCTCTAAAGTAGACATACAGAAAGCCAAGACACCTAGGTAGGTTTCTTTTTAACTATAGGCCTCTGACCTCACTTTTCTTATAATGTTTACATTAGAAAACTTGTAATTAGAAATTCTCACTGCCCCTTTTAGATGCAAATCTTTTGCAATCCAGAAATGTCTTGCTCAAGATCTTGGGAGACATCCCTTTGAAATATAATTATTAAGACAGGGTTCCTATTTCCCTGACTCTGTGGGAGGGCAGGAACCAAACTATAATAAATGACAATTAGCAAACACAGATGGTCTATACACATTGACTAATCGCCCCTTAATATCCTCTAGTACTCTTCCATTATCTCATCCTACCTTTAAAAATTCACTCCACCATTTGTTTCAGTGGAGTTAACTTCAATTTCCCTGATTGCAGTCGTCTTAAATAAAGTGTTCCTTGACTGTTTAACTTGTCTGATGCAACTTTTCTTTTAGAGTTCTTAGGCGGTGCAAGGCCAGTAGTCTAAGAATGGTACAAAATTCTGTTACCTTCCTACTCTTTTTCTCACTTGCATTATCTTACTTCATATATTCCTAATTTGGGATGATTAGTATTCATGTTATCTAATTTGGATTCCTAGTAAAATATGTGGAACGACTCTGTTTTTTATACTTCATCATTATTTTAACTAAGTTCTTTAAAAAATTATCTTTAAATAAGGCTATGGTAGTATAAGTTTATCAGGAAATACATATGAATACATGCCTGAAGGCAGTTTAAATGAGGAAAGCAATTTGAGTTTCTCAGACCTGACCTAAAATGTGTTGCATAAAATACAAATTAGATAACCTACTTAGAAAAAAAATCTTATTCAAACACTAAGTCTGAGAAAAAAATGAATCTGAAAGCGTCTTAAGGTGAGGCCTGGCCTCACAGACAGATCTTGGTCAGAGTTGTTAACCAAATCCAGAATCTACTTTAGGTTAAATTGCTAAGTGGTGGAGGCCCACTTTGCTCTCTCTGTGTTCAAGATTATTTCCTTACCTGCTCCCCTTTATTATTATTTTTTTTTAATTAAAGGCTTTGTTGCAAGGTCTCACTCATAAACATATTAAATGAACTTACTTCCTCATGAAGTCCTCTTACCAAGCTTCCCTACTCCAGACCAAGGCTTACCTGTTCTACATTCCATTCTTTCAAGGCTCTGCTCACTCATGAGTCACTCTGATGAGTCATGTGAACAAGTGAGCAAATCAGGTTGGCCTCACGGGTATCATAGTTGTGTTTTAACACAAACCTCTGAAGAGAGACTGAATCCTGGGGTGGCCATACCAAATGTATTGATTTCCCCAGGACCATTACTAGTCCCAATTGTGCCAGTGTAATTATCCGTCAGATGCCATTTGTTCCCCAAAGTGCCTCACATGGACATCAATTTAAATGGTCACCCTTTCTCAAAAAAAGTCTCTAATGATGGAAGTTTCAGAAACAATGGTAAATTGTTGTGAGAGAGAAGACTGCCAGTTTCTAGAGCCTTAGAAACCATAACCTAAGGGGGATTTTTGCTCACATCTACATGATGTTTGGTCCTGGAGAATATGATATTCTGGTGGTTGATTGTCCTAAAGTCACTGGGCCTAGGCAGCGTTACTTGTTACTCTAAATGACTGTCCAGGCGGCATATTTAAAAGAAATTGTCATGAATACTCAGAAATTCCAAATATGAAGGGTAAAATAAAAATCAAAACCCACACAAGCATCCTAGGCATTTTTGCTAAGTGGTTAGTGTCAGCCTGTGGACTAAAGGGCACATACCTAGGTTGCAGGTTTAACCGCTATATGTTTCTCTCTCTGTCTCTCTGAGTCCCTTCCACTCTCTCTAAAATCAATGGGAATTATCCTCAGATGAAGATTAACAACAAAAAATATTAATTAATTAAATTAAATAAACACACACCAGAAAATGTAAAAACTTCACAGCATATTAATTGTAATTTTTAATAATGCTTATAATATCCAGACATTGTTCTAAAAATTTAACTAATATTAACTTATTTAATCACAGCAACAACTCTGTAAGTATGATATCATCCTGTTTTATGGATGAGAAAACTGAGGCAAAGAGAGGTTATGTACTTATAAGTCACCAAGACGTAGTAAAGTGGGAATACAAACACAGATCGCTTTGTTTTAAATTTGCATGATGGAAAACATAATTTTGTGTTTCTTCCCAGGAAAAGAAAAACACAGAGAGGGATAAGGAGAGATTAATTCAGCTTTTATCCACAGTAGATGGTATGCCTGTAAATGACTGTATCTTCTAATATCCACTCTGTTCATATGCTACCTGTCTTCTCCCACCTTTAATATCTACCAGTTTATTCTGTTCTTGAACTGCCTTCTCCCATTCTCTACTCAGATCTTGTTTCCATCGTATCTTGTTCTCAGCTTTCAGGGAAAGATGTCAGAATGTCAATTCCTTTCTGTTCCACTGTGGATAGGACTCACTGGTGCAGATCCTAAGGAAGAAGAAAAAGGAGGTCATCATAAAGCTATGGTCTCATGGTAAAATATCAGAGCATGGTAAGAGCAGGGTGATCATCACAACATCAGTGCATTATTTTAATAAAAATTTTGTCATCTCCTATGAGATGTATTTTTAAAGCTCTCTTCTGGATCTATCTTGATAATCTGGGGGCTTCAAGGAGGAAGTGATCTTTGCATAGAGAAGGAGATAATATATAAAAATCCATACGATGAAAGAAAAAGGCACATAAATACATACCGTTAGAAACCATCTCATGAACTCTGTTTCTGTTAATTGGAAATTGGTATTCTGCATTTTCCTATGGAATAGGTGAGCTTGTCTCATTTAGCCATCCTTCTTTGGCACTTCTATCATATTTTCAGTCTATATTACTAGTCCACTCTATTAATATACTACTAGAACATATCTGGATCTCTATAAGATAATGCAAATGAAGCACTCTATGAACAAACTGAAAACAAGGAAATCTCAAGATAAAAATGTTCCTAAGATTATATTTCTGTAAATCACACATTAGTGGCCTATATTGATTTATTATAATCTAACATAGTTATAGTTAAACATAGATGTATCACACTTTTTACTGGCATCCTTGCTCTTTAGCTAATATCCCTAAATGTAAACTGTAGAGGCAGAGAATATTTACCCTCTTGTATTTCTAGCCGAATGGATAAGGACTGGCACTGAATGAAACTGCTTCTAAAGTTGTGAAGTTCTCCAAGATGCCGTGGGGATGCTGGGAAATGTTCAGGTCAATGCCCATTAAAGAAAGGGTCAGCTACTGAAAGATGAAAGTGATTTGAAGTTTCTCTAATTTTAATAAGTATCATGTGATCTCACCCGTATGTGAAATCTAATGAACAAAATAGATCCAGAGGTAGAGAAGCATGGAACAGACTGAAGAATCTCAGAGGGGAGGCATGGGGTGGGGTGGGGAATGATTAACCAGGGAATATCCTATATAATATAAGAGAAACATGAAAATTAACCATCATTCTGTCACTCTGCCACTCCGCCACACCCACCAGCCAATCAGAGGAACTATGTAAATTAACCCAACGATGGCGGTTAATTTGCATACAGAGGCATGGAGCAAAGACTAAAGACAACTGAAGATGGCAGCGGGCACGGAGCTGGAGCAACCAGGAGGCTTGGGCTGCTCCCAGCGACGGAGGAAGCCAAGCTTCCCGCCAGCCCTGGGGCTTCCAGCCAGCCCTGGCCTCCACTCTAATAGCTGGGGGGGGGGGGGGGGGGGGAGGAAGGCCTGGGAGCAGCCGGAGCAGAGAAGCCAAGCCTCGCTGCTGTGGCCAGACCAAAGGCCTGGGTCCTGGGTGCCGGAGGAAAACCCGTGCTGGCAGCCAGGGGAAGGAAGGCCTATTGTGCAAATCTTTGTGAAACGGGCCATATCCTATCTAATAAAAGACAAAAAGGGTAATTGACCATACCTATACTATGCTTCCCATTGGCTAAATCAGGGAGCCATGCAAATTAACTGCCAAGAAAGATGGCGGTTAACCGCCAACAAAGATGGCGGTTAATTTGCATACATAGGAGCAATGATGAGAGGCGAAAAGGGAAGGACGGAAGAACAGTGATCAGAAACCCAGGCGACAGGCAAGAGCCTGGTGGCAGGGCCCCCCGGCCCTGGATCAGAGAACCTGGGTCGTCTTTGCCTGCCCCCCAGCCGGTGATCATGATCGGAAAGCTGGGCCGCAGGCAAGGCAGCACCCCCGGGACCCAGGAGCCGCCTTGCCTGCGGCCAGTGATCTTGATTGGAAAGCTGGGCCAGAGGAAAGGCGGCCCCCTGGAACCCAGGAGCCCGTCGGTGAGGTCTGCAGGCGAAGCAGCGATCAAGCTATGAGGGGGAGGGTGGCGGGTGGAAGGTGCCACAGGAGCAGCTCTGGCCAGAGACTGAAGACTCCCACGGGAGCGAGGAGCAAAGACTGAAGGCTCCAGCCACAGCGAAGACTGTGTCCAGAGCGAAGATGGAAGGCAGTGGCCAGAGTGAAGGTCTGGGTCCCGGGTGCCAGAGGAAAACTGGTGCCAGCAGCCAGGGGAAGGGAAAGCCTATTGAACGAATCTTTTCATGCAACAGGCCTCATATATATGTGTATATATATATGTTTATAGCCCATGTACACAGATAATAGTGAGGTAAAGGCCTGGGAGAGGTGGTACAGTGTGAAGGGTGTCTATGGGAAAAATAAACAAACAAACAAACGGGACATCTATAATACTTTCAACAATAAAGGTAATTTTTTTAAAAAGTAGAAAAATGGTATCTAGAATAATGACATTGAAAACATGAACTAATCCAAGAAATCAATAAGGAAACAACATTGAGCCACAAGAAAAGGAATTATCAATATACAGACAAAACAAACACAAAAATCCTTTTGACTTAACATTTTTTTACCACTTTCTATAATTTTAAAACATATTGTGTCCAAACTTACACTGTGGAAATATAACCTGATTATAGCAATAACAATAGTTTTATTGATCATTAAAAATACAAATTAATTAGGATTTACATTTTTGGTTTTTGACTTTTAAGCTTATCATTAAAATTCTCTGAATGGGATTTAGTACAGGGGAAGTACTTTAATAGTTAGGAAATCAGACTCTGAAAATGTGTCAGACTGGAGGTTGAATCCTACTTCCATCATTTACTAGCTTACTGAACACTAATTTCTGTATTTTTAAAATAGAGTTAATAACAGTTCATCTTTGATAGAGCCCTGCAAGTGTTAAATAATACAATACACTCAACCAAGAGCAATATAAGTAGTACTGCTCTTCTTATTATAATAAAATATTAAAGTTTTAGTAAATAATTTAAAAGTTTTAATAAATTAATATTATTGCTGTTGCTATACAAATATTTAGGCTTAAAAAAACATTGTCATTCGCTCAGCCTCAAGGCAGTAATTTGGTCTTGGTGTTCCCACCAATTCTTCCTGCCCCCTTGAACATATCAATTCTTTATCTATACTGTGGTAGCTTCATGGTTATTTTATATCACTCTTCACCAAAACATTATAAGTACTTTGAAAACCTTTCTCCCCGACCAATTCCCATGCCCATCTTTCATCACCAATAATTTATCCTGCATATTCTAAAATGATAATCGTTTTGCTTTTGACTAGAAGATATCTTTGGTTGACAACCGTGTAAAGTGTTTTAGCATAAGCTATTAGTATACATATTTAATTTTCTGGTACAAATTAAGTATGTTATCTCAATTTAATTCTCAGAGCAATCTATGACTTTCAGAATATTGTTCCCAATTACAGATGACAATATACTCAATTCGCAACACCTTGGCAACAGGGGCCATCCAAGGTCCCTTCCAATCACCGCGTACTTCAGATCTTCCTGCCACTGCTTCCTTCCTCCTATTTTCCCCAAATCAGGTACTTGGTCTAGCCATGTGGAGTATCGTGCAGCTCCTAGAATCTTCTATGGCCTTCCAGATGTTTGTGTCTTTGAACATCAAATTTTTTCTCAGAATGACTGTAATTTCTTTCTTTGGAATATTTTACCTTGTGTTAGAAGAGTTCTTAATGCATTGCATAATGTACATATCTTTACTATAGCATATTTGTAGTGTGTGTGTCTTTCTGTATCTATATGTAGTTTTTCTTTTCCCTAGACCACTAGACTAAAATTTCTTCAAATTAGAGTCAAAGGTCTTATTTTTCATTTATTTTTTTTATTTTTTTCCACATTTTCTAGCACAGTTTCATGCACATTATAGGTGCTTAAAATGCTGGTTTTAATTAGAGAGTGAGTGATGTTGATATTTGGTGTTATGAAGTCAAAGTATTATGCAAATCATTGCCATTAGAAAATATCATTGTATTTTCATATAGCCATTGCTCTGTGGTAACCAAGTTTTGATTTGATATTTTAAATGCTCTGACCTGTAATCATAAAGAGAATAAGTCAGAACTGTGTTTTCTCAATTTATTTTTTCAATTTTACTTTTACCACACAAAGTAGGAAATATTAAAAGTGTTTTTTTCTTAATAGATTCCAAGTCTCTTTTTCATAACATTACATTTTTGGCAGCTGATGATTATGGAATAAAAATGATGTGATTCTAATAATAAAATGTAAGCTAGCCAACTCTATTTCCTACTGAATACTCTATAAAATAAATTATAATAAACCAAACTTTTCTGGACAGTAATGATGGATCATTCCAATTTATCTATGTCGTGAATAAAAATATACCTATCATAAATCCTTTCTTTTAACATAAATGATTACTGTTAAATTTCTGATGATGATACCTCCCACAAATTATCACCTGAGGATCCTTAAAAAGAAACTGAAAAATATTATAGATGATTTCATTCTTAGTATTCATATTGATCCATACACTGCATCTGACTCATTGAAATAATTTATCCTTCTAAAACATATTTTATTCAATGACATGATACTTTATATGAATTCATCATCATTTTGCAAATGTCAACTACTTTTAGATATAAAAGAACTCTATAAATCCTTAATCAATAAAATTCATTGGTGTTACCAGTATCAAAAATGTGTGCACAAAATATAAGGACCAAGAAAACCTTATTTTAATTGACACAGAAATCAATAATTCTATTTTTTCTCTTTTTCTTTATTTTCTCTCTGTTTTGCCTTGCTGTACCCCTTAACTTTCTGGTTATTCATATCACTTTTTTTGGTGCCATTAGTAGAGTTATATAAGATAGAAGAAAGGATAAGGAAACTAACATTTTTTAGTATCTAATATAGAAAAGTCACTATACTTGACAACTTACAATACATTGTTTCAATTCTAAGATGGATATTATTTCCCTCAGTTTATAGATAAGGAAACAGAGATATCATAATGTGTACACAATGCCCAGTGTGATATCAACAGATGATATAGTAACTCAAAGGAAAAGTCATTGTAAAAGACTGACCTAAGTCAGAGAAGGCTTCATGAAAAAAGCAAGTGATGGAAGAAGAATGTTAGAATGACATGTTAGAATGTAAAAGACCTAGTGGAGAATTTGTTTAAGTGAAAATCTGGTGACAAACTTGAGTTAATTTTATTAGGAAGCATGAAGAGTATCAAATACCAGATGAGTATGGAATTTATTTTATTATAAATGTAATATTTTTATGGTCTTACATGATGGTTTAACATGTGTTAAACTTTGTTTAAGAATGTTATTCTGACAACCATAGGGAACTTAATGGAACAAGAATAGAAAGGTGGCAAATTGACCAGTTGAAAATTTTTGTTGTAGTCGACAAAAGGTAATTAGTGAAGGGATGAACTGGGGCTTTGTGAACAGAAAAAACATAAATGAATCTGAAAAGATGATAAGAATTTAAACTGATACACTATGTACAAAACTTATCTAGAACTGGGAGGAGAGGCAGGTGGAGTCAGAGGTAACTTCAAGTTTCAGAAATGGAAGATAGAAAGAATGGTGCTACCTTTGGACTATTGAGGAAAGCAATAAAGATTATACAGGAGAATGTAGAATCTGGTTTCAGCTTAGTGAATTTCAGATTTTAAAAAAATCTTCATGATCAGATGCTTAATGTTTTATCAGAGATGCTCAGAGTCTAGTTTTAAGGTTTATTTCTACAGAGGGGAAAATCAAGGTAATGAGATTTACCTGAGATTTCTGAGACAGAAAGCAAAATGTGACGCCCTAGTCCCTTTCAACACACCCTCATTTAGAGGGAAGGTAGTGCTGGTCAGCTCCACAGGCACGCAGTATGCACTGAATGGCTAAATGGGTGAGAGCGACAACTTTTGGGGATGACTAAGTTCATTCAGGTCCTGTTGGCAAGCCCACTTGGCTTTACAATTAACTTTTTTGAAACAAAAATAATAAATAAAATTTTATCTCCTGTATGAGACTCATATTTTTCTGTTTCATTTAACTTAGGCAGAGAGAAGTTATGATTGCTGACTCTTCCATCTCCAATCTATATGTTATGATGGACATGGATATGGGGCATCTAAATCCTCTGGCTAATACCCGTGGCTTGAAAATACTGCAGAAGCCAATTTTTTTAATATATTTTATTGCTTTTTTACAGAGAAGAAGGGAGAGGGATAGAGAGTTAGAAACATCAATGAGAGAGAAACATCGATCAGCTGCCTCCTGCACACTCCCTACTGGGGATGTGCCCACAACCAAGGTACATGCCCTTGACCGGAATCGGAACCGGGACCGTTCAATCCGCAGGCCGATGCTCTATCTACTGAGCCAAACCAGTTAGGGCAGAAGCCAATTTCTTGATAAAAAAAATTACTATTCTGTTCAGGGTAAGGGGCATTTTCCTGGTGTTTAAATGTGGCAGATCATATTAAAGTGATCTCAATGAGTTACATCTTAGTTTAATCCCCTCCTCTTGAATGCAATTGAAACCTGTGACTTGCTCCTTTAAAAAAAACTATAAAAATGATGAACAGCTACTTTTTTTATTATGTTACTAGAGGCCTGGTGCATGAGATTAGTGCACTTAGGGGTTGGGGGGCCCTCAGCCAAGCCTGCACCCTCTCACAGTCTGGGAGCCCTCAGGGCTGCTATGGAGGCAGAAGAGGCTCCCACCACCATGCTGCGCTGGCCATCCGTGAGCCCAGCTTCTGGAATTCTGGCTGAGCAGCACTCCCCCTGTGGGAGAGCACTGACCAACAGGGGGCAGCTCCTGTGTTCAATGGTCGTTCCACCATTCCGTCGATTTGCATATTACCCTTTTATTATATAGGTTACTGTACAGCAGGGGTGGAGAACCTTTTTTTCCCAAGGGCCATATGGATATTTATAACATCATTTGAGGGCCATACAAAATTATCAGCTTAAAAATTAGCTTGCTGTATATGGTCAAGCATTTAATTAACTCACCTCTAATGCCTTGGCAGGCCCAGACCAAATGATTTCATGGGCCTTACCCCTGCTCTACAGAACAGGTATGTGGATGTCCCTCCCTTTTGATAAAACTGAGAAGAGGCACTTACCCACAGACTTTGAAGAAGTCAGCTACAATATTATGTGAATGTGAAGGCTTTAAAGAGGTTCGTATGGCCAGAAACTGTGGCTGGCCTCTAAGTGTTGAGAGTGGCCCTGGCCAAACACCAGCAAGAAAATGAGAACCTAAAATCTTCAACCACAAGGAGATGAATTCTGCCAGTTAGCAGTGGATTATTCCCCAATCAAACTTCCAGATGTGAATTCAGTTTGATCTACATCTTGATTGCAGCCTTGTGAAATTCTGGAACCAGGCTATTTCTGGAATCCTAACCCAAAAAATGTTTGTGATGATAATTGTGTGTTAAATTAAGCCACTAGATTTCTGGTCATTTGTTATGCAGCAATAAGAAAAAAAACACTAATATACCAAATGTATAATTGGGATAATCATACTTGTGATTTGGTACAACCTCCTACAGCACCAATTACATAATTGTCTTGTTGCGCAAGAGCAATGATAGTGGTGAAAGCCAAGTCACAGCCTTAGGAGTTGCTCCCTTCAGCAGCCATGATAGGGAATAAGAAAACAAAAATTACATCATGCCGGTGTGGGGGCTTGTGAAACTAAATGCCACCCTGAAGTATAAAAGGAATGCAAGGCTGGGGGTCCCTGCGATATCTCCATTTATTTCAGCAGGCTGCTTCCTACAGTAGAGCTACAAATCCTTCCACAAACCCAACTTAGGAGCACCAATTTCATTGACTATGCCAGATGCCATGTCTTTGCTAGAGCAGATTTGCATGATCTCCAGGACATGGTACATGGACATTGACTGTGTGAGTGTATTATTTTCTATCTCTATCCTCAGAAAAGGATAAGGAGCAGTTTGCAATCCCATGGGACGGAAACAATATATATTTCCAGCTTAGCAAAAAGGTCTGTGTTAACTTTTTAATTATATGTAACCATTTTGTCCAAAGAGATTGAGGCCATCTAGATATCCTGCTGAACATTAAAATGACCCATTACGTCACCAACGTCATGCTATTAGAGACCTTGGCTTATGCCGCCACTCTATTGGGTGGAGGGTGACCCCTATGAAAATCACTACACCATATTACCACTTTATTTACCTATTTAGAGGTTCTGTGGTTAAGGACATCTTGGCACATGGCATCTGAAATAAAAGATAGTTCAGTCACCTACACTATCAGATAAACAAAGGCACTGCCATTTGCCATATTTGTATGTATTTGTAAAAACCAAATGTTTGCTTTCCTCCTACTAGGACAGTCTTTCTTTGTTCAGCTTGGGTTTTAAAAAACCTCCATTTTTTCATTTGTGGCCTGAAAAGACTGATTGTACCTTCTAAAAATTAAATGATGTTGAGATTATTTAAAGATCTGTTATGTGAAGTTTAGAAGCTTAAGATAATTGTGTGCCCTGAAGGAATCTCGTCATTAGATGCCTTTGAAAGCCCTATTTGTGTTTCACTCTGTCTTCATATGTCTGTAGTTTCTTTCATCAATGAACACAACTGCTCCACACAGACCCTCAGGCAGGAGTTGCAGTAAAGAGTCAGTTTTCTGTGTAAGAAAAAAGCAACTTAAAGGGGTGTTACAGAGTGTGTTTACTAGTATCTCTCACAGAGTTTTGTTTTCAGTCATCCTGTGGCCACCACACACTGTGAACGGCAAATGCATCTCGTCAATAGAGTCAGCGTCCTCCATATTCTCTGGTAATTAAAGTTTGGCGTCAATTTACAAAAGTATATGATGGAAGCATTTTTTTTTTTATATATTTGATTGGTTAGGCAAGTACAAAACTCCTAATGAAGGAGAGGCCTTTAAAAATTATTCCGAATTTATATAAGATTTTCTTCATCTACTGCTTAAATAATTAAATAAAATCCCAGTTTCTTTAACGTATCAAACAAAATCTAGGAAGGCTAGAAAAAAAATAGAAGACATAGACTAGAGAGTAATTCTCTATGTGGCAATGGATTATTTATATTATAGTATCTAATTTAAGAATGTGGGCTTATTGGCCGAAACCGGTTTGGCTCAGTGGATAGAGTGTCGGCCTGCGGACTGAAAGGTCCCAGGTTCGATTCAGGTCAAGGGCATGTACCTGGGCTGCGGGCACATCCCCAGTAGGAGATGTGCAGGAGGCAGCTGATCGATGTTTCTCTCTCATCGATGTTTCTAGCTCTCTATCTCTCTCCCTTCCTCTCTGTAAAAAAAAATCAATAAAATATATTTAAAAAAAAAAAAAGAATGTGGGCTTGTTAATGAGGAAATGCTGGAATGCTGGGTAAGGTCTACCATTCACTAATTATGTAACTTGATTAATGACTACACACTGCTAACTCCAGTTATCCCTTATCAATGGGGGCGTTAACAGAACTTACCTCCCAGAGCTATTTAAAGTATAAAGAGAAAACACACAGCAAGGAGTTGGCAATGGGTTAAAATGTGACACATTTTAGCACGTTTCCTTGCCTTTCTCCTTCTTTTTCTTGACATTAGAATTTTATGATGGAACTAGAAATCTGAAAATGTAGCAACTTTCAAAAAGATCTCCCTACACTTTTGTTCTTAACCTTGGGTATCACCTTCTGAAGAGGCCTGCCTGTGCTACCAATCTAAATTAGTTCCAACAAGTAGTTCTATTCTTTACCCTATTTTATTTTTCCTAGCACTTAAAATGATTGTCATGCTTATGTACCCATTTACTATTTTATAATGAACTAGAGGCCCAGTGCACAAAAATTTGTGCACTCAGGGGGGAGGAGGGGGTCCCTCAGCCCGGCCTGTGCACTCTCACAGTCTGGGACGCCTCAGGAGATAACGACCTGCTGGCTAAGGCCTGCTCCTGGGTGGCAGAGGGCAGGCCCAATCCCTAGGTGCAGGCCCTGGTCGGGCTCAGAACAGGGCCGATTGGGGAGTTGGGGCGCCTTCCCCTGTCATGCACAGAGCAGGGCGATCGGGAGGTTGTGATGCCACCCTCAGTCACGCTCTGGGTAGGGACGATTGGGGGGTTGGGGCACCGTCCCCTGTCACACTCAAGGCAGGGTTTATGGGGAGGTTGCGGCACCACCCCCTGTCACGTATAGAGCAGGGCCAATCAGGGGGTTGGGGCACTGCCCCCTGTCACGCACAGAGGAGGGCCCATCAGTGGGTTGGGGCGCTGCCCCCGTCACGCACAGAGCAGGGCCCGTGGGGGGCGGTTGGGGAGCCACCCTCTATCACCCACAGAGGAGGGCTCATCAGGGGGTTGGGGCACCACCACTCTCACACTCAGGACAGTGCCTATGGGGAGGTTATGGCTCTACCCCGTCACACACAGAGCAGGGCCCGTGGGGTGGGGGGGGTTGGGGCGCTGCACCCTGTCACACACAGAGCCGCAGGGCTGATCAGGGGGTTAGGGCGCCTTCCCCTGTCATGAACAGAGCAGGGTGGATAGGGAGGTTGTGGCCCCGCCCCCTGTCACACACAGAGCCGCAGGGCAATCAGGGGGTTTGGGCGCTGCCCCCTGTCACACTGATCCTGGTGCTCAGGAGGCCTCGCGGCTCCGCTGATCCCGGTGCTGGGAGGCATATTACCCTTTTACTATATAGGGTAGAGGCCTCGTACATGGGTGGGTGCCGGCTGGTTTGCCCTGAACGGTGTCCTGGATCAGGGTGGGGGTCCCCACTGGGGTGCCTGGCCAGCCTGGGTGAGGGGATGATGGCTGTTTGCAGCTGGTCACACACCCTTCAGGTTGGGGGTCCCCACTGGGGTGCCTGGCCAGTCTGGGTGAGGGGCTGAGGGCTGTTTTCAGGCTGGCGGGTGACTGAAGCTCCCAACCGGTCCTTCGTTTCTTTTTTTTTTTTTTTTTATTCTGGGCCAGCTTTAGCTTTGAGGCTTGGCTCCAGCTCTTAGGCCTCTGCTGCTGAAAGTAGGTTTCTGGCCTTTGCTTACAATGTTGCGATCCTGCTGGCTGAAGCCCGGGACTAAAGTAGGTTTCTGGGGTTTTGTTTAGCTTCTATGTTTGTTACATAGTTGCTTAGAGTTGCAGCTCAGAGGCCTGCAGCGGCAGGTGGGGAACGTTGGAGTCCTCCGTCACTGAAGCAAGCAAGTCTCATGTTAGTTTCAAGCTGCCTGGCTGCCGGCCACCATCTTGGCTGGCAGTTAATTTGCATACCTCGCTGATTAGCCAATGGGAAGGGTAGTGGTCGTACGCCAATTACCATGTTTCTCTTTTATTAGATAGGATTTGCAATTTCTATATCTGTGAGAAGAAAATCTTTGTCCTGTCATACTCTGGCATCTAGCAGGCACACTGTACATAGTCCTTGAATTAAGGAATGGGTGCCTTTCCTTTTCTTGCTTCATCAGAAGTGTGGACTGTTTATTCTGAAAAAGGCCCCTTGAAAAATCTGTAGTTCATCTCTTCTTATGGCTGAATAGTATTCCATAGTATATATGTACCACATCTTCTTTGCCCAGTCACCTATCAAAGAACACTTTGGTTGTCTCCATGTCTTTATCAATCATGAACAGATGCTACAATGAACATAGCAGTGCATATATCTTTGCAAATAAATGTTTTCAAGTTTTTCGAGTAGATACCCAGAAGAAGGATTGTTATATCATGTGGTAATTCTGTTCTTAATTTTTTGAGGAACCGCCATACTGTTTTATATAGTGTCTGTACCAGTCTACATTCCCACCAGCAGGGAATGAGATTTTCATTCTCCAAAACTCTCCCATACTTGTTATTACCATTCTTGTTGACAGTAGCCATTCTAACAGGTGTGAGGTAATAATTCATTGCCTTTTGCAACAACATGGATGGATGTACCTTGAGAATATTACTAGTGTGTTAAGTGAAATAAGGCAGTCAGAAAAAGCTAAGAACTATATGATTCATTCATATGTGGGATATAAGTGAAACTCATAGACATGGGTACCAGTATGGTGGTGACCAGAGGGAAGGATTCCAGGGGCGCTGATAATAAAGGGGACAAAATATATGGTGATGGAAGATGATTTGATTTTGGGTAGTGGGCACACCATGCAATAGTCACCTCATATATCATAGAAATTTACACTTGAAACCTATATGATATTATTCACTAATGACACCCAAGGCATTTAATAAAAAATAAAGTTAAAAAGGTAAAAATGCTGATAAAAAATGAAAAATCTGTTGGTGAAATGTGACACAATTTATTAGACTTGTTACAGCAAGGGAGAACAATGCCTTGATAATCATTTTATTAGCATCTCAAAATGGAAAATGGGTTCTGATATAACTAGGGCTTCATAGCTTGAGCTGAGTGATATTGAGGTGAGTATTGTTTATACATGGAAATATTACTGGACCCAATTCTATTTAACAAAGGGATAAAATTATTTTGTTTCAGTTATTAAAGTTTTATCTGCTTTGGATACAGAGATTCCTCTCTTAGTTCTGTCCTGTCATTACAATTGCATATTGCAGCTTGACTCAGTTTGGATTGGTTTTTTTTTGTGTTTTTTGCATTAAGATACTATTACTTGCACATTTTTCTATCTCCTTAATGTTCATGCATATTAAAACTCAGTCCTAGGCTTTCTTGCAATTTCGTTCATTCAGATATACCATCCATTGTCACATCTTCAAGTATAATCTGTTTTTAGTTGACTCTTAAACTTTTACATTCTTATTATGACTTTTTCCCTAAGTTTTAGTCCACTTTCATATACAAATGAATTCACATTTATAGGATTTTGTTCCATCATCACAGCCTTATCTACATATCTAAACATTGGCCATCCTCTTAAAGAGTTTTTACAAAGCTCCATTAGATGTTTTATTATCTGGATGGATTTGATGCTTTGGGAATGAATTTAACTCTAACACTGCTGACTCCTCAACCCCATCCTATAATAAACTTTCCATCTCATTCCTGTGGCCAAGGATATAGTTTAGTTTCTTAACAACTATTGTTTGATTTTTACAAATACATTTCTTTATGAGCTCTTAACTTCTTTCTCTTCAACCCGACATTCACATAGTGGTCTGATTAATTTTTCTAAAAATATGCTTTGACCTTGTTACTTAAAAGTCTTCAGTGATATGGAATTGCTGACTAATTAACATATAATACTTATAGTTAATCCCTGGACAATCTTAGAGAATTATAAATAGTAGTATAATAGTAAGTGTTATACTTATGTTTTTCTATATCCCTGAACTAGTCATACTGGTTCATTTGCTGTGCCTTAACTATGTCATGCATTTATCTCTATTCCTGACCATATGTTCTCCCTGCTTAGAATACTATTTATCTCAGTCCTATTCATCTTTTAATCACCACTTCAAATTTCTCTTCCATGAAACCTTCCCAAATTAATATAATCTGCGGGATTAGCTAAATGTTGGAAAGCAATGTACTCAATGACAAGTTGTTGAGTGTCATTGTTTTAGAGATTTGACATTCAGTAAGGCATGGGCATGGTTCCTAGGCAGCTCTCTGAAGAGTAGGACCATGAAGTAGAAATGCAGAGATTTGGGCCCTAGCTGGTTTTGCTCAGTGAGTAGTGCATCAGCCTATGGACTAAAGGGTCCTGGGTTCAATTCTGGTCAAAGGTACATGATTGCAGCCTTGATCCCCAGTAAGGGGCATGCAGGAAGCAGCCAATCAATGATTCTCTTTCATCATTAATGTTTCTAGCTCTCCCTCCCTCTCCCTTCCTCTCTGAAACCAACAAAACATATCTTAAAAAATTAAAAAGAACAAGAAATGCAAATATTTGGTTCACTGGTTTGGTTAACAAACAAGTAAATTAATAAACAAGCTAGAGCATCAGAGGACTGTTCTGAGATAAAAAGTGCCTTCAGGTTCACCAGGCAGCACTGAAAATATTCTCATTCAATAGGCTGCAGTACTGCTCCTCCTTTCTTACATAATGTATTGTCTTTGTTTCTATCCTATTAAATGTGGGAAATATTTTGAAGTCAATTTGTTTCTAGTCTCTTCATGTAAAAAATATACATACATATGTATATACACACATATACAATTTATTATCTTCTAGGACTCTTCAAAGTTATGAGACAAAGAAATTACATTTTCAAGTATTTTGCACATGAAATTGCTTCCAAAGTAAAATCCAAAATATTTTCCATTAGCACCTGAGTTCCAACCGAATTTCCTTTAGGGATAAATATGTTTATTGCTTTAGTGCATCAATTGTTGTTCTTTAAATGGATGTGAGTTAAGATTAGAAAATAGTACATAATAAACCTTCAAGAAGTCCATATTCATTGAATTTAAAGGTACAAGAAAATTGAATTCAATTTTTCTCTTGTATGTTTTAATACCTTACTATTATTTAGTTAACTAAATAGAATCTTTTATTTTTCTGGTATCTAATCGACTCTCTCTCTAGAAACTGAAACACTTAGGGAATTTCTGGAAGAAATTTCTGTAAGACACTTTGTGTCTTGTCTATGTACTGATTCAAATGACATTTCTCATGCATCATTAATTATATTTTAAAAACTGTTTCCCAAGTGTTCTGAGGAATCCTAGTCTCATGGGATCAAAAAAGAAGTGTAAGAAAAAAAATCTGTGTTAAAATACATTGGGGAAAATTGTCTGCTCAACTTTCATCTGGAGATTCACAGGGCGTATTTCAATTTTAAAGGCTCTCCGGAGTCCGGTAGGAAATAAACTTGTTTCTTTTCTACTTAATGTAGTTTCCCTAGCATTTTACGTAGTGTTCTTTAGAACAATATTTTTCAAAATATTTCTGTTAAAGAATGGTTTTCCTTGGTCTCTAAACTGTCAAGATATAATACTTTAATAAAGCACAGTAAAAATGTATAATTAAAAACATGAAATGTAAAAATATAAGATCAGGTATTCGTTTGTAGCTTCAATAAAATAATAGTGTCAGATTTCTAGAAAATTGAAAATGCACTTAATTTTTTTTGCGTAGACTGTCCCTGGTTCATAGATCACAGTTTGATTAGTATAATTATAAAATATATTGGTTGCCAGAGATCTGGAAATGTCTTTAGGTTTGTTAAAGAATGGTTGATAATAAAATAAAATTAAAATTACTAGCTTTAAATGTTTCAGGAAACTCTACTCACTTGGATATATCACGCTCATTATTTCTGAATAAAATATTTTCCAGATTAGAAAACCAACCCTGGTCTAGTTGATTTCACATTCTTTCTCCAGTCTACTTTCCTTTAAATTAGCTTTTCTTACATGTAAATTTATTTGTATAAAGTAACAGAACACATGCTTTTGTTGTGTTGCTGCTACAACTCACAGATAGACCTCCTTGTACATTATAGTTTACTAGAGACCCAGTGCATGAATTCGTGCATGGGTGGGGTCCGGCTGGCCCACCCTGATGGGGGCCAATCAGGCCAGGCTTGTGGGGGAGAGGGGTCACGTCACGGGAGGTTGGCCACTGGCCTCATTCCAGATGGGGTGGAGGGGACCAACCAGGGGTGGGGCTGGTTGGGGGGAGGGGCTGCAGGCAGTTGGCCAGCTAGCCCCACCCTCAATCAGGGTGAGGTGGGCCCATCAGGGGCAGGGCTGGTCAGGAGGAGTGACTGCAGGAGGTTGAGGGGGGCTGATCAGGGCCCCAATGGGGACGGTTGGCCACTGCAGTGCACGTCATAGTGACTGGCCGTTCCGGTTGTTCTATCATTCCGGTCACTTGACTTTTATATAGATAGATTAATCTTTTAGGACCAAGCCTAATATCAGTGGGTGCCTAGGTCCAAGTTTTAAAATGACCTCCTACCATCAAGATACAAACATGTTTCTTTTTCCTTTGGACAAAGCAATCAGCCAACACACATGGCCTATGATTTGCCTCACCCCACCCCTTTTACAATAGCCTTGAATAAAGCCTTTCTTGCCTGTTTAACTTTGTCTTGCACAATTTTTGTCTTGACAGGACTGCTTTTGTCATATCTTAATCTAAATATAGAGATTACTATGACATTCCACTACTACCTTAAAATTTACTAAATAAATATAAAAAATATTATTTTCCATAAATCATTGTTTATTTTATAGTGGTATTACATTATTTTGTATCTGATTACCTCAAGCCACCTTGTATCACTTAAAAAACACATATTCCTCTTAATAATTTATATCAAATTATAGGATATTACTTTATAACTGTAAACCATACTTATTTATACACATGATGAAACATAATGAAGCTTGTATGTCAATTAAGCAATATTTTGACTAATTTACTAAGCACTTCTCCCTTTTAAATGCTCACATATCTAGCTTAATAGACCATGTCCTGATTTTTTTTATTTCATATTTGCTATATTATAAGGCATTTGTTTTTCCACAGGATTCATCTGGAATGGTAATCATTATTCTCTGACTACTCCAATGTTAATGGTCCTGGTTCAATTTATAAATACATTTTTGAGTGTTGTTTTGAGATTTTTAACTTCTTTTTATATTTTCTAAAGTGAGAATTGAAAATAAGTCAAGAATTTTACAAAGCTCTTATTGATGCTTTTTCTTTGTGAAAGTTTATCATTTTTATTGGCTTTATTTTTCAAAAAGAGTGTTCATTGCAAAATAAAATAGAATTATAAAATGTTGTACAAACCTTTCAATAACCACCTACTGAATGATAGGAGCTTTTTGTAAATATTTTTTTATTAATTTTTTTACAGAGAGGAAGGGAGAGGGAGAGGGATAGAGAGTTAGAAACATCGATCAAAGAGAAACATCAATTCAGCTGCTTTCTGCACACTCCCTATTGGGGATGTGCCTGCAACCAAGGTACATGCCCTTGACCAGAATCAAACCTAGGACCCTTCAGTCCGCAGACCGATGCTCTATCCACTGAGCCAAACCGGTTAGGGCATGATAGGAGCTTTTTATAATATTCAAGAGAAATTATAATATTCATCAGTCATTTTGGCATATTCTTACTGATTTGCCAACAGAATGCCTTAAGGACTGCCTTTTACTAGTAATTCAAAAATATTAAGACTTAAATGGTATACTTTAAATTATTAAGCATATATTATTTAATGTGATTTCCAGAGTTTTGTTTTATCTTTTTCTTCATATTCAGCAACCAGCTGAAGTTTGTATCATGGGTATTAACTCTTGTCAATGCACTTTTACCAAGTTCATCACAAATAAAAGTTTTGGTTTAAAAAGTAGACAGATAAGATTGCAGATGAGGACTTTTAACTATATTGTGTCATGAAAGACAACTCAATTGAGTTTCATTTTTCGGTTAAAGAAATAGGAGCACAGAGAGGCCAAGTAGCCTAAAGTTGCATTGTTAGAAGGATGCATTCGGGGTCTCTGTGCAGCAAGGCCCAAGCTTCTGACCACGAGGCAAAACTTCCTCCTTAATAAACTGCTTGCGAGTGAGTGCATATTTCCCTTCTCTGATCCCTAGATATTTCTAGCACATCCTTATGAATTAAGGTACAATTTGCTATATCCTGTTGGTCATTTTTTCCACTACTAAAATCCATTGATCTTAGGAAAATGTGTGATAGACAATGCTATAACCCAATGTGAAATATCGCAGTTCAGTCGTTTGTCATCAAAATCAGATATTCAGTTTTCAGTTTAAAGATTTGATGTGCTCAGAAGTGACTCTAAGCCTGATTTGGAAGTAACAGATTTCATGTATTTTTTAAAACTCTTTTTCTTCCCCAAATTCCCCTTCACTTTACATAGTTTGATGTGCTCTCTGCAGCCCTCTCACCCCATCTCAACGTACAGTGGATGGTAAGTGTCTCTTGGAGCTAGTCATATTCCCAGGCTTTAAATTAGCTGATTATGGGCCGAGGTAGATGTCATTCTCTCTGAGGTGTGGAACTTCTCTCTCCACAGACCAATTAAGCAAGAGAATGCTGAGCATGTTTCTGACAGGTGAGGCTCTCAAAGCACACAGCACCTGTCAGCCTTACCTTTCAGCGATTTCTGTGAGAGAACTTTTTGAAAGGTTGAGCTAATGGGTTTGAGTACAGCTGTGCACAATGTTTTGCAGAGCCAGCAAAATGAAGGAAATGTACGTTTTTGCCAGTTTCCTGAAATAGCGGCTCTCTGCTTTCATAAACAAGATGGAGTGGAAGTGCAAAGTTTGCCTCCCTTCCAAAGATGCTTTTTGTTGGGGATAAGCAGCCGTCTCGAACTCGTCCCACCCTATGGCCTTCAGCCGCTTAAACATAAAAGGGCAAGTCAAGTTTTATTGAGTAGATTCGGCTAAGCTCGTACTTTCATCCTTTTCCCTAAGCTTTTATCTTCTTTTCAGGGAAATTTCTCAGCAGTCTTCTCTGCATAATGATATCAGAAATGCTGTCACCACTAATCCATCGCAGGCTTTTTTGAAGGAGTATCGTATATTACTCGGGTACCAAGCTGCATACATTTTCTTTATTTAACACGGACTTTATTTCAGCATAGCATGGAATGGATAGAACCTGGGCTTCAGAATCTAGCAGACCTGGACTGGAACATGGAGTGTTCCTGGGTTCATTCGTTAACCCTTTCCCATTAGCTTTATTATTCTCAATCCCCGCCTCACAGACCATGGTTAATTGCACCTGTTTACATACCTGCAGTGCATCTAAAACATGCCTGGCACATCATGCATGCTCAGTGGGTCAGTCTCCCTTACCCATACCCCATACTCTGCATACTTTTAAAGAATAAACTCATTTTGATTTATTTTAAATTATACTTTTTAATAGAAGTCTCCACCGAATTTTCCAACCATACTCCTATGTTCACCAGCATTATGGTTGTCTTTCATCAGGAAAGAGCAGTGTTTTGGAACAATTGGTTTCCTGAACTAATTTTCTATGACTCACAAGCTGAGACTTATTTTTACATTTTTAAATGTAGCATAAAATAAAAACAAAAAGGAGAATACTGTTTTGTGACACATGAAATGATATGAAATTGTAATTTTAGTGTTTGTAAATAAAATGTCATTGGAACACAAACATGCTTATAGGTTTAGATATTGTGTATGGCTGCTTTAGGGCCACATAACCCAGTTGAATAGTTGCAACAGAAACTGTGTGCCTGCAAAGCCTAAAATATATCATATCTGGCCATTCACAGACCCATAGCCTGGAAGATTGGGCAAGATCATATAATTATATTAAGAATATCTCCATTCAATAAATCACTGATCAAAAATTAACTCAAATATTAAAATTTAATATGGAAGCAATCAAAATGTTTAAGTTGACTGTGTTTATTGTTGCTTGTTTGTTTGTTTTGTGGGAAGTGAATCTCAGAGATGGGGGAATGAAGTCCAAACATGTGATTTATTCCAAAAAATAAACCATATTCTCCAGTCAGTAGTCCCTAAAGTCCTAGTAAATTTCTTTTGTTACTTTTGTAATTCATTTTCTTGCCTAGGAAGACAAGTTTCCTATTTGGGATCAAATAATCACTAGCTTTTAATCATTCTGGGAAATTCTAAATTTTAAACTGAATAGGTTCTCTCACTACCTTTTCTCAAAAGTTCCCTTATTATTCTTGAACTTATAATTTACTTAATTCCTGTTTTAAAAGTATATTATCTATCCTATATAATAAAAGGGTAATATGCAAATAAACCGAACAGCAGAACAACCAAACAACCAATCGAAGCGTGATATGCTAATGATAGGCTAAGGCTGCTCAACTGCTCACTACGATGTACACTGACCACCAGGGACAGATGCTCTGACCAGTAGGTTAGCTTGCTACTGGGGTCCAGCCAGTCGGGACTGAGTGAGATGCGTTGGACATGCCCTGGAGCCCTCCTGTGGTCCCTCGATTGTGCACTGGTGGGGTCCCTCAACCTGGCTTGTGCTCTCTCGCAATCTGGGACCCCTTGGGGGATGTCAGAAAGCCGGTTTCAGCCTGATCCCGCAGGCTACTCCCTTTGGGAGGGCACCAGATGCAGGGCTCATGGTTGGCGAATGCTGCTGCGACAGCACAAGTCTCTCCCAATCGATCGGGACTGATTGGGTGCAAGCCCATGGCAGGCAGAGTGGGGCCAGGATGAGTGGGAGTGGCAGGTAGGAGATGCAGGCAACATTGGACTGTTGGTTTCAGCCTGATCTTTGCAGCCCACCTAGAGGGATCCCACCCATGCACGAATTTATGCACTGAGCCTCTAGTCCTATCTAAGACAAACATGGTAATTGACCAAACCTTCGCTACGCCTCCCATTGGCTAATCAGCATGATATGCAAATTAACCGTGAACAAAGATGGTGGTTAATTTGCATACGTAGGCTCCAAGCGGTAGAGTGAAGCCTGACGGCACGGGGCCTGACATTTCCTGGGCGGTGGAGCAGCAAAGCCTGATGTTTCTGGGGCCGGCTCCAGCCAGAACTCGGCCAGAGTGAAGGCCTGGGCCCCGGGTGCCAGAGGCAAATCGGTGCCAATAGCCAGCGGAAAGGAAGGCCTACTGCACGAATCTCTTCGAGCAACAGGCCTCTAGTCCTATCTAATAAAAGAGAAGCATGGTAATTAGTGTACGACCTCTACCCTTCCCATTGGCTAATCAGGGCGATATGCAAATTAACTGCCAGACAAGATGGCGGCCGGCAGCCAGGCAGCCTAAAGCGAACATGAGGCTTGCTTGCTTCAGTGACCGAGGACTCCAACGTTCCCCGCCTGCCACTGCCAGCCTCTGAGCTGCAACTCTAAGCAACTATATGTTACAAATATAGAAGCTAAACAAAACCCCAGAAACCTGCTTTAGTCCGCCAGGCTTCAGCCAGCAGGATCGCAACATTGTTTCAAATACAGAAGGTAAACAAAGGCCAGAAACCTGCTTTCAGCAGCAGAGGCCTAAGAGCTGGAGCCAAGCCTCAAAGCTAAAGCTGGCCCAGAATAAAAAAAAAAGAAGAAGAAAAGGAGCGGTTGGGAGCTTCAGTCACCCGCCAGCCTGAAAACAGCCCTCAGCCCCTCACCCAGACTGGCCAGGCACCCCAGTGGGGACCCCCACCCTCAAGGGTGTGTGACCAGCTGCAAACAGCCATCATCCCCTCACCCAGGCTGGCCAGGCACCCCAGTGGGGACCCCCACCCTGATCCAGGACACTCTTCAGGCCAAACCAGCTGGCCCCCACTCGTACAACAGGCCTCTATCCTATATAGTATAAGGGTAAAATGCCTCCCAGCACCGGGATCAGTGGAGCTCCGAGGCCTCCTGGCACCGGGATCAGTGTGACAGGGGGTAGCGCCCAAACAACCTGAGAGTGCCCTGCGGCTCTGTGTGTGACAGGGGGCGGGGCCACAACCTCCCTATCTGCCCTGCTCTGTTCGTGACAGGGGAAGGTGACCCAACCCCATGATCAGCCCTGCTCTGTGCCTGATAGGGGGGAGCTCCACAAACCCCTGATCGCCCTGCGGCTCTGTGTGTGACAGGGTGTGGCGCCCCAACCCCGTGATCGGCCCTGCTCTGTGTGTGACAGGGTGTGGCGCTCCCCCACCCCTACCCGACCTCTAGTATATATATAAAAGCCTAAGTGATCATTTCGACCGAGTGGCCAGAACAATTGGTCAACCAGTCGCTATGACGTGCACTGACCACCAGGGGCAGATGCTCAATGCAGGAATTGCTCCCTTGTGGTCAGTGCACTCCCATAGCCAACCTCCAATGGCGCCTCCCATCTCTTGCGGCTAGGCCTCCTGTGGCCTCCTGCAGATGCTCCTACTGGTGGGTTAGCTTGCTGCTGGGCTCCAGCCAATTAGCACTGGGCCAGACAGGCCGAACACACCTGGGAGCCCTCCCACAGTTCCTCCCCAGCCCTGATCATGCACTGGTGGGGTCCCTTGGCCTGGCTTGCACCCTTTCACAATTCAAGACACCTTGGGGGATGTTGGAGAGCTGGTTTTGGCCCGTTCCCCGCAAGGCAGGCTGAGGGACCCCACCAGTGCATGAATCCATGCACTGAGCCTCTAGTGCTATATAAATATTTTTGAAAGGCCTACTTTTGATCACTTTGAAGTGGTATTTCTGACCTCTAAATTCAGTTGCCCAGATTTTGTTTATGGAAATATTAAAAAATAAAGTGCATTAATTTCTTTACTCTATGTTCTCTTGATCTATAAAATGATTAAAAGGCATATTCTTTTTTGCTTTGGACTTCAGAGTTTCCATAAGTATTCTAGACATTTTAAAGTTATTGTACTTTATTTGAAAGCTCTGTAAATTTTATGCACTTCATTTAAGTAATAAAATTCGGAAAATGTTGAGGAAAGGTAACACATATCATATTCTCTTGTGTCCTTGTAACTATTTCATGTTCTTTTCAATTTTTGATCCCAAAATAAATGTGTACATGCACCTACACATTCAAATGAAAAGATGGATGAAGGACAAAAGTTTTCATATCGAAAGAAACAGGACAGTAAAATAAGCTGTTGAAAATTAGGGCAGCATGATAGGCAGGAAACAATTAGGACACTGCAATTCAGAGATAGGGAGTAGAGGACAAGGAATAACATCATATGACAGGTGAAGAATGAGCTGGGTCTTTCCATTATAAAGGAGGAAGATGGAGCGCTTGGATAGGAAGGAAAAATCAGATGAACATCTGCTGACTCAAAATAAGGTGTCAACACCCCAAAGGTGAGATAGGAAACTAAACAGGAAAAATGTGTCCATTAAGGGTTCCAGATTGTTTATGAGAAATTAAAAATATTTCTTGAAGATAAAAGAGATTTTTTTTTTCTGTTCCTGTAAGTGTAAACATATTTTGTCTTTGGGTGTTTCCTTTTTCAATACGTATCCAAGGAGCTATGGGTTTTGTAAACATTTTTTAAAACATATTTTTATTGATTTTAGAGAGGGAGGAAAAGGGAGAGAAGGAGAGATAGAAACACCAATGATGAGAGAAAATCATTGATTAGCTGGCTCCTGCATGCCCCACACTGGGGATCAGGCCCATAACCTGGTATGTGCCCTGACCAGGAATCAAAATGTGACTTCTTGGTTCATAAGTTGATGCTCAACCACTGAGCAACACTGACCGGGCTGTTTTGTAAACTGTTTAATAGATTAAAACAATCCTAATATATTGTACACAGTGGATTTGATTTTTTAAATACCATAGTTGAAATAACTATAGTTCTACTTAACATAAGTACTATTTTAAAAAGTTCACATGGTATGACTCTTATGAATGATTACTTTAAAACCTAAGTAACCCATCAATATTTTGCTACATAACTAGATATTCAAATATTTACAAATAAGAGTATAATTTTTTTTCATATAAGAGAGTAAACTATATAATCCATAATTAACTTTTATATTGTTCCAATTTCACTCTGATTTGTTTTCCTAAAACTCATATTTCAAAATATAGTGACAAAATTAAACAAATAAGTAAACAGTAATCACCCCCCCCCCCCGCAAAAAAATAATAATAGAAGCAAGAGCATAAATAAGAAGAATAACAAGAATAAAAATAAGGGCCAGATAATGTAGGATATTTTAAACAAGCAATTTCCATGTAAATATATATGAGTGCTACACAAGGAGCAGTAGTCTGAAGGGATACACATTTTCTCAGTGTGAGACAAACATTATTTACCAAAACCTAATGGACCTCAGAGCTCTTGATAAGAAAACCAATAGAAACCAGCATAGTTTCACCCCATGCCATACCCTGTATCAGCAACGTGCCCTGGATGCTGTTATCGACTTTGGAATATTTTGTGTCCATATGTCTGGGAATTATCCAATAATATCAGAAAGGTAATGTGTGTGCTTTTCTCACAACTTCAGAGAGGATGCAATTTCTTTATTAATTTCTGGAGGCACGTTGACAGTTTAAATGTGCAAACTGACTCCAAATATTTAGACTCAATTACACATGTGTGAATAGGCACTTTTTAAAAAAGAACTAATGACAATCGCAAGGATATTATGCAGTTAAGATCAAAAAATAATTTACTATGATTTGAAAAAGAGGAAATAACAAGATGTTGTGTCTCTTGTGGAAATGGAAAGTCACTCTTCTTTTGTTGTTCAAGGACAAGCCCAAAGGGAAATTCACCAGTTTTATCTCCTCAGATGAATCTCTCAAATGTATCCTGCAAGTCATAAAAGTAGGTCTGTTATTAAAGTTTCTTAACCACCATTGGTATCTATTGTTTAATGTAAGTCCTCCTCCCTAATCCCTGACATTAATCATCTTTCTATTTGTCAAGACCCCTTTTTCAGAACTCACTTCTTTGACACAATTTATTGTTAAAATCCAATCTTAATTGGTTGTCAGAAGACCAAAACTCTCAAGACAGTACCAGCATTCCAAATCAGTTTGTAACCATTGGAGAATTGTGGTATTTGTTTGGATACTCCCCATAGACTTAGATATTAAACTTATTGGAGATAAATTTTATTATAAATCACTGAACTCATAGATATTTTACACAGATAACAAGATTACATTGCACAAAAAATAGCACTGTTTTTTAGAACTTGAAATGAATATATTTTGAACCAGATATTATTTTTTTTTACTTATGATCAGTCATATGTAGAATATAGATACCAAATGACACTATATAATTTCCTTTAAAAGAGCACATAATCTGTCAAAATTATAAATAAGCACTTGACATTTTTGGTGGCTAAATTGTGTGCAATCTCTCTCAAGGGTATTTATGTCTTTACATCCCAGGAGCCCAGCCATTTTCCAAACCAAGTACCAAAGCCACTTACACATATCACCTTCTCATTACCTGATCCCCAGGCTAAGCTCTAGCCTCCCTTAGATCCAATAAGCCCTACCCTATCTCTTGCTTTAATCAAGATTTCATATTTGTTGCCATTATCATGAGTGCACATGCCTTCTTGGTCCTGAACTAGGTATCAAAGAGCAGATTAAGCAAAATTATATTCCTGGAATCTGTTCCCAACTCAGAAAGTTCAGGCCACAAGCAACAACAGTCAGTGCTGCTTCCAGCAACATGGACACACGGACATGGCCCTTCAGGAAACACTGTCTCGCTTTTGGTGTCTGATGCTTTAACGATTCCTTGGTTGGAGTTTCAGATCACATGTCATTCTTTCCTTCCTTCATTCAGCTACCTGTCAATGAAGGACAATAATTTTAGTTCCCATTATATGTTAAACACAGTCATGAACCTGGGAATAATAATAACAGCCAGTTAAAAGCTTGACACGTACTTGTCATGATATAGCTTGCAAACATTACACTGAGGAAAGCAAATTGACAGCTACATAAGTTAAATAACTTACTTAAGCAGGCTGATACAGCCAAGCCAGGAAGAGTACAATTTGAACACACACTAGAACTCCTGAGACTACGCTGTTTATCATGAAAAAATACGGTTTCTGGTGTACGAATTCTCATAATCTAATGGTAGAAGTCAGGCATTATACAGATAATTATATGATAATTAGACTAACATGGAACTATGCATAGTTGTTATGGTAAGATATAGAAGGTGCACTAGCATGTTTAGAGGAAAAATATTTTTTACTTAATCACCTTAATTCATTAATTACCATGTTGCTTCCAGTGCCTTTAAATAGGTTGTTATACAAGATAATATATGGAAAGCTTCAGCAAATCTTTTAACTTATATATGTTAATTTTTTTGTCTTTTCCATGTATGTCTATATCCATGGCTGGCATTTTACCCTATTAATTCACTTCTCAGTGTTTTTTTATAACAAAGTAGAGGAATTTAATGTCACTTAGTAGTTAATATTGATTAAAAAATTAACTTTTGTTCCAAGTTATTTGACTTAAGATGTGTCATTATTGTGAAACTAAGAAATCATTGGTCCTAATTTACATGTTCTATTTCATATATATAGACAGAGAGGCATATATACCTATTTATCATCTGTCTATATCTGCCTTCAGTTACTGCCCTATTTTCTGTTGCTTTTCACACAAAATCTCAGTTTACTATAATCCATCTCAACTTTCTGAATTTCATTTCTTTACTGAACTTTTGCCCCAGCACTCCACTGCAGGCATCCAGGATATATCCCCACTGACCTCCCTATTATGAAGAACAATAGTCCTGTCTCTCCTCATCTAATGTGCTCTCTCTGAAGCATTCAAAAAACCGAGCCCCTCTTTCTTCAAACACTAAATTCCCTTGAATTCTGTGATACTGTTGACTCCTGGTTTCCCTTCTCTGCCTATGTGTCCTTCTGAGTTCAATTTCATTGGCTCTATTCTTTTATCAACTTCTAAATATAGGTTGCCTCAGAGAGATGAATTGTTTCTAGTCTCTTCTTTTTTGTAACTTTGTACTTTTCCCACTCTCACTGGTGATCTCATCCTGCATGTAAACAGGAATCTATCTATCTACATATGTGTGACATGATTTGTCTCCAGTCCTAAATACTATCTTGAATGAATTTCAGTCATGAACCCACATCCTACTGATTAATTCATCACCCATTCATTCATTTTCTCATTCTTGCAGCAAACATTCTTTTTTAAAAAAAGTTATATCACTTTTGTAGATGCAGGGAATTTAATTTAGGACACTTTAGCTTTAATATAAAACTTCAGGCAATAGAGCATCCTAGACTCCCTGGAGGGTACTTCTAATGCAATGTTGCTGTATTTTTCTCTTAACAAAATGTTTAAAATATTGTAAATAAAAAATTGATAGTTCAATCATTATTTTACTTAAAGTTGTATTTTTAGTGTTTATGTATTTTAAATATCTATTTCTTGCTAATTATATATGTCTATTGCACTCCAGATACAGGACCTTATTCAGTAAAAGGAAAAACTTGATAAGTAACTGATGTTTGCAATTCACATAATACAGAACACACACACAGAAAAGTGACATGCACAGCAACAAATCTGGCATAGTCAAGTCCTCAATGAACATATAACACAAAATCATAGTATCAACACTGTTAGATAGAAAAGTGGTTGTTCCAAAATACATCTTAAACACAAACATGGAAGAAATACTGCATTAATAGTACAATATCCATGTACATCATTGACTGAGCATAAAAATTGTGCATTTAAAGGGTGAAGAGACCCTGCCCGGTGTAACTCAGTTCATTGCATGTCTTCTCATGTACCAAAGGGTCGCTGGTTTGATTCCTGGTCAGGGCACATGCCGGCATTGTGGACTCAATCCCCAGTCAAGGGGATGTTTTGGTTTTTGTGTGTGTGTGTTTTTTTCTCTTTCCCAATCTCCCTTCCTTTCTCTCTAAAATCAATAAGAACATATTTAAAAAATAAATGGTGGAGGACCAAGAGAAACTTGCTGCTAAAATGGTGTTCAGCCCCAAACTTTATGTATATATTATATTTTGGTAGTAAAATTATGAGTGTAATCAAATTATTAAACTTAATAAATAAGGAACAACCCAATAGTGACTAACACATTGGAAACTTTCCTATAAATTTTAATCATTCTTAAAAACATATTTTGGTTCCTGGGACAACATATAGCATGGTAATAATTATTCTACTTTATGAAGCACAGATTTGGCTGAATTTTCATCTTCCCAGTAATTAGGTACAATACTCCATGATAACTGAGGCCACGTCTTACCACTATAGCAGCTCACCTGCATAGCCACTGGTAATTCCCACATGTACATTCACTCAAAGTGACAAGAAAGCAGCCTCCCTCTGATGGATAAAATAAGTGGTAAGAGAGAGAGAGAGAGTATAGATTTCAGATTTCTCTTCAGAGTTAATATACAAATGATCTGAGTCTGTTAGAGACTCCAGATTTTTTAAATATATTTTATTGATTTTTTTTTACAGAGAGGAAAGGAGAGGGATAGAGAGTTAGAAACATCGATGCTGCCTCCTGCACACCCTCTGCTGGGGATGTGCCCACAACCAAGGTACATGCCCTTGACCGTAATCAAACCTGGGACCCTTCAGTCCTCAGGCTGATGCTCTATCCACTGAGCCAGTTAGGGCGAGACTCTAGATTTTAGAGAAGGTTTTCCCACCCTAATAGAAAATAAACTTTAAAAAATATATCTATGGCCCTAACTGGTTTGGCTCAGTGAATAGAGCATCGGCCTGCAGACTGAAAGGTCCTAGGTTCAATTCCGGCCAAGGGCATGTATGTTGGTTGCAGGCACATCCCCAGTAGGAGGTGTGCAGGAGGCTGCTCATCGATGTTCCTCTCTCATGGATGTTTCTAACTCTCCCTTCCTCTCTGTGAAAAATCAATAAAATATATTTAAAAAGTATATATCTATGTACAGGCCCTATCCTTAGAGATTTTAATTTAATTGGTAGCAGTAGGGCTCATAATATTCTCAATATATTTTTTAATAGCTTTATCATTTCAAAGCTTCACAAATGTTTCAAATGGTGTTGGGAAGCATGGGAAACTTGGTTGGAAAGTTTGTAAGGAGGACATTCTGAAAACAGAAGTGCTGAAGACAGCCTGCCCTGTTTAACAGAATTTTGACTTAGGGGAGTGCTGAAGGTGACACCCTTAATTATTCCTTGGCCTTTCCAAACAAGTCTGCGCACGTGCAGACCCCTGGGTATTTACTGAAATTCTTATGCTTAATCTTTGGGTGTCCTTGCTTAAAGGACACTGCAAACATATGTGTCCTCCAAAATTACTTACCCTATTGATTATATCTAAAAGATAAACTTTATCTCAAACTGCTGTTACAATAAAAGCCTAATGAGGCAGGCTATTGAGGCTGTCTGGTTCCTTTAGCCAGGCAGTCCCCTAGCCCTCTCTTTCACAGCAATCCTGTGTCAGAGTAATCATTCATCCATCACTGAGTGTCTGCTGGTCAGCCCCAGCAAAATGGCAGCCTTGTTGAAGAATCACCCATCCAAGTATGACTCTATTGCTCAAAATACAGATGGCAAATGAATGACACATTTAAAAGGTTAATAGAAAAGATCTTGTCACAGAGATGTGAGCAGAGTTCAGAGAACCAACGAGGATGGGATTAGTAACATCTGGAAATTGTTAGTCCCTGAGCTTGTAGGAGCACCAAGAGGGTGGGGTTACTAGAACCTGACAAACACTGTTGCCACTGAAGAGGAGCTTCAGGAGAGGAACCTTGGCCACAATTAAAAAGAAAATCAACTCACCAAAAAGTAGAACTATGAAGAGAAAGAAGACATGGTTATGTATGTGAAGAGGAGTGGGATAAACAGCTTTTTCTCTACCTCCAGCTGCTCTGCATTCTCTGGCCAGCACCTCCATCTAACTAAAAGTCAAGGACAAGAGAGCATAAGACTCAAGTCATAGTACTCAGTTGGATACAGACAAAGCTGTGAGGACATGACATGAAAATTATGAGCATATTGAAAGACTCTCCAATTCAACACATAAATATTTTTTGTTTAATCTTTCCTTGTAAGTCATGATTTCATAACTACATTATATCACTATATTCTCAAGTCCTAAATTTAAACTTGCACAAAATATTCTTTGAGCCTTTATACAATCCTTTTTTAAGCTTATAAAATTGAAATTTGAAACATTTATTTAAAAAAATTATTGCACTGATTAGCTGAACTCTAAACCAAAAAAATAGTACTACAGATTTTGTGATAATCTGAGAGGTAATAGCAATAAAGTTGTAGAAATACCAGTGCTTGGTCTAGAAAGGGTGGTAAGTCTCAAACATACTTCAAAAGATTTTTATATGCAAATATTACCAGTCACTTAAAATTACTTTGTAATAATTATAAAACCCTTGCTTTCACATTATTTGGTGACCCCCAAAGCAGGTTTATCAGTTAGCTTTTAAATAACTTAAATTCCAGTTAGGAATGAGAACTCTAAAGCTAAGAACTATTGCTAAAAACTTAGGAGATCCCAGCATTTCTTGCACATGGCAGTTTTTTCCATATTCCTACAGGTCTACTAGCTTTGAATTCTGGTTTGGTGTTATAATGGTTTTACATCTATTTTGTAATCTAGTGCCATCCTCAGCTAAAAAACAAAAACACCAACATTGTGGGACAATCATCTTCTTTTTTCCAAGATCTTTATTTCTTTTCATCTTACGTATTTCAGCCACCATGGCCTCATGGTTGTTCTTGTAATATGCCTGGTATACGTAAGCCTCCAGTCTTTGCACTATTTGTCCACCACCCTACACACACACACACACACACTGAATGAAATAATCACCACTCATATAATCAAATGGCTTGGTCTGTCATCTTCACAGATTATATCACCTTCTCAGCAAGGTCTGCTCTGAGTACAGTAATTACAAACACATCTTCTTAGCCAGAATGCTTGTCCTGCTCACCTTGTCAATTTGTTTATTTCATTGAAAGCATTGCCTTCTAAAAATGACATATTTTATTTCTTGTAGAATTTTTACTTTATGTTACTTTCCATTATAATAATACCATGAGGGCAAAGATCATTGTCATCCATTAAACAATGTAGCTCACTGTTATCGCCTCAGAACCTAGTCAGTTGGAAGCAATATAAATATTTGTTGAATGAAGCTAGGTATATCCACCATGACAGCAAGGTATTTTCACACTCAACATAATTGATTTGCAAATAAATTAGACCAATTTCTGTAATGGATTTATAAATGAATTCTAAAAATAACAATAGGTATCACAACTTGTGTGGCATGAAGCTGAAGCATTATGTACTGAGAGCTCTTAACATTAAATGTTTAATTTTCAGAAAAGACAGAATAAAGATAATGAGCTAAACATATGAGTTACAAAGTTCAAATACTTAAGGCAGAGTATGGCAGCAGAAAGTAGAAAACAATTATAACAATCAAATGAAAATTCAGCTATTTTATAAAAGAAATTATACAGGCAAATCCTTGTCAAGGTGATTGATAGAAAAAAAGAGAGAAGTCAATCGTACAACTTTTACAAATGGGGATATGGCCCTAGCTGGTTTGGCTCAATGGATAGAGAGCCTCAGCCTGAGGATCGCAGGGTTCCAGGTTTTATTCTGCCCAAGGGTACATACCTCAGTTGCAGCTCCTCCCCAGCCTGGGCCCTGATCAGGGCACATGCAGGAGGCAACAAATCGATGTGTTTCTCTCACATCAATATTTCTCTCTGTCTTTCCTTCTCTCTTCTATTCTCTCTAAAAATCAATGGAAAAATATCCTCAGGTGAGGATTAAAAAAATAAATAACTAAAATAAAAAGGGGATATGACTATAAATGTTACCAAAATTAAATTGTAAGGTACACATGATGAATAATTATAGGCAATAAATTTAAAAATGTAGATGGAAAACTACTATAAAATTACAATTTAATAAACAAATTCAAGAAGGATAATAGAATTTAAGTAAATTGTTATTAATTAAACAAATAGAATTAATAGTTAAAATCTCTCTGTCAAGAAATATCAGGTTCCCAGAAGGATTTCCAGGTGTATGTCATCAAACATTTAAGTAACCACTAATTCCTCTTGTATACAAACACTTTCAAAGGGTTTATACATAAACTCTCTTCTAGAGAGAATTTCACTTGTACACAAGTTCTTACAATGGAGAAATCCTCACCTTCTCGAGGTATTTTATGAGCATGCCTGCTATCAAAACCATTAAAAGACATTATGTGAATTAATATTTAAATTTACTCATAAACACAGACCTTAAATCCTGAATAAGTTATTTTATAAAAATATCTATTTAAACACAAAAAAAGACTGTACATCTTAACCATATAGATTTTTTCCCAAATATGTAGTGGTATTTTAGAAAACATGTTATTACAATCTCTACATTATCTTTATTATATGTATTAAAATGTTTTAGTAAAATCAATAACCTATCATAATAGCAACTACTAATAAAAAATAATGGAATAAAGTGCATATCCTAACTTAAAATAAAGTAACTAAATATGTATAAAATTTGTAACTCAATATATGCAAGACTATTATGGAGAATATGATCATAAATAAAAGCAAATGAAGAAATACCATTTCTGAATTAGAAGTATCCACACTATTAAATGTCTGTTCTGAGAAAACTGTCTTTAGAGTCATTACAATACCAGACAGAAGCACAACAGATTTAAAAAAAAAAACACACAGAAAAGCTGAATCTAAATTTTTATAGAAAAGCATAGTTATGAATGCTTGACACATTCCTAAAGAAGAACATGATGCTAGACTTTCCTTCTGGCTATTAAAACTCATCATATAGAGTTAGCTATGGAGATTGCATGTTTTTGTTTTTGTTTTTCCCCTCAGGATAGACAAATAGACAAAAGAACAAGATGAATATTACAAAGCCGTTCCCTGGCCCTGGTAAATATGGGAACTTGAATTGTGAAAGAGGACATTGCAGGTTATGAGTTAAAAAACTAAATATTCAATAAATGATTCTGGAAAAATTGGCTACCAATACAGAAAAAAAATGAAATTGAAACCTTCCATTATACCAAACTTAAAAATCAATTCCAGGTATATTGAAGTCTTAAGTATAAGATTCAAATCTATAAAACATTTAGAAGGTATTATAAGGTCTTATGATTGTGAAGTAAGGAAGAATTTCTTCAGCAAGACACAGTGTAAATGATAAAAGAAACACTTGATTCATAAAATAAGATATTAGTTGGTCAAAAGTCAAACAGTATACAGGGAGAAGGGCGAAAATATTTGTACCTAAAACATTAAGAGATTATCATATAAAATATATGAAGAAATTTTTTAATGAGTAGAATAAGCAATAAAAAAAGACCCATAGTTAATATGACATTTTACAAAAGAGATAAAGATAAATGGACCACTGATATTTAAAAATTTATTCAACTTATTAGTAATCAGAAAATACAAACAATCTCCGGGGAGATGCAACCCCATTTCTGTGAAATAGGTAAAGATTGTAATTTCCAATTACATCAGAATCTATATAGGATGTGGAATAAATATAAACTGAATCTATATTTGGGCACTAAGGTGAAAATGTTGAATTCTATAATCCAAAAATTATATTCCTAGATTATTTCTTCACTAAATCACAGGAGATTGAATCTTTGTTTAGAAAAAAAAGGGTGGGGAGAATCCAAACGTTTACAGACAGTAATATGGGTAAAGTATTGATCATACTTGTCTAATAAAATTTTAAAATATTGGTTAAAATAAATGAACTATAGTTATATTCACTTATATGGATAAATCTCTTAAATGTAAAAAGAAAGTCATTACATATGTATATAGTAGTTTCCAATTACATAAGAATAAAATTAAACACCTTATGGGATGGATTCATAAGTAATAACATTGTAAACTGAACAGAAATAATTAATAAAATTCAGTATACGTGTTTTCTTTGGGAAAGTACGTCCCTAAACTACTTATTGTAGAAAACTGCAAGACTACCTGGTTTAAATGATCTCAAAATTTGGAAAGACACTCCACTGGTCCTTGTATTCATAACAAGCAGCACTATCACTTGGCATTTGAATCAAAATGTGGCAAATTCAGATGCTCTATGGAGTCACTAGCAAGGTGTAATTGGAGAATTACACTGAAGAAGATCTCTATGGTTTTGGAACCTAAACATGCTGCTCTTTATAAACTACATTTCTTTGGACCTTTCAAGCCATAAAGTTATGTGTGTCCATTAAAATTTCATTGTTGAGTAGCAGTGGTATAGCTTCATGTAGGGCAAGCTCCGAGACCTCCTGAATGCGTGCATATTTTGCCTGAGCTGGCAACTGATAGTTTCATGCACAGCTGTTTATATTTCCCAACCAACAGTTTGAATGAGTAAGAGAAATTCAAGCTTAGTTGACTCTGCAAGGTATGTTGGCCCCCACCAAAACTGCAAGTCATTTTGGTGGAAGTTATAAAATTGTGCACAATTGCTAAAATTTACCAAACGATATTCTTAAAATGAGTGGATTTTATATAAGCCATATCTTAATAATTTGGGGGAAAATAAATAGCTAACTTATTTGGAGCAAAAATATATATATTTAATTAAATATGTGCATGGTTATACAAGTGAACTATTTTATCTCTTTCAAGTGTAATTTTATTAGAAAAAATAAGCTTATTAGTTTTAAATATAAATTTTTAGGTGTTAATTATGACAATTTGAGAGGATTTTCATAAATCATTTTTTTTTTTGTTTTTACATTTTTCAAATCCTGGTATTTAGCTATGGTTAAGTAGCTATTTTTACTCTGGGGAAAAACACCAGGGACCATACTTGCAAGTGTCAGATTTGTATTATTAGCACAACAATTAGGAATACAGTCAACAGTGAGAAAATAATTTATTATTTTATTTCAAATCCTGTAGCATCAGTAATCCTGCAAACTTTAAAAAGCCCTGTAACTATGTGTGCTTGACTTCTGAATGTAACAATGGGGATGGGTTTAAAAATTATAATGCTGGTAGTCTCAGGACACTACATGTATGATGATGTCATTTTTATAAAACTCAAAAATAAGCAACACTAAATATATACTTTACCTTATATTTTACATATATCTTTTACTCTGTAGTCAACATTACTTTAAAATAATAATACAAGACAAATAAGTAATTTGAATGCATTTTTATTTCCATGTTATTTAAAAAGCAGATCTAGGATAGTTTGTTCATTTCAAACCTGACCACTCTCACCACCGACTCTTCATTTCAGCAAAGCATCTCTAATTATATCCCTTACAGCTAATCTGCTTCTTTGTTATCATAGTAAGTCAATTTTATTCTTATAGACTGAATAAAATAGTTTTGTAATTCTAAACCATATGTAAATATGTGTGACTACAATATAATAGACTTTTGATTTTGATTTCTAAAACAAACATTTAAGTTAAATATATGAATTATTCTAGACAAATTCATCTTCATTTAAATAAAAATAAAAACTCAGCTAGCTTCAAGGGGCGAAAAGGGAATCCATTGTTTTAGCTCTGAATACCTCTGGGCTAGCATCATTCTGGGGTAAGTTTATCCATGTGGTGTGTGGGATCTCCACAAGCAGATCCAAACTCCAAGGTCTTTACATCTGTTATTATGGAAATAAAGTTGACTTTAAAAGACTGCCTTGTTCTTTGCAATTTGCTTGCTCACGATTACAACAATTTTCCCTTGTAGTTAATGGTCTTAAATCTGCTTTTAATTTTTTTTCCCCTGTGGATAAAGCTTGGTTGGACAGAGATGTCATGTGAAATAAGAACTAGCAAACTGCATCTGATTGAATGGGGGCTGTGCATATGTCTAGTCAAAGAGTAAGTGGGAACCTCACCGGTAACCTCAGAGAAAAAGATGCCTTTGCTTTATCCTCATGGACACATGAAATGTCACCAATGTCTTTGGCCTCAGCAGGACATTGTACTATTTAATGATACGTACAACCTCACCATTGTTTAAATGCCCTGTGTTCACTTACCACACAATAGCAAGTAGGGTGTTACTTAATCCCCATTCATAGTAAAGGTACCAAACAGTTTGGGCTGGTTTCTATAAATCAAATATTCAATAGGCTTGGATTTCCAAGACGAAGGTGAAGGTTAAGAAAAAGATGAAGATGTTCTTGCCCTGGAAATGCCTCATTACCCCCGCTCCACAAAACTTAAGTGAAATATTATTATGAAAATCACATTGTAAAGCACTACCAAAATTTTCCTGTAATAAAAGTGACAATTAACTCAATTGCATAAAATTTCTTTTAGCAAACATTCTAAACTTAATTTATTATGATTGAGTGAACATTTTCATCATCTATAAAATTATCAGGAACCTTTTATTATTATAAATGGTGTAATTTTCCCCAACCTGCCAATCATCCTTACTTAAAAATTGTTTTTCAGTATATTGTTAAGACAAAAACACAACTGGAACAAATTCAATGACATCTTCAATGAACAGCAAATTTCTCTTATTAGGATGATTGCATTATAATATTTTCAGCTGGGAAGAAATTTCAGAGATCTTAGACTATTTTTTTCTTGGTGATTTTTAAACAATATGTCTTAGTACATAGTAAAAACATGTATGGGCTGCTGAATTCTTACCAATCATTCATATTTGGGCTGCAGGTGATTAGATTTCATTTTATGTGGGTTGGCAGGACTGTTGAGATGAGTGGGACATACCATGGGACAAGCTGTAGATAGAGTATAAGTTGATGTAAGTCAGAAGTATGTGGATAAGAGAATATCGCTAGGTAGAAAATAACATGGTAGATAGTCATCATCAAGAGCTTTAACATAAAAGAACTATTAACTAATAACTACTGATTAAAAAGGGCAAAAGAGCATGCTAAAGAAAAATAATGATAATGGCAGATAGAGGGATCAGCCACTAAGACAGGTCTCCAAGAAAGGAACAATCTTGGAAGAGCCTTGCCCACCAAGTCTGAGATGCAGGCATCTTTGAAAAGCATGAGTCTTTAGTCCACTGTTTGACGGAGAAGGAACCCCAGTCCAGGGTTGAAAATCAGGAAACTGACAAACGGGGCATTAGTAAGTCTTGATGAAGAGCTCTCTGGAGGCTGGGAAGACTCATTGAGAAAGTTCTCACTGATGTGCCACCAACCTACAGGGAAACTATTTATGGCATAATGCTTAAACTCACAAGAAATCCACTAACATTCACCAGAGGGTGAGAACTAGTAGGAATCTAGCCATAAAGGGGCAGTCATGCCCCACAGGCGCAAGAGAGAAAAGCTGACTGGAACCAGGAAGACAAGCTTCTTCCGTCATTGTTCTTCCAAGGATGCCCATTGCCAGGTTTAGCACTGCTCCAGCTGGCAAAGGAGAGGGATCTACAGGCTTACTCAGGTTGGGAACTGCCTGCTCAGAAGGTTGTCATCTGAGGGTTCAGAACTTCTTCAGCAATTCCTTTAGCTGAAGCGTCACCTCCCCTTTGTGTATGCCTCCTTCCCCCGTCAGCCTGAGTTCAGTGACTGCTCAACACAAGGTATAAAGTCGCAGGCTTCTTTATGAAAATTGGGCCAGTTCTGAAGGGCTCCCCTAGCATCAGTGTTCTCACAGTGAGTAGAAGTATTGTTTGGGGTGTACTTCTGCCCAGTGTCTCCTTCTGCTCAATCTTTTTTCTTCTGTTTCCCCCCAAATGTTTATCACAAGAGCATTCACTAATGAATTTCCTGCATGCACACATCCATCTCAGTACCTGCTTGCAGGAGAACCTGTGACACGTTACAAATAAACACCCTATTGATCAGGTATCACAGGGTGCATCAAAATAGATGATTATTACTCTGGCATGCTTGTTTAATGCTGATCCATGCAGCACGGCATGGAGATCAATGCAGGGATTTATCTATCTGCACTGAAAGTAAAGAGGCAAAAGGTAAAAAGTCTGTATGATGGGCAAGGCCCACCTTGACAGCTATGAGAGATGCTTAAGAAATGATTCTTCCTCAAGTTATTTTAATAAGTAAATTATTGGTACTATTACATGATCCTTAGGAAATCCTCATTTGTACTGTAACACACATTAAATATAGCATTTGAAGTCATTTCTTGTGTCATTGAGTATTTTCTTATACCTACTTTATACTTTAAACAATATATTTAAAACAGTTTTATGAGTTATGCATAAACAAAAACATCTTTGTTTCAATCATAGAAAATGTTTCAGATTACTTCAATTCTGGCTAATTTATGTTTTGTTTTGTTTTGTTTTTGTTAATCCTCACCTGAGGATATTTTTTTCATTGATTTTTAGAGAGAGTGGAAGGGCAAGGGGGAGACAGAGAGAAAAGTCAGTGTGAGAGAGACACATTGATTGGTTGCCACCTGCACTCACCCCAACCAAGGACAGGGTTGGAGCCTGTAACCGAGGTACATGTCCTTGACCAGAATCAATCTCATGGCCTTTTGATTGCAATCTTCTGAGAGACCAGAATCTAAAATCATTTGGCTTAATTCTCTCAAATACTTGAAACTCAGAGCTATTTAAAATAAATGCTGATACTTAGAGTAGTTTAGAAATATTTTATTGTACAGCAATAAATAACTGAAATATATTTAGAAGGTCTAAATAGGCTGAGGAAATCAGGATGCTCTACTAGATACAATGTGTCAGATTAGAATATGCCCTTTACCTGAATCATTGGAAATGCATTGGTGAGAGAAGCACCACTTCTTAGCATCACTAACAAGTTCATACTGAATCGTCTCTGTAGACCATAGCTGACAGTAGGTCACAGATCTTGGCTTATTCATGTCCCTGGATAATGAAATCCCTATCCCTTTCTCTAACCCATACGTAAGTAATAACAGCCAAATCCATGTATTTAATAACAAAAGACAAGAGGCTGCAATGACCATTAAGACAAGTAAGGCTAGAGGATTGGCCAAAGCATCTTGATCCATAGGGAGTTTTAAAGATGACACATCTAGAGAAACAAAAGGTGCTCTGTATTGAAATATAAACAAACTAGAGGCCTGGTACAAAAATTCAAGCACAGGTGGGGTCCCTCAGGGTGGCCTGTGGAGATCAAGCCCCAGCTCACACCCCCAGCCTTGCAGCTCCACCTGGCACTCTGCCTTGGCTTGGTGCCACCCCCTCACCTGCCCCACCATCCCACCACAGTCCTGTTCTCGTCAGGGCTCATTGGGGCCAGCAGCACCTACACTGCCACCCACTGCCAGCGCTGCATTACCAAATCTCGCAATGCTTCACACTGCCCCCTGGTGGTCAGCACACATCATAGCAAGCGGTTGAACTCCTGGTCAAACTCCCGGTCGAACGACTGGTTGAACAACAGCCCAAAGGGCAATTTGCATATTGGGCTTTTATTATATAGGATGTCATGGGCATAATGGAGGAGGATGAGATACTAATCGCATTAAAGCAATTCAGCCTCATATAGAGAGCTATCTATACCTGAAAGGATTAAACTTTCCTGTACACAGAGCCTCATTCACTACCACTACCTGTGCGCTTATGCAATACTTATTCCACAAGCACAGAATTCCACACTGAGCATCAGGCATTATATCCCTTTACTGTGCACCCTGGAATCCATTTGTGATATCACATACCATATCATTCAGCAGAGTCTGGGCACAGAGACTATTGGAATGGGTTTCTAAAGGTACAACTGATGTGCCAACTGGGAACAAAATAATCTGAAATAGTAAGCTGACATCCTTCCCAATGTAGTCTATACATTAAATCAAAGACCTGATTATGGAGCAATGTGTGCTTAATGTAAAAAACACATTTTTTAAAAAAACAAAGAAGAGGAAGCAGAAGTGGAGCAATGTACCACCTCTCCCAATGGCCAGCTGGGAGACATTTCGTATCAGGTCCCTATAACTCTGGGATGTAAAGGATTAGAGTTCCTAGTCCACAAAGTGGAAATATTCTCACCAAAGGATGCAGCAACAGTAACATGAAACCAGAACTCTGGGTGTTTGCAGGTCACTTTGGACTGCTCATGATTAGGACCCAGCAGGCAAGAACATGAGCCACTATTTTTTTTAAAAATATATTTGATTGATTTTTTACAGAGAGGAAGAGAGAAGGATAGAGAGTTAGAAACATTGATCAGCTGCCTCCTGCACACTTCCTACTGGGTATGTGCCCACAACCAAGATACATGCCCTTTACTGGAATCGAACCTGGGACCCTTCAGTCCACAGGCCAACACTCTATCCACTGAGCCAAACCAGTTAGGGCATGAGCCACTATTTTAGTAAAGTAGTTAACCCTGAGGAACAGGAAGAGTTAAGGCTGTTTGTGTACAATGAGAGCAGGAAGGGCACCCTGGCTATCCTTTTTCCCATGTCTTGACACTCTCTTCCCCCATCATAATTGTGAGTGGACCCTGTGACAACCCTGTCCTGAAACATGGAGTCCTCTAATATGTTATTTTGACTTGAGGACTCACCATAGGTCCTGCTAAAACATTCTGGAAACTTTACTGAAATATGAATATTGGAATTCCTATCCAATTCTCTATTCTCATACACTTATTTCTCATGTCTGACATGCATTGCAGTCTGAAGGCTCTGACTTCTAATAATTTACTTTCTGAACAGTATCTATTATGAGCACATCATCCCTCACTGACCACTATTCTTCTAAATTATTACAAGGGAAGCTCAAGACCTCTCCTTTCATAGAATTGCCTCATAATTTCTTATCACTGAATTTTTATGCATATATCTTCTCTGCTGCTTGATTATAATCTTGGTAAGAAAATAAACATAATCCTCAAACTAGTTCTGTAAATGTAATACATATGCAACAAATGCTTTTGATGCTGTTACTGACTCTACATATCTGAATAGGAATAGCATACATCATTAACTTACCTTAACTTCCAAAAACAAACTTCAGTTACACTTGTGTGTATATATATATATCCAAACTTAATAGCATATATATCAAACGTAAGAGTGATATGTTTTAAAATAAAATACATTATTAATTCCATCCAAAAAGTTCTTGATTATAAAATAAACATAGCTATTCACACTAAACATAATATCATGGACCATAGCAAAATGAGATTAAGAAGTCATGAAATACTACAAGTGCATACTCATGAACCCATATGTTATGATGGCTGTTGAAACTTTTAAAAATATACCCATTTCAGGCAATACAGTAAAGAATTTAGAACTTGAAAGAACAAACATTTTTAAAATAATCATTATTTATTTTCATTTAGCAGAGATCTATAAAATTTAAGATTCACCAAGCTATAATTATGATATACATCCCAACACATTGTTCAGTATTCTTACCATCTCATGGGCAACCTTTCAGTCAATACCAAAGTCTTAATGACACATCAAACCCCCTTTAAAAAACTAATATTCAGCATCCATAGGCATATAAATGGAAAGCAGATAGACTTTTAAGTCAGGCAGATATGAAACTTACTACATACTAATTTCATGACCTTGGTTAAGGCAAGTAAATTATCTCAAGCTCATAGTAATCATCTATAAGATAATAGGAATTCAGCTGGGTGAGAAATAAGTACAGTGTTCCTGGCATACAGCAGGCACTTAATAGATATTATCATTTGTCTCTATTGTTCCTGTCAACACAGCCATAAACAGTAATGTGGAAATATGTTTATAGTAGCTTGCAAAAGTGCATTCTTTAAGAAAGTAATACTAACAAATGATCTACCCTTATTTAGAGAATTAGAAAGGCTTAAAAGATTATGTTAAATATGTAATGATATGACACTTCTAATGTTATTTTTGTAAGTAATTTATTTTAAAGAAGAAAATGATATTTTAGGTATATTCATCTCAGATATTTAAGATAAGGCTTGTAGACAAATATAACTTTATTCATCTTTGAGCATTTACAACTTCTCACAAACCATTTATTAATTTTGATTAATTTTTTTTCTATGAACATGGAGCGAGTGGCATCATATCTCTAGGATCAACTGCATTTGGCTTTTTCCAGAAAAAGAATGAGTAAGATTAATAAAAAGAATTTGCATATACTAGGTGATGAGAGAAATATTAAGTATGTACCAGATGAATTATGCATTCTGCATTTTTTCTTATTTAAATAAAATAGGTATACAACTTTGTAAGTATACCTCTATGAATAATATATCCAAAATGAGCCAAGATTGGCTAAAAAGCACGAGAAGATTATTAAAACTACTGGCTCAGAAACACAGCAAATGCACTGCAGTATCTCTTAGGGGACTATTTCAATTTGTTTTTACATCTCTGTTTTGAAAAAAACAGTGCTATTCTGCTTACGTTTAGCTTTAGTTAGTAATCTATGATTACAACATGAAACTTCTACCTTGAAACAAAAACAACTAAGCACAACGCATTTTTTTCTGTGTCATGGTGCTCGCTTTCTTTCATCTCTTTTCAAGCTGGATGACCAGGACAATAATAACACAGTTAAATTCTTTGAAAATGTTTAAACCAAAAAATAAAATAATAAATAAATAAATAAATAAATAAATAAATAAATAAATAAATTGCGGTGGGCAATAAATAACAATGTGAAAAATACACTAACAATTCACTTATGGCTAGAGACTTATGTTTTATTATGGATTCATTTATTGATTAAATGACACCAAAATTCTCTTTTGTAATCCATTATTTTTGCCCATTTTAATTTTAGTGTCACAGAACAGTTGTGCATGATATTTTTTTCTGATTAGAAATTTTAGTGAAAGGATGATTCATTAGAATTATTTTAAGGTACTGTGTTACATTTGACATATTTCTGCATGTACAAGTAATAGAGCCTGGGATTTAAAGTCAGACAGACTGCACTTGAACTCTGGCCATGCTTTTTAAACTTGAAATTGTATGGATGTCATATAGTTAAACATGTTGTATCAGATGTACTCACAAACAGGAATCAATGAACTCAATGAAAATATTGTCCAAAGAGGCAATCCATATTTGCATTAATGTGGTATATTTTAACAACCATATCAAAATTTATTGTTAATATAATTTTATTTATGTGGGGTGGAGGGAAAGGCTAGAACAGATTAATACTATTTAAAAGTTTGGGAAAGTTTGGAAGATGATCCAGTAGAACTTTTTAATTTGAACTGACCAGTGTCTTTATGATGCTGGAGCCCATCCCAAGAGGAGAAACTAATACATTAAGTGTACAAAAAGCTCATATTATAGAACACGTTTTTAAAAGTATGTTTAATTATTTCAACATTTGCATTTAATTCAGTTCAAATATTATTAAAATATAGTGGGAAAACGTACACACATATGTGCATGCATATATATGTGTATATTTAAAATTTATCTGTAAGCTTCATATATTTAGTTATTGTTTAGAAAACAAAAATATGTCCCAACTTTGACTAATGAAATCAAGAACAATAAAACAGACTTGGAAAAAACATTTTACCTACAATTTATATAGTCTCAGTTTGATTAGGAAGAAAAATGTACTTATATGGCAGTAATAGTAAAATGATCATAATAAAATTTGGTTACAAAATTAAAATTTAATAAACAGTGTTGATATTCATGGTAGTTGAACAAACAAGAGATAAGGGGGTTTAACTTATTAACATATAAAATCCAAGGAAGTTGAGTTCATCAAGCTCATTTTTTGAAAGACTCATATATGATTAAAGGGTAGGGAAATGAGCACAAGGCCATGGATTTGTCATAGCTGTCTGCCCAGAATGCTTAGGGTCATCTTTCACTAATCTATGACTACGTAGAAAATGATCTGTTAGCTCCCATTTGTTCTGTTCACTGTCGTTAGTAGATGTTTAAAGACAGAAACAAATGGAAAGGAATACATTATTAACTCATGTAAATCTTTATAAAGAAGTATAAGTAATTTGCATTTCCCTTAAATATTTACTAAAAGAATCTCAAGAGAACTCATAAGATCTCAGAAGTTTTCTTTTTCCTTCAAATACAATATTTTTTTCTCTTTTAAAAATTTTTACCTATCTATAGCTAAAATCAACTGGAATCTGGTGAGCAGTGTCAGAGAGTACTCTCTTGAAGACATCAATGTAAAACCTTCTTTATTGTTATATTTTATTCCAATAATTATGAACAATTAGAATCCTTTTTAAATAAAATATTTTACTTATATATGTACTTTAATAATATTTTAAAGAAGTCATTAGTATATATCTCCATAATTTATATATCTATACAAATCATTAATAGCCTAGCAAAAGGATACATTACATACTTAATCATCTCATATTTATTAAACAATGGAGTAGCGGGTGTTTGTTTTGTTAGTGATTTTGTTGTATAGACCCAATCTTTTTGAATGGAGAACTGAAGATGTTATCAAAATGTTTAATCCAAAAACCATCTCTTTTCCTCACCCCAAGCTCATTTCTTTGTTTTAGAACATTCTTCTTTCTTTGTCATCTAGATAACTTCCTTAATTATTTACTATACTTTGCATGTTTTCACAGATTTCATATTCATGTGTGTTAGAGAAGTGAAACATGGAAAGAATGCATAACTTACTTGAAGTCTCTGATTTAGAGAGTAGCAAAACCAGGATTCACCCCTGGTAGTGTGACTCCAGAACATGCACTCTATTAACCAACACACCTTCATGCCACTCAAGTATGTGTTATCATCCATGTGACCAATTACCTATTCATATCTGTCCTGGTGGTTCTAAATATTTTGAAGTAGTAAAATACACCATGCTGAACATCCTGACAACAAAATGTTTTTACACATTGTTTATTATTTCTGAGGCTATAATAGTATACAATAAATTTCAATATACAAAACAACATCCCTTTATTCAAACTGCCCTCCACGAAAGTGGTATAAATATATCTTCCCCTTAAAAATGTAGAAAAGTTCTTATTTCTTTCTAGCTACAAAAATATTGTATATTCTCTTATTTAAAAAGAATTTAAAATTAAGCTATGTTTCAATTTTGCAGAATGTCTCTCTCTACAGTTCCCACACATCATACAAACAACTTTGTGGTTCATTTTCTTTAAGGACCCAGCCTTTTCCCATGTAGAGGGGGCACAGTTACGCACGGGAACAGTATTTTCTAAAATGCTGACTTACTTGGAAAGTAATGAGAAACTCATAAAAGAAAAGATACGTGAAGAGCAGTGGAAGATTGTTATACTTTTCTATTCATGGTAAATTTAAGTATAGGACAGGAAAGGCAAGTGATTTCCATTCTGTGACTGTGTAGGAGGAAAGATAGCAATTTAAAACTTCCCACCTAATTTAAAGAAAAGATATAGCCTATTCTGAAATGCCTCCCGTGTAAGAGAGAATCAGAACAATATTAAATATTAATAATCATCATCGTGGCTCAGCAAGGACACACAAGACTTCCTGTCAAAAGAGTAGAAATCACCAACTTAAAATTGTTTGGATAATAAAGTCACAGAATGTATAGAATTAATTTACCATTTTCCTTCTGTTTTTAAGGTGTTTTCACATTTATGTTGCCACTATTATTTCACGTTTAAAAATGTTTCCGAATGGGTGAAATATAATTTGTATTTGTAAAAAGTATGTCATCTTCTCTGACACACTACAATTATAAGGCTGTCCAGAAAATGTGTTATCTTCAAATGCATGCTAGCTATGCAGGCAAGTTAGGTTCAATGCTGAATGCATATTCATTTTTTCAGTGTATAATATGATTAGCCATTTGTCTTCTGTATAGATTCTGTGAAGTTGTGGATTGTTTCTTTCTCTTAAAAGTCAGCCCTAGCCTGGCCAGTGTGGTTGAATGGTTGATCATCGACCTATGAACCAGGAGATCAAGGTTAGATCCCTGGTCAGGGCACATGCCCGGGTCGAGCGCTTGATCCCCAGTGTGAGGCATGCAGGAGGTAGCCAACCAATGATTCTCTATCATCATTGATGTTTCTGTCTCTTCCTCCCTCTCCCTTCCTCTCTGAAATCAATAAAAAGATATTAAAAATATATAAGTAAACCTCAGCCCATCCCACAGAATCCAAAAGCTTTTCCAGTACACATGAGTTGATGCCCTTTTTTACTCTTTTCTGAGGTCAAGCAGGGATTGATACTAGTACAGTTACATTTAGAAAAAATATTCCAACTATTTTTATGGCAGAACTATATTCATATGATTTATTCTTTCACAATATTTATTAGATTTGTATTATGTCCAAGCCTTTATATCAGGCTTGGGATCCATAGAATAAAACCCTCAAGGCTCTTATAGATGCTGATGGAGACAGTCATATATAAGTTTGTGAGACCAGGATAGAAAGGATATACAGCCCCAGTTTTTAAAATGTGAAAGAAGACTTAAAGGTACATCTGCAGGAGACAGCTAAGTGACTATAATGAGATTAGGCTAAGGAAAGGCGGTAAGAAGGTTAGAGAGACATACATGTCACATGCCAGGAAAAAGAAACGGAAAAGGGCAACAAACAAGAAGTAACACAAGCATATGTACTCTGTGCGTGCAACAAACAATGAAATTATATGTATCATGATTTATGCCTTTCATATATGTTGATGAGTAGTAAAAAAAGTGCATGCCTACACATAGAAGAAGTGAATTTTTAGTAAAAAAAAATCCAGGCATATATAAAATAATTGGAAATTTATAATGACCCAGTTCTGTGCTGAACAGAGTAAATTACTTTTCTTAAATTTGATAGAATTTGTGTTTAACAAGGAGATGATGCATGCCTTTAGATACATCTTTTTTTTTTAAATTAGTGTAGAACATATTGCTGGGAACATTACATGGGTATGAAATTTACCCTGAAGATAATAAACTCATGAATACATACTAGACAGTAGAGCACAGTGCAATGAATTTTTATTTGTGCCAGATAGAAGCTTATTTCAATGTTTTTCATGTTCTGAAAAAGGCAATTGCATAACAGATAACATTTCTGTGGGCCTCAATGAAAGAGCAGATTTTAATTCCCATAAGTACCTGTTTAGAATTACAGTATTCACAAATGATTTAGCACCAGATTTTAAGTGGATTGCAATTAGGTTTTTATGCCGTTCTTCATGTGAAAATAAATGGACATTGCTTTATTTATGAGGTAAAATAAGTTCCCTGTTTAATTTCAAAGATGGTCTATGTGACATAAATATATCGTGGGAGAAAAAAAATGATAATCAACTGGAAGGTGTCTCTCTCTTAGTTTTAGTTGATAAATCAGTACTGAGCCTGACTTCTGGGGCAGTGAACTTTTTTCTTTAAAATTGTCTTTAAAAATTTTATTGAACAGTGCCATTGTATAACATATGTGCCAAATGATCAGGATATCATCACAAATACTATATATTTTTTTCATTTTTCTACTATGATGCTGATCAATGAATCCTTCCAAAGTTGAGGAAAAACTTAAAAATTTCCACCAAATTTAATCAATATATTTTTCTCTTCTTTCCTGAAACATCATGAAACTAGAAGGAAAATATAATATATGACAGGACATGCATGTTTTATGTATATGTACATACACATATTTTATTATGAAACAAGAAGGTAAATAGACTGTGATAGAATACTAGTATATATTTATACATATGTTCTGATACACATATATGTGTGCTGTCAAGAAATTAGAAAGCAGCAACAATACCAAACTAGTTTAATTTATATCAAAATTAAGGAAGGACATTGGACATTTTAGGAAAGAAATAATCATTACCTTAATGATCAGGCTTGTTGCTGATATGTATAATGTTCTATCATAAATTATCTATCTATCATATACTTCTCATATATGTACATTTTCTTCTATCTTTGTCCCTCTTTAAATCTCCCTCTGCTTTTTTAGGTATAAGTTGTGTGTATGTAAAAAAATATCATCTCTCCTGAATCTAACAAAGAGCAACAAGCCAAACCTACAGGCATAAAAACGAAATCTGGGGAAATGACTCTCATTCATACACACGGCACACATGCATATCACACATGTTTAGTATTTGAACTTATTTCACTGAATTTCAGGATACAAAATGTCAAAAATATACACATTGTATCATAACTTCTTTCCCAACATTCCTTGACAAATTTTTTGCTTGCCACTCTCTTATTGGGAATTTCTCATTAGGCATTTTCCTATTCAGCTCACTTATGTCATTTTTTCCCATTTTATAATTGTCTTTTGTCTGTTTTATACTATGCTGACTCTGATAAGAAGGTTCTTGAATAAAAGATGCAATGACTGCCTATTTCTAAACTGTACTGCCCAATATGGCGGGTACTAGTCATACAAGCCTCATTAAGTTTAAATTCAATTAATTAACACAAAAGTATTAAATATTATTTCCTTAGCAGCACCAACCCAAATTTATATGCTCAATAGCCTTCTTATTGGACAGGATATATGTAGAACATCTTTATAATTACTGATAGTTTTTATTGGGCAGTGCTAACTGATAATATATGTGCCAAGTGATCAGGGTTTCATCACATAATGGTATAAAACTTTTTTTTGTTTTCATTTTCCTACTATGATGCTGATCAATTAAACCTTCCAAAGCACTTCAGGAAATTGAGGAGAAACTTAAATTTTTCCACCAAATTTTAGTCAATATGTTTTTCTCTTTCTCAATTCTTTTTTGTTGTTATACACAATCACTTTCTGAAACTATTATTTGAAATTTGTTTTAATATTAAGAATAGTTTTAAATTTGCTATAAACTGTTTTACATTGAATTGTTGGTCAATAAAAAAATCATTAACCAAAGACAACACATATCAAATGGTAGTAATAAAATAATATTTAGCCCAACTGGTGTGGCTCAGTGGTTGAACATCGAGCTATAAACCAGGAGGTCATGGTTCTATTCCCAGTCTGGACACATGCCCAGGTTGTGGGCCCCAGCCCCAGTAGGATATTTATATTTATAACCAAAATAGTCATTATTCTACTGTGTTTACATCATTTGCACTTGTAATTATCTCAACAGCCTTCTGATATAGATATTATTAATATTATTATGAATCTCTCAGTGAGAAAACTGAGGGAGGACTAGAGTAAGATACTCTAACCACTTCTAAAATGGTTAGAAATTTTATCAGAAATCACAAAAGGATGAAGTAGCAGGAGTGTAAAATTAGAAGAAAAGATTTGAACCCCAATTCTGTTGTCTCAACACAGTCACCACCACTTCATTGGTTGCATGTATGACCTTAACCAAGATACTTAGTTTCTATGTTTCAATTGCTTATCTTTACAATGTATGTATATGATTATCAAAATGTTTTAAATGATGGAGGAACAACAAGAAAGGATTAATTTTGATTAATCATTTGTCCCCACTTACCAATCTGACTGTAGTTTAGAATGAGTCTCAATAATTATTCCCCCATTTATCTTACTTTCTTTTAAATTTTAGCCTGCCCATCAGCCAACATATCTAGAAAATATTTTCAAAGACTTCCTTTACTTGGAAACCTCTTATGTGTTCAGTGATACTGGGTATGACTGCACAGGTTGGCCACTATACAATTCCAGGGGATGCCATTCACAAATATTATAATCATAGGCTGTGCTTGAACTTGTAAAATTGTCTGGATACATTATTTAAATTATCTCCTCTTTCAATGATTCCAGTTATGAAATAGAAATTAAAACTTATAGAATGTGTTTAGAAAATATGTTCTTGGCTAGGAATACAAAGAAAACATGACTGTATAAAATTTGGAACTCAATTTCTTTTACTGTAATCTGGAGAATTTTTGTCTGTATTCATTACATCCTCAGGCATCTGCAAACAACTTACAGTTTATCAAAGTGTTAAAATTAAAAGAAAATGTGAGCTAGAACAAAGATACATACATCATGATATGATACAAAACACGTGTATGTAAGCAATGTTTTAGATAAATATTAAAGTAATTAACCCAATTTTCATTTTATAGTTACCTATTATTTCTATGTTTTTAAGTACCATTTTTCTTATAATATGACAAAAGAGACATAAAACAAAGACATAATAACAAGTTGGTTAACATTTTATTAGACTGATTAATATTTCTACGTCTTCCTGTGTTGATGAGCTGTGAGACACTGAGGAGATAAAATGTCATCCACACACAACTAGATGTAGCCAGGATTCTTAGATACTTTAAAAATACACTCTCGTCTTTTTGTATTATCTCTAACATATAGTTGATTTTGGAATATGTAAATTGCAAGGGGCATAGAGGTGAAATGGTTCATTGATTTTGTTGTCCAGACTGAGAAGCGAGTCTAAAAAATTCAGTGAAACTGTCCGAAGCGTGACAAACATGAGAATCTATGTCTTCTAAATCCTGTTCTCGTGGTTATTTCTGCTCAAATATGGTACTTTCCTCCAGAAAGCAAACATAAAGTGCCCGCAGTTCTGGCCTTTTCTACAGTGCTGATTGCATTTACATACAGGCAAGAGGAATTTTTCTTAGCTGTATCAGGAAAACAGAGCAGGCTAATTACATAATATAATTTATTCTATTTTTCTTCAGGGCACTCACATAACTTAGGGGTTACTTTGAATTTAAGAGAAATATCTACTGTCATGTTTCCTTGTAGATTTATTGAACCTAAGACAATTTTCCCCATAAACATAACTCTATATGCAATCTGCTGCAAAATGACCATACATTTTTAAGGATGTTTTTCAGTGCCTAAGTTCTGTTGTTTTTACTTTCCATCTGTTATTTAAAAAGCACTAACATTTCCTACAGAGAAATACATCTATGTTATGAGGATAAACTTCTTGTCTTCATACAAGAAAAATTCTGTGGTGTTAAATAGTCCACGTTGAAATATAAGAATGAAAGAATTTATCTTGTGTATGGAAATGTTCATATGGCTTAGATTTATGGAATTTAATTTTTGCTTTGTAAATTTTAATATTCCAGAAAGGCAGTACAGTATGGTGGGCAAAAGCATCAATTCTAAATGCAATGTTGTGAAATTCATATTCTGGCTCTATCACTTACAAACTGTTTGACCTTTGACCTTGGATAAGAAATATATCTTCTATGTGCCTCAGTTTCCTTATTGGTACTATGGAAATAATACAGTAATGTCCCCCTTATCTGTGATTTTGCTATTCACAATTTCAATTATTGTTAGTCAACCACAGCCCAAAAAAATTAAATGAAAAATTTCAGAAATAAACAATTCACAAGTTTTAAATTGCATGCTGTTCTGAGTAACATGATGGAATCTCCATTCTGCATGGAATATAAATCATCTCTTTGTCTAGCATATTCACACTGTATATGCACTCCATCCATTAGTCACTTAGTAGCCATCTTGGTTATCAAAAAGAAAGAGAGAGATCAAATGCACATAACTTTTATTATGATATCGTATATAATAAAAGCCTACTATGCTAAGTGTATGTTTGACCAGTCGCTATGACATGCACTGACCACCAGGGGGCAGATGCTCCAACGAGTAGGTTAGTTTGCTGCTGGGGTCTGGATGTTAGATTGGGACTGGGCGAGACAGACCGGACACTCCCTGGAGCCCTCCCACGGTCCCTCCCTGGCCCTGATCGTGCACCAGTAGCGTCCCTTGGCCTGGCCTGTGCCCTCTCATCCCTCAGGGGATGTTCGCAGGCAAGGCTGAGGGACCCCACCAGTGCATGAATCCATGCACCAGGCCTCTAGTAATGTTATAATTGTTCTATCTTATAATTAGTTATTTTTGTTGATCTCTTGCTGTGTCTAATTTGCAAACTTTGTCATAGGTATATATGTATGAAAAAAACATGTACATGTAGATTTCAATGCTATTCATGGTTTCACACATTCACTAGGAATCCTGAAACATATTCCCCATAGATAAGGCAGGACTACTGTAATAATATGTCTAACTCCTTGATTTTCTGTATATGTTAAATGAATTCCTCTATATAATGTTCTCAAAACAGTCCAGTCCAGAATAAAGGATTCAGGAAGCTTTAATTATAATTATAATTACTGGCCTGATTGTTGCAAAAATCAAAGTACAAAGCATGTGGCTATCTTCATATGTGTATTTATCTATGAAAATATATATGAAAGAGACATTATATATAATATGTTTATAATTACATTATATTACATATTAATATATGTTTAATATCATACATTCATTTAATTATATTACATATAAATATAATTAGTTAAATTATATGTACGTGTATGTGTTTGTGGTGGTGTTTTTCTTTATTACAAGTTTTGCTTGGAGAACGGACATGTGGTTAATGAAGAGCAGCAATGTGACACTTTAGACATAACCCTGATGATTCTGAGCTTGGTGTCCAGGCAATAGCATGTGATGCACACTCACACTAGAGAATCTAAGAATGCCCCACAGAATCTTGACTGCAGACTTTATTATGAAAATCTGAATTTCAATTAGTTTATTAAATATAAAATATATTTTATTTGGCCTTCAAGTTGGCCTCGCCTCTCCATACACCCTGCCAGAGCCAGCAAAGAGCCTCTCCAGGTTTGTTCATTTCTCATTAGCTAAAACTTTTGACTAATCTAATAAGTCCCTAATTCCATTACAATCCTCACAGACTACTCTCATTCTGGCAGGAGGAGAACTCCATTCTCTCTCCAGGTTCTTGACACTGAGTAATTAATTATTGTTTGCTTTCTGTGTTCTAGGCAGTGCATGAGGCACTAGCAAATCGTGACATTCACTTCCCTTAACTTATAATCAAAAGGAATACTCAAGGTCATATATAACTTGATTTTAAATGTGATTGAACAAGACAATAAAATGCTATGCAGTTGATCTCAGAAAGCTTACAAAACCTTTGTAAGTAGGCTTTTATAAGACGTATGAATCAAATTAAATCTTTTTAAAGAGGAACAAAACATAACACCCTCACCAACGGATGCACCTATTCAACTTTCTGACTACCCATATGACAGTGTTACAGACAGACAAGTACAGATTGTATATGTTATGATAAGCTTTTACATAAATTATGCACAAATGCATAAGGCCTTGCCATTTTAGAAAATTAAACTAAATAAACTTAATTTGCTTACCAGTATTATTCTGGTTGTAAGTTAGGGAGGGAAGAGGCAAGGAAGACAATATCATAGAAACTTTATACAAGGTAGGGCAAATATATTTAAAGTTGTGTGTACACGAAACACAGAGTTTATTCCTATATTACTATTTTTTAATTATTGTACTATTTTCCATATGAACATCTGTAAAACTATTTTGCCCTACCCTGCATATCTAGATATTTAATGTGACACTTTCATGTTATCTGAGTTTCAGCAGAGGCCGTAGGTGCAGAACTTAACCCAATACCATGCACCCCACATCCCCAAGTGCACTACTGCACTTAGCTGTGTATGACATGCTAAGAGATTAAAGTATTGGTTTCCTCAACATTTAGAAATCCCTCACCTATGATAATTTAGAAAAGTAAAGGAGAAACTATATTTTTGAAGGGACTGGTCAGTACTTTGTACACGACTAACTTGTTTAAGCTAAAGGACAAAACAGGTGTTTCAATGTGGTAACTCAGAGAGAGTAATGCATAACCTGTTAAGTTTGGCAATCTAAGAACTCCAGGAGGGGCTGTGCTAGAGGGCTGTTTCAGGATGGCACGAGAGCAGAGAGTTACAAGAGTCACTAGATGTCCCCTATGTTTCCATATAAAATGGCAGTTTGCAAATCTTGTTTCCTATGTATCAAAAGTGGGCCATTGAAGGAGGAAGCTGGTTGCAGCCTTCATAAAAGAATACGGACCCAGTTGTCCTTGCCAGAAGTTATAAACTGACCCAGTGTTGCAAGGACCACAGGAAGCCAAGGCCTTGGCAATGAAGCCATAATATTCCTTCAGAAGAAGATATCAGTCCCATTTGAAGAAAGGCATTTGCGGTTTCCCAGCAGGGAGTGGAGGGGAGAGGAGTGGGGTGTCTAATTAACACATGAGAGCACACCACTCCAGAGAGGGTGGAGGAATGACATCTAGCAGAGCACTATATATTGTGACCTATTTGTTCTATTTGTTTTTTTTTTCTGCTTCAATGATTGAGGTGTCTCTCAACTGGAAAATGAATTGGGGAGAAGAAGGAAAAGAGAATGGTGGAAAAATAATCTAACCCTGCCTGAGACCACCATATGAGCTTTCAGCCTATAGCACACACAAGAGGATGGAGGGGAGACAATTTACCGTTGTTAAATTGTAAGTATTTTATTATTACAACTAGAGGCCTGGTGCACAAAAATTTGTGCACTTGGGGGGAAGGAGGGGCCTTCAGCCCCGCCTGTGCCCTCTCGCAGTCTGGGACCCCTCGGGAGATAATGACCTGCTGGCTTAGGCCTGCTCCCGGGTGGCAGAGGGCAGGCCCAATCCCTAGGTGCAGCCCCTGGTCGGGCTCAGAGCAGGGCTGATTGGGGAGTTGGGGCGCTGCCCCCTGTCACGCACAGAGCAGGGCCCATCAGGGGGTTCCCCTGTCACACACAGAGCAGGGCCAATCAGGGGGTTGAGGAGCTCCCCCCTGTCACTCACAGAGAAGGGCCGATAGGGGAGGTTATGGCTCTACCCCATCACACACAGAGCAGGGCCCATCAGGGGTTTGGGGAGCCGACACTGTCACACTCAGGGCAGGGCCAATGGGGAGGTGATGGCTCTACCCCATCACACACAGAGCAGGGCCCATGGGGGGGGGCGTTGGGGCGCCGCACCCTGTCACACACAGAGCAGGACCGATCAGGGGGTTAGGGCGCCACACCCTGTCACACACAGAGCTGCAGGGTGATCAGGGGGTTGGGGAGCTCCCCCCTATTAGGCACAGAGCAGGGTTAATCAGGGGGTTGGGGCGCCTTCCCTCGTCACGAACAGAGCAGGGCGGATAGGGAGGTTATGGCCCCTCCCCCTGTCACACACAGAGCCGCAGGGCAATCAGGGGGCTTGGGCGCTGCCCCCTGTCACACTGATCCCAGTGCCAGAAGGCCTCTCGGCTCCGCTGATCCCGGTGCTGGGAGGACTTGCAGCTCCGCTGATCCCGGTGCTGGGAGGCATATTACCCTTTTACTATATAGGATAGAGGCCTGGTGCATGGGTGGGGGCCGGCTAGTTTGTCCTGAAGGGTGTCCTGGATCAGGGTGGGGGTCCCCACTGGGATGCCTGGCCAGTCTGGGTGAGGGGCTGATGGCTGTTTTCAGGCTGGCAGGTGACTGAAGCTCCCAACTTCTACTTTTTTTCTTGTTCTTTTTTATTCTGGGCCAGCTTTAGCTCTGGCTCCAGCTCTGAGGCCTCTGCTGCTGAAAGCAGGTATCTGATTTGTTTGGGTTCTATAATCGAAACACTGTTTCAACTCCAGCTCTGAGGTCCCGGCTGGCTGAGAGCAGGTTTCTGGGGTTTTGTTTAGCTTCTATATTTGTAACAATGTTTCAAACTGCAAGCTCAGAGGCCGGCAAGGCAGGCGGGGAACATTGGAGTCCTCCGTCACTGAAGCAAGCAAGACTCATGTTAGCTTCAAGCTGCCTGGCTGCCGGCCGCCATCTTGGCTGGAAGTTAATTTGCATATTTCCCTGATTAGCCAATGGGAAGGGTAGCGGATGTATGGCTAATTACCATGCTTCTCATTTATTAGTTAGGATGGCTTAGGTTGAGCTGAAAGTAAAGTAATGTGAATGAGGACATTTGTATTTTTAAGAAGAACCTTGGTAAAATACCACCTAAGGACAGGGAAATAACTATATCACAGATCTGATATAGGGACAGATGGAGAAATTCATCCTTTTTAATTTAGGTGACATAATGTATTAGACTTATGTGGCTGCCATAACAAAGAACACTAGTCATTGGATTAGGACCTACTGCAATCCAATATGACCTCTTTTTTAACTTAAATACTTTTGCAAAGATCCTATTTCTTTATAAACTACCATTGACGAGTTTAATGTAAACATGGATATTTGAGAGAACCTATTCAGTCCAGTACACATGTCAAATATTTATTAGTAAAAGTTTTTAAATAAACATATTCTGATTTAATGATTTTAATATTAACTTCATTTTCCAATTTATAAAATTATATTTTCTGCCTATGGGTTTAGTGTTATTTCTCCATTACCATAATGAACATACTACTAAAATAATTGAGTACCTGCAATTGGTAGAGGGGGAAGAGAAAAGGGTTTAATTTCCATGACTCTAAATTGGAGATACTGATAGTGATCACTTTGGGGTAATGCTGTTAAAAAATACACATATAGAATTTAGAAAAATGTCTGGAGCATAGTAAGCATTTATAATAGTTGTTATTTAACACAAACAAGCAAGAGGAGATGATTTTTACTGATTGCAAAGTAGCTAAAGAAGTAAAATATTTTTGGATAAAGATAAGAATTATTAAGTATCTATCATTGTGTTTTCAGCCAATTTTCATTAAGCACTATAATGTTGCCCGACCAGTGTGGCTCGTTGGTTCAGTGTCATGGTTTGATTCCTTGTCAAGGCACATGCCCAGGTTGTGGGCTCAATCCCCTGTAAGGGGTATGCAGGAGGCAACTGAAAAATGATTCTCTCCCATCACTGATATTTCTATCTCTCTCTCCTTTTCCCTTTATCTCTAAAATCAATTAAAAATATATTTTTAAAAGCACTATAATGTTATTCTACTTAGAAAAATCTCCCATTTAATTATGCATTTTTAAAACAACTCCTTTTTTATGAAATAAAAGTTATGGATATGTAAAAAATAAATATAATCCTTTATTATATCCTAAATACAGGCATAGCTTGTTTTATTGTGCTTTACTTCACAGATGTTGCTTTTTTAAAAACTGAAGCTAAGACCTCCACCAGCAAAAAGATTACACACACTTTATTGTGATACTCACTTTATTGCAGTGATCTGGAACTGAACCTTCAAGATCATGGAGATACATCTGTACAGCTTTTTGTAATCGTTGGAAAAGAGGGAAACAAGCCTGCAAGAGTTCTCTGTTCCATTATGTTCTAAAAGCAGCAGAGTCATTTCGACCCTAGTGTTAATAGTGCATATGAACAAGTGCAACAATGCTTGGTTCTAGCCCAATTCAAAACAATTAAGATGTCACTTTCTGTACTTTCATTTGAATTTTTTTATATAGCTTACTTATATGTCTTACCTTTATATTTGAAGCAAACTGAAGTTTCTCTGTGAATAAATATACACATATTCTCCAAAGATGGAATACATTTTTCTTATTCAAAGTTGAAAGAGTACACAGGAACCTCAAGTGCATCCATTACCTCAGTTAAGTTCAAAAAAGCTTTGTATTTATTTATTGTGGGTCTGTGAGGGTACAGAGTGAATTTCAAGAAACACAAAACACACATACTAGATGGTTTTGACTTATAACTTCTGTGTTTTGCCAAATATAGTTTTAAAAGAATACATCATTTTAAAAGGTAAGGTAAAAGCTAGCAATGCTCTGCAATGGAAATACGTTTCCTCTTATACACCTTGATCTCCCAATAGTGGTTGTAATAGCACTTTCCCAAATGAACATAATTGACTAGAAACAATAGTGATCTAGCCAAGTTTAGTATAATGTTTTGAATTCAAAGTGGGTCATTCAAGGTATAATTGCATCATTTGAAAATAAACATGAGAGGCTGATTTTGGGGGGAATCTAAACTAAAAGCTGATCTAAGAATATAAGTCTATATATTTGTATTTGTTTCTATTTTTTGGAGGGTAGATTATTCTGTTTAATTCAATTTTATTTTTATCAAAGTTAATTAGCATTCTTCATACTTGAATATACTCTAACTTATGCTTTGTTTGTCTCTATTTAAAGATAAATAAGGTATATTTATTTTTTCCACATTGGCTTGTGAACATCTTGATATAAAAACATGGATTTACTAGTAAGGCTATATGTCAGGATTACTGTAGATATTAAGCATCCATATGTCCCTCTTGGTAAGTATATGGCAATATAGCTCATGTTAGCATGTCTGTTGTTGCCTCTTCAACACATATCTCTCATGGCCTAAATCATGCATCATTTATCCAGGCGTCCTCAGCCTATCCCTACACCTGGACCATAATGTTCACTAAATTTTACCAATTTTCTGCAATCTCTTTCAGAAGAGAAATCAAGTAATTTTTTCATACAGGCAGAAAAAAAAACAGTTAAGAAATCCAATACCCATTCATGATAAAAACTCAGTAAATTAGACATACAAGGTAACTTTGTCAACTTGATGAAGAATGTCTACAAAAAACTGCAGTTTACATCCTACTTAATTGTGAAAACCCAGATCTTTCTCACTAATTTCAGAAACAAAACAAAGATGTCCTCTCTCATTGCTACTTTTCTACATCACATCAGAAGTCAATATTAATACAGCAAAACAGGAAAAAGAAATAAGGGTATACAGACTAGGAAGGAAGAAATAAGACTCAGTACTGTCAAAATGTCAGTTCTTCCCAACTTAATCTAGAGACTCAATACAACTCCAGTCAAATACAGAGCAAGTTATTTTGTGGAATAATGTTGACAAACTTGTTATGAAGTTGATACGGAGAGGCCAAAGACCCACAGTAGCCAATATGTTATTGAAGGGCAAGATCAACATTGGAGAACTGACACTATCCAACTTTGAGGCTTATAATACAGTTACAGTAATAAGGGAGCATAGTATTAATGGAAGAATAGACAAATAGATCAAGGGAGCAAAAGAGGGATCCCATATATAACCCCCCATCAATATAGTCAACTGACAGAGAACCAAGAGAGCCAGGAGTCAAGAGGCCAGAGAGACCAAGAGTGCAAGAGAGCAAGTGCCTTTGTATAGTGGATCAAATGTCTCAAATCTTCCCCTGCTTGCAATGGCCACACCTACTCTTGCCAATGACCTGTTCCCAGGTGTGACTGCCTAGCAAGTACCTTCCCTATCTCACCCAGACTTTACTGGGCGTGCATCTATCTTCTCCCTGTCCAGTTCCTTCCCCCAGTGATCTGTGGGGAATAGACCAGTGGCTTCCTGGGGAGTGTTAAACTGCAACTTCCTGGCAAAGCTGCTCAAATACATGACTATAATATTCGGTCTTCCCTTTGCTCCTTTCCTGTTATTAATAACGAGGTCCATTACAACAATATCCTGTTGATAATGGGTGAGACTACACATGTGTGGGAGCAGGGTGTATATATGAAATATCTGTATCACAGCTCAATATGCCATCAGCCTTAAAACTGCCCTAAAAAGAAAGTTTACTAAAAATTTAGATGAGTTTTAGATTATTGTTAAAAAGTGAAAACATTTATGGATGACTTTTTTTTTTCCAGGAATTACTTTTTTAGTCACTAATAACAGCATTATCTCAAGTCCTTCTCATGGAAAATTCAAATTTCCCATGAATTATTTTTTTTTTAAATTCACTAACCACAAAGTAGACAAAGCCTTGCATATCTCAATGGCATTTTGTTGAAAATGATAGTTTAAGTAAATTTAGAACAATAATGTTATGCTATCATGATTATATATTTTTGAAACTGTGTAGCTAGATGATTGTAAGTCAAAAGCACAGAGATAGCTTAGCAGTTCTCAGAAATAGTGTTAAAATTTTAAAGAAAAAAAATGCCATTTCTTAAACAATAAATCATCATAAGATATAATTCTCCATCAAATAATTAGTAATTCCTATTATATCGCAGGTCTTATCAACATTTTTCTAAGATAGAATAAAGCAGACAATTGGATTTTAGAAATATCTGTCTTTGGTTGGATATATTTTAACATCAGCTGCCTGGTCTTGGCACATATCATTAGCTGCTGTCTCAGTGGATACAGTTAATTATCACTATTTCTTTCAGATGATGAATACTAAATAGAATACTTGGTCTTTTATGAGGTCAGAAACTATGTTTTTGATATGAAAAATATACCGCTAACCGTACAATGAAGTGTCATATTTATGCTCTGCATAATGCCTGCCTGAAACTTTCTTAGGTATTTTTAACTGTTTTATTTTTTAAAATTAATTGTGGCCAAACTACTAAGCATTCCAGAAGACATGAGTGGAATTTTAAAATTGATGCTGTCATTTAAACAAGGCAAATTTCAAAGTGATCATTTTGTGACTTACTGAGATATAACAGTTTAAATGCTACCTACTGGGAGTTCTCTTTCTTCTTTGTTAAAGCCATTGCAAAATAAGATGTTTTCAATTTGATTATGTATCATTCTATGTTAAAATAAGGACAAAGGGTGGACAAGACATGATGGGTAAATCTATTTAATACCACTTTAGAAAAGAAAGAGGATAGAATCATTTCTTGTGGAAAATAAAGATAGCTTAGTAAATGGGAATTACAATGTCACTTCAATGAAAGTATACTGAATGAAAGTTCTGAGGCCATTCTTTTCATCAAGAGGGTTTTCTGTAGGTCTTGCATTATATATATTCTACATCATATTTTATTCAAAGATATATAAAGGGAATACCTTTCTACATGGCACACTAGCACATCCAGCAATAAGCAATGTATATCCTTTTCTTATTGTCTTACTAGAGTTCCGGTACACGAAATTCATGCACGAGGAGGGAGGTCCCCTCAGCCCAGCCTGCGCCCTTTCCAATCTGGGACCCCTTGGGGGATGTCCAAACTGGCAGTCGGACATCCCTCTCACAATGCTGGACCGCTGGCTCCTAATTGTTCACCTGCCTGCCTGCCTGGTCACCCCTAACTGCCCCCCAGCTGGCCTAGTTGCCCCTCACTGACCCCCCTGCCAGCCTGGTCACCCTCAACTGCATCCCTAGCTGCCATCCCCACCGACCTGGTCACCTCTTACTGGCCCCCCTGCAGGCCTGGTCACCCCCAACTGCCCCCCCTGCTGGTTGGTCGCCCCAAACTGTGCCCCCTGCCAGCCTTGTTGCCCCTCACAGCCCTCCCACTGGCCTGGTCGCCCCACGCAGCCTGCTGTTCAGTCTTTTGGTCATCCCTCATTAACCCCCCTACCTGCCTGGTTGTGGGCAGCCATCTTGTGAGGGCGTGAGGGTTATTTGGATATTATCTCTTTATTATATAGGATAATCCACATATTAAAATTGAAGTTAATAAATTCATTGTGGGCCATAGCCAGTTTGGTCAGTGGATAGAGTGTAGGTTCACATACTGAAGGGTGACAGATTATTTTCCTGTAAGCGCATGTGCCTCATACCTCAGTTGCAGCCTCCATCCCTGGCCAGTCAGGATACATGCAGGAGGCAACCAATAGATGTGACTCTCTCACATTAATTTTTTCTCTCTATCTCTCCCCCTCCCTTCCATTCTCTCTAAAAAAAAAATCAATATCCTCTGGTGAGGATTAACAACAGCAATAACAAAAATGCATTGTGAACTAACTTGACCTGTTCTAAACAAAATAAGTATAAAGTAAATATTTTATTGCAAGTAAAACTAGAAAATATTGGCAAATATCATTAGCATTCTTTCTCTTTAAAAAAATTGCTGAAATCTGCTCTGCTCCAACACTGGTTAAAATATGGGGGCGGGGGGGGAGGATGTAAAAACATACAGAGATCAATCAAATGCTGACTAAACATGAAATATAAGATAATAAAATTTAGGTGGAGATGAGTTTAATGTTACTATTCACATTAGATTTTACTTTATTCTGGTGAAATTCCTTTCCATTCACCATATTGTAATAGGATTTAAGTATGCAAAGAATTGTTCATAATTTCAGCAACCTCTCTTTGTTCCTTTTTCTAGGAGAAAATGTTTTTCTATTTAAATTTCAAATGACTATGCATAAAATGTTATTACAACTTTCCAAGCACTCTTTGCCAATTCTTGTAAGTGTAATACATCACAAATGGTGATAAAGTGGTTTATTTTAGACCACTAAATGATCAAATAAAATAATAATACCTTATGTGTAGTTATTGCCTTGGAGTTTTCAAAGCACTTTGAGTTATATTACCTCCCTTAATTTTTAAACCAACTCTGAGGCAAGCAGTGCTGTTTTCAGTACTGCTGTGGTACAGAAGAGGGCAGCTTCACAAGACAAATCAATGTCTTGAGGTCTCAAGCCAAGAAATAAATGGACAAGCCAACATTTGAAGGTGTGTCTTCTCAATGCCAATCCCAACACAGCAGGCTGTCCTTAAACAGAGAATAGTATGTTCATCAGACAATGGAGACAATAACAATGGACTCTAATGAAATGAGCAATCTCTGACTGATGATGATAAAGGATAAAAGATGAGGGGAAGCACAAATAAAAATGAGAAAGAAAGTGAATCAGATGGTTGAAGGAACAGTGAGTAGGAAAAGTTGTGGTCTGAAGGGACACACAAGCATTCTAGAACATAGGGGAACTGGGATAATTACTTCACATTCTTCAAACCCGTATGCATCTGTCAATTCTACTTATGCCCTTTACTAAGAAATGGCATTTGGCAGAAATCAGATGGGCCATTAATGACAGGAGAGGCTGGGTTCGGCAGGAATATGGGAGAACCAAGATTGTGATGATGTGACTCTTGACTGAAGTATGACCGGAATTAAGGAAACCAAAAGGAGAACCAGTAAGGGGTGCTGAAATACTCAAGGACTAACAACAGCAGAACAATCACCCGCCTCAGGCCAATGACCGCTGGGGTTATTGAAAAGGCTTCACCTGTGGAGAAATGTAGCTTTTTTCATAATCACAGAAGTAAATCCGGGAGGAAGAAGGGAACAATTCTGTGTGTCCTTCTGCTCTTGAATCACCTACCCTTTTCTCCCAGTGATTGAACCTGACCAGAGGTCTAAAGGTGAGAGGATATGTGGGAAACCGCCTATTGTCTTCTGATCCCTGAACCACGTGGGACGTGGAGGGAAACATTTACCACAAGGCTACAACTGCTGAAGTCCTTAGGGTTGCAGAGCAGGACGCCCACAGCACTAAATAGATTTGGGTTAGTATTTTGTCAGTTTCTTAACAAAGTTAGTAAAGTTTGACTTTTCTGTGCTCCCACCTCCAGGCAGCTCTCTCTTTCCCAGGACACTAGGCACTCATTTGCTCACCATCACCTCCTTTCACTGTTTATCCTCCCTCAGGTGAATTTCACCCACCTAAGTGGACTTTTTTCACCCACTGATTAAGTCACTCCTGGTAGTAAAGAACAATGAGAATTAATTCTCAAGGGAAGGCAAGCAACATAAAAGAGGGACTTTAAAGCAAAGACATCTATAATGAACTGAGAGAGTCTGTTGAAGGAGAAATGCATATTAGAGAATAATACCTTTCCTATGCTCTTTGCCAATGTACTGACTCTTCTTAAAGGAGATAAGCTATGACTAAAAATAAAATCATCACTGGCACTCAAATCCAGCTCTTCACTTCTGAATGCTCTTGTACTAAATCCACTCTGAATATTTAAAAGATCTGATCCAGCCCTGACTGGTTTGGCTCAGTGGATGGAGCGTCGGCCTGCATACTGAAAGGTCCCAGGTTCGATTCCAGTCAACGGCATGTACCTTGGTTGCAGGCACATCCCCAGTGGGGAGTGTGCAGGAGGCAGCTGATCGATGTTTCTCTCTCATCGATGTTTCTAACTCTCTATCCCTCTCCCTTCCTCTCTGTAAAAATATCAACAAAATATATTTTTAAAAAATGAGAATAAAAGATCTGATCCATTTTACTGAGATAGCGTTAGTTTTCACAAGTAGGTTTTGATTGTGACGGGAGGCAAAAAGACCTAATTACCATGCCATTATTTAGTAATTTTATAGCTCACAGACATGCCCTTACTTTTAGAGCCTCCCTGTTGATTTTTATGATTAATGGGCACGTGTTTCTCTCTGGCAACTTTTGCATAAGTTGTAGCATGAATGATTGTAACTGTTGGTCATTCTTCCAACTTGCCTTATGTATTTCAGAAGGCTGGTATGAACCAAACAGAATGTGGTAAGTGGAATATCTCAATAATTATAAAGTGAAATATAAAATTAAATTTTAACTTAGTCACAGTATTTGTTTTCAAGGTGAAATATACACTTGAAATTCATAAATGGTAACAAAAAAATTGTGATTTGCCTCCAGACTCATAGGCTACTTGAATGTCATAAATATTGTTGTCTAATGAAAAAAGAAAAGGCTGCCATGTTCAGGTGCTCAGTCAAGAAATCATTTAAAAGGGCTCATTCAGCATGAGCACATGTTAGCTGAGAATCAATAAAGGTATTGCTTAATGGTTTAGAAATATCTCCTTATTGATCCATGAATCTATACATTTTTAAATATTGCCTGTCAGATGCCTACATCTATAAGAACTGGGATCAAGAAAGCAGAAATTATACCTGTAACATCTTAAAGGATTATATGTGAACTGAGTCTCTATTATGAAAATAAAAAGTATAATAAGACTTGATCTGCCATTGTGAGGTTCATCATAATAATGGGAAGCAAACTTACAAAGATTTAAGTTCATAATATAAGAGGTACTATAATAGAACTCCATACAAGGAGTGCAAAAAGAGACAGATTACAGCAAGTTTCTTAGGGTAAGGGAATAGGATAGTGCTATATTTTTTCTCATTAAAGATTTTATTGAGCAAAGCTGAGAGGTAAATTATAAGTGTCCATGGTAATGTTGACTATTGCCGAAAGGAGTAAAAAATCAGAATTTGGTAAAATAATTGGGATGTTCTAAAATTGATGGCTACTTTTCAGTTGGTAGCTATCAGCAGTTGTTGTTAATTAAAATTTATTGGTAATTAGTTGGGATTTTCACTAAGGAAATTTTCAATATCTAAGTAATGGAGAAAAATGTGAGATCATAGGAAGAAAGTTGCATAAGGAGACTAAATAGAAACAGGTAGATATCCAAGGTAGCTGCTCTAAGAAACCACCAAGGATGAAAATCCCATCTGTAATAAAAAATATTTGGGCCCAACCCTGGCCGGTTTGGCTCAGTGGATAGAGCATCGGCCTGCGGACTGAAGGGTCCCAGGTTCGATTCCAGTCAGGGGCACATGCCTGGGTTGCGGGCTCCGTCCCCGGTGGGGGGCGTGCAGGAGGCAGCCAATCAGTGATTCTCTCTCATCATTGATGTTTCTATCTCTCTCTCTCCCTCTTCGTTCGTCTCTGAAATCAATAAAAATATTTTTTTAAATATATTTTATTGATTTTTTACAGAGTGGAAGGAAGAGAGATAGAGAGCCAGAAACATCGACGAGAGAGAAATATCAATCAGCTGCCTCCTGCACATCTCCCACTGGAGATGTGCCCACAACCACGGCACATGCCCTTGACCGGAATCGAACCTGGGACCTTTCAGTCCACAGGTCGACGCTCTATCCACTGAGCCAAACCGGTTTCGGCAATAAAAATATTTTTAAAAATATTTGGGCCCTCACTGGTTTTGCTCAGTGGATAGGGCATTGGCTCTATCCCTCACCCTTCCTCTCTGTAAAAAATCAATAAAATATATTTTATATATATATTTGGCAATAGAAGTTCTGTTCCAAAGATGTTCCTTGATTGACCGACAGGAATAAGTGCTATTTTTCTGTGAAGCTCATGTGTACTGCTTCCTATGCCTCAGAAAGACAAAAGACTTGAAAAATAACAACTCTATACACCAGTTTAGAAAACAGGATAAATGGATCCTAAATAGAAAAAAGGAAAAGCTAAGAAAAGTGAACCAGGAATTGTAAGATGTGAAATGAAAAGGAATTAATGCATGGAATGGCTTTGGACACTAATGTGAAAAATATCACAGAGGAGAGAAAAAATTGCAATGTTTAATATAGAATACCTATGTGGCTTTTTCTTCATGTGGTTAATCTAAGAGTTTTGGACAATTTGCACCCTGTGACTTATAAACTGCCAGTATAAATGTAAAATAGTATAACATTCAGGAAATGTTTGTCAGTTTCTTAAAAATTAAACATAGACCTATCATATGACCTAACCATTTCACTGCTAGATGTTTACAAAAAAAGTATATGTCCATTTAAAGACTTATGCACAAATGTTTGTTGTAGCTTTATCTGTAATAGCCAAAAATGGAAGCAGTCCCAATGTGCACCTCAAGATAATTAATATCCAAATTGGTTATCCAAAGGATACCTAAATGATGGGTATCCAAATTATAACCATAATATCCAAATTATCCAATGATAGCCAAGTGTTTATCAATAGATAAATAATGGGGGTATATCTATAAAATAGAATGCTATTAATTAATGAAAAAGAAATAACTATTGATACATGCAAAAAGATGGATGATTCTCAAAACAATTATGCTTTATGAAGTAAGCCAGACAAAAAATACATACTATATTAATTAATTTTACATAAATATCAAGAAAATAAATACTAAAATATAATGAAAGAATCTGAATCAGTGGTTTGTTAAAGATTCAGGTAGAAAGAAGTGTGTGAGAGGGATTATCAGAGGCATAAGGAAACTTCTAGAGGTGACTAATCTATGTGTATTTAATTATATATATTCTCTCTTGATTGCAATATTTATCTTCAGTATATACGTGTCAAAATGTAGTATACTTTCATTATGTGTTAAATATGTGTAGTTCATTGAGTATCAATTATACAATAATAATTCTGCTGAAAAAAATGATAGGATCCTTTACTCATGGGGTGACTCTGAGATTTTCGAAGAGGCTGCGATATGTCATTCTCTGCAGTGCAAAGGTAAAACATCCACAGAATATGTTTATCATGCTAAAAAATATCTTTATGTAACCTGTAGCCTCTGAAATCTAAATAGTGCAATGCAAAAACTGAATATGAAAAGATGATTAAGATTCAGTCCAGGCTCTCAAGGATATTAAAGCCATGTAATAGAAGATTATGTCTAAAAATATAGTATTATAATGTCTTGGCATTTGTAGGTGATGGGGTATATCAACCTGTGCTGTCTGCAGGAGTCCAAAAGTTATAAAAGAAAGAATATTTGATGCACAATTTAGAGATTTTGCAAATTTTTTTCCAAACAAGAAAAGAGAAATTCCTCTCTTGACCCACAGGTAGAGATGCTGCTTCCACTGGTCAGAGAATATCAAAGAGTCTTGAATATTAAAGGGTTTCAACTTCTATCAAGAACATGCAAATTTTATATTCCAGTATCACACACTCATCCCTAATTCTACTCTTTTATAGCAACACTAGAGGCCCAGCGCATGAAATCACGCGAGACCCAGGATCCAGAGTCCCGTAGCGTGGTGGGACCCATCAATGCACCTCCTGGTGACCGCTCATTTGGTCGTTACAGCATTATGGCATTACGGCCACTAGCCTTTAAAATATAGGTAAGTGATAAGGAAAGTAGAAATTCAACTTGCATGATTAATTTGTATTGAATATAATTAAATTGGGAATATAATGTTTATTGCTATCTGCTCAGCCTTTATAAGATATATTTGATTATTTTAGGACCACAATAGTACCTCTTTGGTCATTTGACTGATTGGTCAAAGAGTTTATAACCCCAAGCTTGTCATTTTCTCTCTGGAAGGCTTTAAGTATAATCAAAAGCCAGCCTCCCACTCTTCATTTTTAATATCATTATTAATATGATAATGTTCAATTACTATAGTCACTTGATATCCTGATCTACAACAGACTGTTTAATCCAAAAAATTTTCAAGTGTTAATCTAAGTCAGTGGTTCTCAACCTTGGCTGCACATTAGAATCACCTGGGAATCTTTTTAAAATCCTGATTTCTGGGCCTCACCCTCCGGAAATTCTGTTTCTTTGTTACTAATATTTTGGCCTTACCCCATAACAAAGAAACAGAATTTCCGGAGGATGAGGCCCAAAAATCAGGATTTTAAAAAGATTCCCAGGTGATTATGATGTGCAGCCAACGTTGATCTAAGTAGTCTGATACCACTGCATGCTACAGATTATCAGATTCTAATAACATCTCAGTATCGAAACTAATTCTAGGATTCTATACTTAAAGGCATGGTTCCTGTGACCATTCTTGGCACTACTTATAGCATCAGTTAGGGTCATAACAAAAAAATAGAAATGATGCTTGGTATGGCACCAGAGATCATTAAAACAGGCAATTTAGTCGAATAGCTTTTGAAAAGCTGGCACTCCTTGGGCTTGGGAGCCTGATGAAAGAGATGATGTCATAAAATTTAGGAGCTTGGGATTGGAGGTAAAGCGTCATCACTTCATCTCTGTAGATCAGGAAAGGGGTTCCCTGAGGCTCTTGATTCAGAGAAGATGCTATTCATAGTAGGGGTGGGGTATGTCACCCTGCACTGTAGCTGTGCTGACATCTCTGATGCAGTACAGATGGCTGTGCTAGCAGTGATGGAAAACCTGAGACCGGGCCATTACGCCCTCTTGCAGTTAGAGAAATGCAGGCCAACTCTGGAAGCCAGAAGAGAATCTTTTCTTCCTTCCCCACTCTTTGCAGTCTCTCACAGGTGCCTCCCATTGATTCACAGTAAGAGAAAACCATCTGGCAAGAGACTTTGGGAAATTCAGGATGTAGTCTCTCAGGCCCAGATCACACAGAGCATATAGAAGAGTGAACTTGGGGTTGAATGATAAAGGGTAAATATCTTGCCCAAGCATGCTCACAAAATGAAGTTATGTAAAAAAATAGATTCATGTAAAAACGGAAACACACACACACACACACACACACGAAACAGAATGATGGCTGTGCTGTCCTCAGGGGAATAATTTTTAGAAATGCTATACAGGAACTAGGTCCAGTTAGAATATCATGAGAAAAGCCCATGTTGGATAAAAGAGATTTTTTAATGATATGGTTTCTTTTTTTCCTTTGTGTTAAAGGAAGTGGGAATCAATGAGAAATAACTGAGTAGGAGCAAAACATTTTGCCACTACTGCCCAAATAGGTTTTTGATCTGTTCTCTAATGTGGGCAATGTTATCAGTTGTTCCTCTTATCACTTCTGAATGTTGAGTTGTACTACAGTTAGAATGGTCTTTCCCATGCCAAAGCATACAAGAATTCAAGTTTTCCTCAAATAGGTTTTGGTCCATTTTAAAATATTTGATCTATTTTGGAGTATCCTGGTATACAATGTAAATGACAGACTCATGAGAATAATACCATTGATTATGGTAATCTACAATTCTGGGAGCAGTATTGCATGATTACATCTGTGAAAGAGTTATCTATCACTGTATCATCCTAACCCATTCAGTCATTAGATTTTATTTTAACACAGTCAATATACCACATACAGGTGAACTTGTCATTTTTAACTATGGCTTATTCACTTGGTCCATGATTGCTCTTCTAGAATACAAAGCTAGAATCTTATATCAGGAGTTGGATACAAACATGCATATTTAGCCTTGCTGGCATGGCTTAATGGTTGAGCATAGACCTATGAACCAGGAGGGAAGGATTGGATTCCAAGTCAGGGAACATGTCCAGTTGCAGGCTCAGTCCCCACTGTGGGGCGTGCAGGAGGCAGCTGATCAATGAATGATTCTCTCTCATTATTGATGTTTCTACCTGTCTTCCTTTCCCCTCTTCTCTGAAATCAATAAAAATATATTTTATAAAAACCACACAGATTTAACTCTCAGTTTACTGGAGGGACCATTTATTTTTACAACCTTAAAATTGGCAGTCACATCATTTAGAGCAGAAAATGAAATCCTCCTCATACCTTTACAAGGTACATTTAACACCTATTTGTCAGCAAACTTTCCATGATTAATTTGATTTCATCCCCTAGGCAAAGATTGCTTTCAAAACATGTATGGTATGATTAATTAAATTTTAGAAAATTAATTAATACTTTGACTTCAGAGCTTTTAAAATACATTATTATTATTATGCATTGTTAAATGAATTTGACTTGAGTTTTAATCATTCCATTACTGTTCCTTTTGAGCCATTGCTATTTGCTTTGGATTTAAAATTCAGTAAGAAGAAAATTTACGTTCAACAGAACGGGCAGTGTTGAGCCTTTTTCCTTTGGAAATGAATAACATACCTGTGTAGAGATGACAGTGATTTAAGGCTGTGGGAACAGGTCTTTATTTACCTGCTATTGAAATCAGACACAGTTTCTGGCCTTGATGCAGTAAATATTTTGTAATTTTATTGGAAACTATAATATTATTTCACTCACAAAAGGCAGCTTTCTATACAGTATTACATGACATCTTCACAGCAATAATAAATTAGATTCAACCTCCAAAATATCCAAACGTAACCATTTATAAGGAAAATGGATACCGAAGCAATCTTACTCCTCAAAATAGCAATCTTCACAATTCTGGTTTCCTGCCAGAGTAATTCTCTGAGGAATATATTGTTTGTTTGTGAGAAAAGGGAATGTATCACTATAGAATTTATCGAGTGCCTACTATGTTTTAAATATTGCTCTGTGCATTTTTAAATGATTTTTTTTCTTTTTATTGTTTAAAGTATTACATATGTCTCCTTTTTCCCACATCCACCCCTCCCCGCCACCCCCAACCCCCAGGACAAGCCCTCACCGCCCCAGTGCCCATGACCATTGGTTATGCTCTTATGCATGCACACAAGTCCTTTGGTTGATCTCTTAACCACCCCTCTCCCGGCCTTCCCTCTGAGGTTTGGCAGTCTGTTCGGTGTTCCTCTGTCTCTGGATCTATTTTTGTTCATCAGTTTATGTTGGTCATTATATTCCACAAATGAGTGAGATCATGTGACATTTATCTTTCTCCGACTGGCTTATTTTGCTTAGCATAATGCTCTCCAGGTCCATCCATGTTGTGGCAAATGGTAAGAATTCCTTTTTTTTATAACGGCGTAGTATTCCATTGTGTAGATGTACCACAGTTTTTTAATCCACTCATCTGCCGATGGGCACTTAGGCTGTTTGCAAATCTTAGCTGCGGTGAATTGTGCTGCTATTCACATCATGTGCTGTGCTTTTTAATGTTACTATCTGGCATGCTCCCCGCAATAACCCATGAGGTAGACAGTGCTGTACCCATGTGACTCCTGCAGACAGACTCCTCAGAAAGGGCTGTTTCCCAACTCCACACAACGACTCTTTGGCCTTCAACTCAGATCACATGACTCTACTGCCAAAATAACAATCTTTTCTTTAAATTTTATTGGATTTATTGAGGTGACATTTGTTAATAAAATTATATAGTTTTCAAGTGTACAATTCTGTAATAAAGCATCTGTATATTGAATTGTATCTTAATGAAATCACCAAACCATTTTTTCCATAGGAATACACATTCAATAAAAATATCATACACACACATATCTATATACACACACATACATTTAGTTGAGATTGCACCCAGGGAGTTGTTATAGCGTCAAAATGAGTGGAGAGTTTACGCATCAATGATGAAACATAAAAAAGTCATAATATATTTGTTAATCATTTTAGAGAAAAGAAACTTGCATTTTACCAAAACCTTCTAATTTTTAGCATATGCATTGAAATGCCAAGATTCTTTCTTAATAAACAGATACTTTACATTACTTTTTTATTAGATATCTGTATATCTGTAACAAATTACCATAATCAGTGACTTAAAACAACAGAAGTTTATTCTCTCATAGTTCTGCAGGCCAGACGTCCAAATCCATGTCACTAAGCTAAACTCAAGGTATTGGCAAGGCCGTGCCACCTCAGGGGGCTCTCAGGGAGAACCTGCTCCTTGTTCCTTCAGCCTCTGGTGGCTAATGATGTTCTTTGGTTTGGGGCCATATCAGTGTACTCTCTGCCTCTGGCTTTGCGTCACCTTCTCTTCTACAGTTGTAAGTGTATGTATGCATGTGTGTGTTTATATATGTGTTTTGTGCGTGTGTGTTTGGGGTGGGGTAAATGTGTTGAATCTCCCTCTGCCTCCTTCATGCTATGTAATTTTGAGCCCTACCCAGATAATCTAGAACAATCTCTTTATCTTAAAATCCTGCATTTAAGTCACATTTACAAAGACTTTTCCCAAATAAGGTAACAGTTTCATGTCCCAGAGATTAGAAATGATATATTTGAGGGCCATTAGTAGCTTTCTACATATATACTTGATATTTCTGTAATCACTTTGCTTACACTTTCGCTATTTATCCTCTAAATTTGTACTGTTAGCTTCATTTTATTATTTATAAAATAATTTCTCACAATGTGGCTTTGATTCGAGCATCTGCCAAACAGCAAAATGCTGTTATTTTTGTTGGGCAGTGATACAAGGCATCAGATTGAGATGATAGTGGCAAAGTAAAAATTATGTCAGTTTCAGCTAAAACAGAGAGAATTTTTAAAACTATTGCACAAAATTTCACTTGCTTAAACATGACTACTCCACCAAGACTAAATGGTGAACTGGTCAGTCTCTCTTTTTCCAAACCTTGTTTAAAACAGACTGTTATACTGTATAATTCATATTTCTACCAGTTCATATTTCCATCACATTTTCCTTGCCCTATTTCAGTTCTACCTCCTTTTAGTGACCGCACCTATATTTAATGTGGGCTATTCAATACACATATTTGAAATGGGATCATACAACATTTCTGTAAATTTAAAATTGTTCCAAATATAAAGTTTACTGAAAAAAATTTCAAGGATAAAATATACTTTCTAATGACGATGGAGAGACAATAAATATGTAACTGATTTCCCTAAAGAAGAGCGGCAATATAAAAGAACAGAAATAATGAGAAAATTTAGGAAAAATTGACAAGAATAAAAGAAACTTGAATCAACAGCTTTAAAGAACATAAAATAGGCCATAAAAAATTGACACAAAATGATAAAATATATGTCAGGTAGATATTCTAGTAAAGACAAAAAGTCACAAAGACAAAGAAAGAATTCCCATTGGCTGTCTGGACAAAAACATCAAGTCAAGTTTAAAAGGAAAAATAAAAATTAAGCTACCTTCCCACATCTCCTTCACAACAGTGGAACAATGAACATAACTTTTTTTCATGAAAATCAAGAATGACTCCAAAATTCTACATCCAGACAAGCTAATAATACTCAAATCAGCTTTGAAAATGAAAGCTAATTTTAATATGAAAAATCAAGCCAAGGTATATATGAGTCCTTATTGAAGAACTATCAGTGACTAGTTTCTTTTAATTAAGAGATTAATGGAGAAATGGTAAAAGAATTATTATTGAGCAACAAATCCAGCTATTTATATGGCTTAAACTAAAAAATATGGAGGAGAATGTAATGTTATGAACTATGACAATAGAGGAATAATATATTATATGGAAATTTGAAGAGAAGATGGAAAAGGTGGAAGCCATGGTGGTTTTCTTTTATGCATAGTTTAATATATTTAAAGATAATAAATTAAGAGAACTATAAGCAATTTAAAGTTATAAAGCCAATCAGTATTAAAACAATAGAGCCAATGAAAAAGTGGGAAGGAAAAGTAGAAAAGTAGAAAACCATTTTTCTCATTGTTCATAGTAGGAAGTCAGTAGACATGGAAGAAATAGCTGATTACGAATATTTTATAAAAACATAGTTGTGAAGTAACCATTAGAACAAAAATACAGTGGTTTCATAAGAGAACATAAAAAAAGAGATTTCCTAAGAGAACCAAAAAAGCAATGTAAACCCTAGGAAAAAAGTTAAAAACGTGAAAAGAAAAGAAAAATTCAGACCAGATTATTGAGTATGCTACTATTTATATAAAAGAAATATACATAAGATGATTATATATTCACAGATTGAAAGACCACACAAATAACAATGATGATTGCCTCTGAGAAAGGCAACTGGTTGGATAGGAAAAAAAGTGGGAGAGAGACTAAGTTTTTACTTTGCTTCCTGTTGTATCTTTTAATTTTTTTACTCTAAATATACACTGAGTGGCCAGATTATTAAGACCAGCAGATTATTATGACCACCCCATCAGTACAATGAAGTGAATTAGTTATGCAAATAATAATAATAAAACATTGAGAGTATTTGCTTAGGAAGTTTTCAATATTCAGTATTTTTAGAAGTGTCAATGAAGTACTGATGGGTTGGTCATAATAATCAGACTGGTCATAATAATCTGGCTATCACACACACACACACACACACACACACACACACACACACACACAGAGACACTAGAGGCCCGGTGCATGGATTCGTGCACCAGTGGGGTCCCTCAGCCTGGCCTGTACCCTCTCGCTATCTGGGACCCCTCATGGGCTGTTGGACTGCCAGTTTCAGCTTGATTACCGCAGGCCAGGCCGAAGGATCCCACTGGTTTTGGCCCGATCCCCGTAGGCCAGGCCAAGGGACCCCCACCAGTGCACAAATCTGTGCAAGGGCTCTCGTATGCATAAAAAACTTTTGGTTATACTCTTCCTACCCTCCCTTCTCCCCGCTTCCCTCTGAGATTCATCTGTCTGTTCCATGTTTCCATGGCTGTGCATTGAGCATCTGCCCCATGTTGGTCAGTGCACATCACAGCTACCGGTCGAATGGTCGAATGGCTGCTTAGGCTTTTATATATATAGACTAGCACTAGAGACCTGGTACATGAAATTCGTTCAGGGTAGGATCCCTAGGCCTGGCCTCCCTGCCTCCCCACCTCCTCCTACCCTCCCTCACTCCCTCAGCATCTCACCACTGCCACTGGTCACTCACCATGTTCCGCGCCACCCCCCCGGTGGTCAGCACATGTCATAGCAAGCAATTGAACTGTCACTCTCCTGGTTGAACTCCCGAACAGACAATTTGCATATTAGCCTTTTATCTGTATAGATTGCCTACTAAAATGTATTAAGTCTATAAGTTAAAATCAACAAATTATCAAAGGAGTCGTATGTGAAATGAGTGTGTATTTGGGGACAGCTGATATGCTTTGTCTTAGTTCACACATCCTCATCCATATATGGATGACCTTGAAAAATGTGGGAATTATATGATTATTGACTGAAAAAAAAGATTTCAAAATGTATAGAATTTTTAATATTTATCAATAGTTTTATCTACTAAAAACCTCTTTTGGCTATATTAAAATTATGCTATTATTGATTTGTGCTCTAGTATTTTTTTAATATATTTTATTGATTTTTTACATAGAGGGAGAGAGATAGTTGGAAACATCGATGAGAGAGAAACATCAATCAGCTGCCTCCTGCTCACCTCCTACTGGGGATGTGCTCGCAACCAAGATACATGCCCTTGACTGGAATCGAACCTGGGACCCTTCAGTCCACAGACCGATGCTCTATCCACTGAGCCAAACTGGTTACGGCTGCTCTAGTATTTTTAAGTTGAGAAAAATAAGTCAACAGATATGAGAGAAAAGCAAGAATTAGGTGAGACTTCCAAAGAGCAAATGATTGATGGCAATAAGGAGGGAGGGTAGAGATGATACTGCAACCTTGGCCAGAGGGGACAGGCCAGATTAATGAGATGCATCCATGCCCAAAGCTGCTATCTCTTACTTTCAACTGTTCTCTGCTCTCCTAAGGAAATGCTGGTTGACAAACATAGTTATAAGTGATAAATTACATCAGTGAGCATTTGAAAAAAAACTTAAATGCAGAAGTATTCTATTAAGTGCAGAAGTATTATATTAAAAGATAGTCAAATAGACAAATTTTTACTATAAAGAAATTAGCAGCTGTACTTTAAATCCTAAAACTATATGTCATATGTCCTCCCCCAAAACAATAATGTAAATTTGCATAGATATGGTCATTTCTATAGGAAATTCTGTACAAAAAGCCTGCAGATTCCTTATGGTAATGTGGTCCAGTAAAAAGATCATTGGACCTAAAGACAAAGAGGCTACATTGCAATTCCTGGATTTTCCCCATTTGATATAATGAGGATGGATATTAAGTTTAGATTTGGGTTTTCAATTCTGCCTCTACCAGGTATTAATTGATATCTTTTTTAGTCAGACAGAAGCCACTCTACATATTTCAAGCAGGAAATTATTTAATTCCAAGAACTTGGTGTTTATACAACCACTAGAAAGGCTGAGGTAATATAGATTAGACAAACCAGAGCTAGGTAATTTCATTGTGAATTTACTCATGAGAGGAGAATTAATAGTAAGCATGAAAAATCTGTTGATAAATCAAGAGCCTGGCTTCTACATTTACTTTATCTTATTTTTTATTTTTTACCATTTATTTTTTTATCAGATACAGTAATTTACAAAGTGTTCCCAATGATATTTCCAGTACCCACCTGGCACCATACATAGTTATTATAATGCTGGAGGCCTGGTGCACGAAATTTGTGCATAGGTAGTGTCTGTAGGCCTGGCCAGCAATCAGGGCCAATCAGGGCCTTCCTTCCCCAGCAGCTGGCTGCCAGCTGGGGCTTTCATTCATTCTGCGCCACCTCCTGGTAGTAAGCGCACATCATAGTGAGCTGTGGAATTCCTGGTTGGCCAAACATCCAGTTGATCAAACTCCCAAGGGGATAATTTGCATATTAGCCTTTTATTATACAGGATTTTTGACTATGTTCCCTATGCTGTACTTTACATGTAATTTCCAATTTATACTTCTTAATTCCTTCACCTTTTTCATCCAGTCCCTCAAACCCCCTTCCCTTTGGCAACCATCAGTCTGTTCTCTGTATCTATGACTCTGTTTCATGTTTGTTTATCTTGTTCATCAGATTCCACATATAAGTGAAATCATATTCTATTTGTCTTTCTCTGTATGATATTTCATTTAGCATAACACCCTTTATGTCCATCAATGTTGTCAGAAATAGTAAGATTTAATTCTTTTTTATGTCTGAGAAATATTCCATTATATATATGTACCATAGCTTTTTCGTTCACTCGTCTATAGCTTTCTACTTTTACTTTGTTTCTTTCTTTATTTTTTCTCTCTTCCATTCTTTCATCCTCACCCAAGGATATATTTCCATTGATTTTTGGTGAAAGTAGAAGAGAGAGGGAAAGACAGAGAGAAATATCGATGTGAGAAAAAACACATCAATTGGTTGCTTCCTACATGGCCCTGGGGGGAAAAGCCTGAAACTGAGGTACTTGCCCTTGACTGAAATCAAACCTGGGACCCTTCAGTCTGCAGGCCAACACTCTATCCACTGAGCCAAACTGGCTAGGGCAGCTTTCTACTTTAAAATTCCTCATTTTTGAACAGGTTGCCACAAAACAAGCACGTTAAAAGCCAATGTTCCCACTCCTTGTTCAGCAGGTTTCTTTAGGACCCTCTTTCTGTTTGTTGTTTTTTATATTTAGGAGCAATAGTTACACAGTAGCTTTCAGCTGCCACTTACATAGACTTACTTATTTATTTATTCATTCATTTATTTATGTATATTTTGACTCAGAAAAATATTTTAAATGGACTGATTTTGGGTCAGTTTCTCCCCAAATTGCCTTATCAGAGATCCAATACATAAGGTAGGCCCTAAAATCCAGTGTGTGATTGTCCTTATGGCAGCAGCTGGGATTATATTTTGCTAAGGGAGTCCAGATTATAGTTATTTAAAGAAACGTAAGGCAATAGTTCTCTTTGATAGTTGTTTTTTAATTTTAATGACTTTACAAAAAAACAGCACTAATTGAAAAGGTTAAAATTTTCATATATACATAAAATAATTTCCCCTGTATTTATAAAAGCATAATGCAGCAATTAATGTAAAAACAAGAAATTTTAAAATAGTTAATTTTTCAATTTAGGTAATATATGAAAAGTGATTAATTGAATTTAAATTATCATCTAAAAATGAACACTAATTTGTAATAATATCCTTCAAAATGTCTATGTTATACATTATATCTTGGTTAATCTGATAATGATTTACCACACTGAATGAAATGTTTCCTCAAAATATTAGAAAGAAATTAATCATCATAAAATTAACATTTTATTAGAGCATTAAACCAATGAATACATCACTAGATCAATAGCTAATCTTCACCAATAAATACACAAATGCTCATTAAGATATATCTATCTCTATATATATCTACTTTACTATCTATATAACTAACCTGGTACAATCTTTTGACAAATTGAAAGCTGTAGTTTGTCCTCAGAGAAATTATTTTAAAAAATAATTGCTATGTAACTATTCTGGAAAATCATAGATTGCACATCGCCATAGAGTTGGAAGAGACATTAGAAAACTATGGTCCACCTCTCATTTTTCTATATACGGTACCTAATACTCACAGAAAATGGAATTATTGACTCAAAGTCATAAAGTTTCCTTATAACAGGAGAATGACATAGGTCTCCTGAGATCTGTTTTCTTGCTTTTGAAACACTCAAATGTAGGAAAAGAAAAAATAAATTTACTTGTGTAATACAGCTGAAATAGAAAATGCCCTTATCATTATCTCCTTTTCTATATCAAAGTATATAAAAATATTGCTTTAGATAGGTTAACATATACTAAAATATGGTATAGTCTGATAGAAATTTCAAAGAAGTTGTGCTTTTCATTAATTAATTGAATTATTGCAAAATATTTAGTTCCCCATTTATAAAATAACTAGAGGCCCAATGCATGAAATTCATGCACTTAGGGGAAGGGTCCCTAAGCCTGGACTGCTTTCTCTCACAGTCCAGGAGCCTGTGAGGAGCATGCCTAAGCCAGAAGTCAGATATCCTTAGCACTGCTGTGGAGGCAGGAGAGGCTCCTGCCACTGCCAGCTGTGAGCCCGGCTTCTTGCTAACCAGCACTCCCCCTGTGGGAGCACACTGACAACCAAGGGGCATCTCTACATTGAGCGTCTACCCCTGGTCCTGGTTATCAATGTGCATCATAGTGACCAGTTATTCTGCCATTCGGTTTATTTGCATATTACCCTTCTATTATATAGGATTATGGCCAGTGATACATTATTCTACAGGAATCACATTTTTTTAAATATTTTTTTAAATATATATTTTATTGATTTTTTACAGAGAGGAAGGAAGAGGGATAGAGAGTTAGAAACATCGATGAGAGAAAAGCATTGATCAGCTGCCTCCTGCACACCCCCTACAGGGGATGTGCCTGCAACCCAGGTACATGCCCTTGACCGGAATCGAACCTGGGACTCTTCAGTCCCCAGGCCGACGCTCTATCCAGTGAGCCAAACCGGCTAGGGCCACATTTTATTTAGAACAAATTTTGTTATCATAGTGTAGAGTGAACTGTTCATTACTCTTTGGCCTAAATACATGATTATTATATTTGTTGCTTATAACATTGTAGATAGTTTGAGAAATATCAAAGGAAATACAAAAAAATGTTTATATCAAATCATCATCTATTAGGTCCACATACCCACAAGAATTGCCCATCAATTAACTAACTTAAATGTTAACAAGATTTTAATTACACAAGAGAAAACCAAAACTATACCTTTAAACATAAATATGAATTGGTTTTCCCCCAAAAGTAGAAGATTAATATATTTTGAAGTCTAAGATATTTTATTGGCTACTGATGCAGAAAATTTATCTATAGTGGAAGAAATCAGAACAGAGGTTACCACTACAGGTAAAGAATTTGGGATTAACTCCAAAAGGATAGGAAGGAATGTGTTGTTTACAATATCTTTTCTAATAAAAGAGAACAATGCAAATTGACCATACCTCTGCTACACCAACAAACCATGCCCACAAATCACACCCACCAGCCAATCAGGAGTGAGTATGCAAATAAACCCAAGCCTCCTGGAGCAAGCAGGAGGCTTGGGTTGCCCCTGGCAATGGAGGAAGCCATGCTTCCCGCCTGCCCTAGCTGGCTGTGGGCTCTGCTCAAGGCTACAAAGTTTCAGTTATAGAAGATAAATAAATCCCAGATACCTGCTTCCAGCTGCTGTGGCCTCCACTAAAGGAGGGTCTGGGAGCCTGGGTTGCCCAGGGCCGTGGCCAGCCGACAGCCATCAGTCTCTCACCCAGGTTGGCCAGGCACCCCAGCAGGGACCCCCACCCTGAAGGGGGCTTGGCCAGCATGAGCACTGCCCTCAACCCCTCACCCAGGCTTGCCAGGCACCCAGGTGGGGACCCTCACCCTGAAGGGGTGTGGCCAGCCTGAAAACAGCCCTCAGCCCCTCACCCAAGCTGACCACACCCTCATGGGGTGAGGGTCCACGCTGGGGTCTTGGCAAGCCTGCAAACAGCCAGCAGCCACTCACCCAGGCTGGCCAGGCACCCCAGTGGGGACCCCCACCCTGAAGGGGGTGTGGCCAGCTTGAAAACAGCCCTCCGCCCCTCACCCAGGCTGGCCACACCCCCCCAGTGGGGACCCTCAACACATGGGGGTGTGGCCAGCCTGCAAACCACCACAGGCCCCTTGCCCAGGCATCTGCATGCCCCAAGGGAACCTCCACCCTGATCCAGGACACCCTTCAGGGCAAACCAGCCAGCCCCCACCCATGCACCAGGCCTCTATCTATACTAATAAAAGGGTAATATTCAAATTAGACCTGGAGGTCTTCCAGGAGACCTTCCGGATGTTCTTCTGGACAAAGACATGGTGGCGGGGCCAAGGTAGAGGTGGTTAGAGGCCAAGAGGGGAGGGCAGTTGTGGGTGATCAGGCTGGTGGGGGGCAGGGCCATTAGGGGTAAGCAGACAAGCAGGGGAGCCAGTTGGGGGCAAGCCATCAGTGAGGGTCAGTTGGAGGTTATCAGGACAGTGGGGGAGGGGGGCAGTTTGGAGTGAGCAGGCCAGCAGGGGGGCAATTGGGGGCGAGCAGGCCAGAGGTGGGGGGCAGCTGGGGGTGAGCAGGCCGGCAGGCAGAGTGGTTAGGGGCATTCAGGCAGGCAGGCAGGAAGGTGAGCGGTTAGGAGCCAGCAGTCCCGGATTGCGAGAGGGATGTCTGACTGCTGGTTTAGACCTGATCCCTGTAAACCAGCAGTAGGACATCCTTCTAGGGGTCCCAGATTGGAGAAAGTGCAGGATGGGCTGACGAACACCCCCTCCCCCGTGCATGAATTTCATGCACTGGGCCACTAGTCCTATATAATAAAACCCTGATATGGAAATCGACCAAATGGTGGACCTACTGGTTGCTATGATGCACACTGACCACCAGGGGGCAGACGCTCAATGCAGGAGCTGCCTTGGGGTGGTTAGTGCAGTTCTAAAGGGGGCGCACCACTCAGCCAGAAGCCGGGCTCATGGCTGGCGAGCGCAGTGGCAGTGGTGGTAGCCTCTCCTACCTCTGCAGCAGCACTAAGGACTCCTCGGGGGATGTCCACCTGCCAGCTTAGGTATGAGAGGGCGCAGACTGGGCTGAGGGTTCTCCCGTCCCCCAGTGCACAAATGTCGTGCACTGGGCCTCTAGAACTACTGATAATTGAATGAAAAATAAAAAATAAAAAAGAATGCCAAACCGTGATACCTTTCTGCAATAGCTATACTAATAGAGACCATGCTGAAAAGAGATACACCATCAGGGAATTTAAGGCGATTAAAATTTGTATCAACTGCCCTAACTGGTTTGGCTCAGTGGATAGAGTGTCAGCCTGTGGACTGAAAGGTCCCAGGTTCAATTCCAGTCAAGGGCATGTACCTTGGTTGCGGGCACATCCCCAGCAGGGGGTGTGCAAGAGGCAGCTTATTGATGTTTCTCTCTCATCAGTGTTTCTAACTCTCTATCCCTCTCCCTTCCTCTCTGTAAAAAAATCAATAAAATATATATTTAATAAAAAAATTTGTATCAACTTTTCCTTAATTACTCTCTAAGGTTTCTATTATGATCATGTATTATTTTGGCAAGGTTATACAGGAGAAATAGAAAGAACTTTGGTAAACTTCAAGATAGGAAAACTTTCCCTTTGTTGTGCATGTGTGATACTGTGCAGTTACTTTAAAATATCCACAGACTTTGACAGAGTATAAAGCATGATTAGATTTCCACCAGCAGCTCCTGTGGCTGAGAATAACACAAGAGGCATAATTGACCTTCAGACTAGAACTGAATGCCTGAAGAAATGTTCATCATACAAAAAATCCTTTGAAGAGAAATTTCCTGGACCAATAGCCAAACAAAATTTTAGTTATCAAAATATTATAGTCTGTTCTTATTCTAGAGGCAGACCTAAATCATATCTTGAAATACAGCTGTAGCTTTTATTTTCCTATATAATTTAATCTTTATTAACATTGTCAATCCTTTTTAATTACATTTTAAGTAGGTGTATACACAGCTTTTAGCTTTTCATACCATTCTCTCTATCTCCCTCTCTGTTTCATTCTTTCTCCTCTCTCTCTCTCTATAAATAAATAATTAGATAAATAAATAAATAGATAAATAAGTAAATAAGGGACATGCTATGGAACAGGCTTTTAATATGCATACTTGTGGCTTCTATTTATTAGACATTATTGTGGGGGGGGGCATTCACAATGATACCTTTGAAATTAACTTACTTATTAATAACAGAAAAGGAGCAAAGGGAAGACCAAATATTATTGGCATGTCATTTAGGCAGCTTCACCAGGGAGCTACAACTTTACACTTCCAAGAAATCTAACAAAAGGAAGATAGACGCAAGCCCAGTATTTGTATGTCAGTCACACCTGGCAACAGATCATTGATCAGGATAGGCGTGGCGCTGCAAGAGGGTGAAATTTGGGACATTTAATCCCCTAAACAAAGGTGTTGCCTCTCTTGGGCTGTTGGTTGCTCTTATGCTCCAAGCTCTCCGTATGTTGCACTTGACTCCTCGTTTGCAAGGCTCTCATGCTCTTGCTTCCTGGCATTTGCCCATAAGGCCCACAGCCATGAGGACCCCTCAAACAATGGGCTAATGGACTACAGCTAACCTGATGCAGGACTGGACCCAGCTACAATATGGAATGGAAACTCTGGAGACTGGCTTTGCTTTTAGTTTTACTGGATCCCTAGCTACACTTCTTATATAACTGGATTAAGGGAAATGGGACTTTGGAAATGCAGAGATGTAATTTAACCTGAAATAAAAATCGCTCAATCTCCCATGTGAGTCTCAGACAATTCTTTTTCTTGAGCTATCATAAGGACTCTACCCCCTGCACTCAGTGGGGAAAGGGATACCGTAACTTCCCAGTAATAACATTTTTTCTAGATGCTGCCAATGTAAACCTCTACTCCAAGCATGTCAAACTCTCAGTCCGCAGGCCACATGCCTCGTTTATTTTGCCCATGTTAGCCTTTGAGTTTGACATGCTTGCTCTACCCATTGCCAGTATAAGCAGTAGACATGAGCTTAAGGCAGCTAGAACAAAAGTAGAACCATGTGATGCTGCAGCTGACCTAACAGTGAGAGGTATGTTGAGAAGGGTTGACTTTCAATATCAAATGAGCTTATATGTCCAGAGGATGAAACTGAACAAAAGTGTAGTTGATTGTATTGGTTGCTGATGACCACATATGTTAAGTTACTAGGATAATTGTTTTATAATAAGGAAGAATAAAACAATAAAAAGAGGGTAAAATAGTCGATAAATGTGCAGACTTGTATGTTTGTAAGATGTAACTCCTTCTTATCTTTAGTCAGGAAAAAAATAAAATTGAGGAGTCCTTTGAGCAATAAAGGTAGATTAGATTCATCTTGCAGCCAGAATTAAGTCATGGCACCGCTGTCACATTCATTCTTAGAAGTTCTGACACCATTTAGGTGTCTCACATCAAAGATTCAATCCACGTTTCACTCCCATTAAATTCTCTCTATGAGACATATTGGCTAAGAAAAAGCCAAGTAAAAATATGTTTCTTCCAAGAAACCTGATATATTTAAGGTACTAGTTATTAAGTGGGAGAGCAGAGTAAAAAAAAAAAAAAAAGCAGAGATTTGTCACAAATCTACTAGTAAGAACCGCGCATAGAAAAGAAATGTGAATAAGGTTATCAAAACACGTTGCTGACTAAATCAAATTGATAGAAAGCACATTATGTTTTTAAAAGCTTGTTCTCTCAATGGATGTATGGCTTACACCAAAGAATATCTGTGACTGCTCGAGATCAGAATATACCAGACATACCAACACCAGAAGAACCAGAATGTGACTGTTCAAAATCCCAATAGTCTAAAGCCGTGGTCGGCAAACTGCGGCTCGCGAGCCACATGTGGCTCTTTGGCTCCTTGAGTGTGGCTCTTCCTAAGCCTTAGGAGTGCCCTAATTAAGTTAATAACAATGGACCTACCTATACAGTTTAAGTTTAAAAAATTTGGCTCTCAAAAGAAATTTCAATCGTTGTACTGTTGATATTTGGCTCTGTTAACTAATGAATTTGCTGACCACTGGTCTAAAGGGAGAAAGTAGTCTGAGAGAAGTGGCTAGATCTCCAAGGAGGGTATATTTCCTACTCTTCATTTCATATGAGGCTTAGTAGAAAAATAGAGAGCAGAAAATTACCTAGGGAACGGAACCAAAAAGCACAGAGAATAATGGAGTGTACATCCCTCATAGTAACTGTCCAGGTCGATTTCAAAATTGACGTACAAACCTTTAAAGTTTAGTGTGTTTTTTCTGAATGAGGGTGTTTGCTGATATAGCCAGTTCCCTAGATATACTGTGTAACTTATCTATTTAGTTTATAAATGTCTGGATCAAGAAAAACCATGTAGAATAGTTGATAAATGCACTCTGTGTTCTAAGCACACAACTTCAACTTGTTAAGGGAATGGGGTTCCCCACACACCACCAGGCATTTCTCCAATAGCAGCCGAGTATCTAAAAACTCAACTTAATTCTCCTCAATTCTGACACTACCTATCTGAGGATAACATTCGATTCCACAGGTTAAGGGCTCACTAGCACAAGAAAGCCACCCATGCACACCCAGACACTTCAGATGCCAATTGCAAACCTAGATTGCTGCATGTACTTCTGACAAACTGGCTATGTAAATCACAAGTTCCTATGACCTCCTTCTCGGGTTCAATTATTTTGCTAGAATGGTTAACAAAACTCAGAGAAACATTTTACTTTCTAGACCAAAAATGAATTACATAAGGATATTAATCAGGAATAGCCAGGTGCAAAAAATGCATAGGGCAACTCATGGGGAAAGGGCATGGAGCTTCCATGCCCTCTCAAGGTGTGTCACTCTCCCCAAATCTTCAAGCATCCACAACCCAGAAGCTCTCTGGACCCCATCCTTGTATGTTTCCATGGAGACTCATTGCATAGGCATGATTGATTAAATCACTGGCCATTAGCCACTGATGCAACTTCCAGTCCTTCTCTCCTCCTCATAGTCAGGGGTGGGATTGAAAGTTCTAACACTCTAATCACCTGGTTGGTTCTCCTGGCAACCAGCCCCCATACTTAGATGCTCTGCAAAAGAAAGTCACCTAATTAACATAATAAAAGACTAATTTATGGCTCCTGTCACTTAGGAATTCCAAGGGTTTGGGGAACTGTGAGCCAGCAACTGGGAAGAAGATCGAATATATGGGAGAAATATATTTTGGTGATCTGAATGACCAAATATTTATTTATTATAAATCACAGTATTGTAGGGATGATATAAACAATGAGATATCAATTTTTGTTGATGTGATATAAAAAAACATAGATATTGAACATGGCAGAAGCCAATGGCAATTTAGTAATCCCCTTGGAAGGGGAAAAGTCCTGTTGAAACATGGGGTTCAGGGTACAGACTTATTCTCGTGGGTTCTTGTCCAATGAAGATAAAGAATAAATTTGTGTGCTAACAGATTTATTTAATAAACATGTAGAAGTCTATTGGAAACATATATAAAGTCCATCTGGGCAGAGGTGTCCCCAAAGGTGCCCCCCTAAAGAGGGGACCCCAAATGGGAAAAGCCTGCTCTCTCTTTCTAGTGGGAAAATAAAAATAAAAAATTTGTCTCATGTCACTTCGTCTCTGGTTTATATATGCCGCAGTTCTTTGTTTTAACCTGAACCTTCTAATTGGACCTTTCATTAATCTAGGACCTCCGTGCTTCCCTCCTTGGTTATTTTGTTATGTAGTATCAGTTTCAAAGGCCAAAGCCCACATTATGCCCCCCGCCCGCCCCTCTCCCCTTATCTTACAACATTCCTCTATTCTCTGTGAAAGCCTGTTTCCTTTTCCCCCATGCCCTGTGGCTCTTCCCTATCTTCTGTGAATGGATTCTTCCTCTCCCCTTATCCTGTGGCACTTTTTTTTATTCTCTGTGACTGTATGCCTTCTGTTGGCTCCAAGCCTTCACCTCTGCATTCCTCCCCCATGGGCCCTCTGTTTCTAAAACTCCCTAAACCTGCCTATTCTGTCCCTAAAATTCCTTTCACTGTTAGTGTGTAAAATGAAAGAACCAAATATTGTGTGACTAGAAGGGGTATACAGAAATCATTAGTCTGTTCATGTATCAATAGACTCAAATCTGGGAATAGGTGGTATTATGCTCCCAGGCCCATTTGTTGCGGGAAACGAAGAGACACATTCTGCCCAATGTGTTGTGAGAAGAAAAATGTGAGGTGTAAACTCTAGAAGACATCGTTTAATTGGTAGATCAAGACTTTACAAATCTTCCTTTCCCTCTGACGCAGTGATAAGCATTCGGCATAGTTCTACCAATTTGCTCTCTGAGTACATAATTAAGTACAGCATACTTCATGACAGTCTCTGATTACCCCATCCTGTGTGAGAACTTAGCTTTGTGGGTTTGAGTCATTGAGGTGTGTTTTTTTATTAAATGCACCTTCACGATTTCTACTTAGAGGCTTCTAGTGGCATTATTTCTCACTTTACACCCAGAGAAACAGGGGTTGGAGAGGATGTGTGATTTGCCTAAGGATTTAGTCATCAGCCGCTACACACAAAACTGCTATTTGAATCCTTGTCAGCTTCTAAAATGTGGCCTTTGTGAGGGGTGGGGTGGGGGGGCAGTGGAGGGGTGTTAACTTAACTGCACTATGAGACATATCTAATCATCTTAAATACCATAAATGCAACAATCTGGTACCGAGACAGAAAAAAATTAGGTAGATAGCGGCAGGACCGTGGGAGGGGAGGTGAAACAGGGAACCCAGCTAGGCAGTTACTAAAGCACCCCCACTGGATGGGGAAGGAAGGGTTAGGGCAGAGGCTAACCGATCAAGAACTAACAAGCATATATACAAAAAGTGCTTCCTTCTTTATTCTCACAATGGACACCTGACATTCCTGTTGTAGAGGAGCACATCCCCCCATGGCCCACGTGGCTTATAGCCATGCAGGTCTCCACACAGGGGCCAATAGACTCTCCACACAGAGACGACTAGACTTTCATCAGCTTGGATGATGCACCACTCCTGACTGTACCATGGAAAGGAAGCTCTGGACACTGGGCGGCTCCTGAACCCCGGCTGCACCTTTTCCAGGACTGGCTTTTCTCAATCAACTTCAGCCCCATTAATTGTTTTTGTCCGAGACTTGACTTCATTCTTCGATTTTCGCAAGACAACAAACTCGGACTCAGACACCACATTTTGGTTTCAGTACCATACATCTATTATCATTCTGAAGGCACTTCTGTTCCAATCCTATCGCTGTGCAAACTGCCATGGGCCCCTGTTGTTTCATCAATGGATAGGGTTCAAGTTCAAGCAAGGGAGATCATCATTTCATACTTGTGTTCAGAGGTCCCCTTTGGGGACAACCAGTGTGTTTCCTCCAAAGTTGTGTGTGTGTGTGTGTATGTGTGTGTGTGTGTTTAATTTAAATAATAAATAAGTCATCCTTCAGAAGCAAAATCAATTAGAGCTATTTGCAGCCCAACTTCCCTCTTGTTTAGAAAACTTGACTTTTCTGAGGCAGAAGGATGGCACTGTGAAGAGAAGAACCATAAATGAGAAGTGGAGACAAAGCTCCAGTTCTCTGTCCCAGTTCTTCTTGAGGCCCAGGTACAGCCTGCCTTTCCTGAGTTATGAAACCATTGTCGGCTTTGGTAAATTAGTGAGTTGTCATTTTCCTACGGTAGTTCCTTTTTTATTATGTTACTTATACCAAAGAATTACAAAATGTATGCACAAAAGCCCATGGCATTAAATTTCCAACAATTTTTAAGTTTTCCATATATTTTATATTTAACAGCTAAGTGTTTAGGTACTTTATCAGAAAATTTCAGTTTTTTCTCATTTTATACTAATTTAAAACAGAATATGGTGCGGCCACTTGGATAAACTACTGAAATGTTTGAAACTTTAATTGACCTTTCACTAGTCACATGACACACAAAAAGGCAATTGGACAAGTAACAAAATCGTGTCAGTTCCTATCATTGCCAGGTCCAAAGATAAGATTCTATAATTTATTATTGGATTATTTTATTAACATTGCACCATCAAATAAAACTTTTTTTTTTAAATCCCAAGGCTACATCCTATTTTCTTTTTTTAAAAAATATATTTTATTGATTTTTTACAGAGAGGAGGTGAGAGGGATAGAGAGTTAGAAACACGGATGAGAGAGAAACATCGATCAGCTGCCTCTTACACACCCCCTACTGGGGATGTGCCCACAACCAAGGTACATGCCCTTGACCGGAATCCAACCTGGGACCTTTCAGTCCGCAGGCTGATGCTCTGTCCACTGAGCCAAACCGGTTAGGGCCAAATAAAACTTTTTAAAATACATTTTTATTGAAACAAATATTTAAATTTCCAGTTTCTAAAATTATCATTGTCAATGGTGTAGAACAGGTTAAATAAGAGAAAGAAAGCTGACTGTATCACATTGATGACATTATTATTGGTTTTATAGAATAAAAACAATAATCCCATGCAGATTTCCACTAAGTTTGTATGAACAAAAGGATAGCTCATTCCCTGCTAAGAATTTATTGCTTAAAAATAAAAATAGCAAATAATCTGAACCTGGTAACTTGAATTCAATTGATTTTTTTCCTCCCTCACTCTCCTGTGTGGAGAAATGAAACCGTTCAAGAGACACTTTGAACCAAGTAGAGAACCTTTATTTTATTATCCATAGAGAAAACAGTATTATGCTTCAGATGCAATTATACCTGAGCTGTTCTCAGCTAAGATTTAGTGATTTTGATTTTAGAAAGAAAAGTTGCAAATTTGGTGTGTGTGTGTATGTGTGTGTGTGTGTGTGTGTGTGTGTGTAGTGGGGGAATAATGAAATAAAATACTGTATTTCTTTTAGCTTTAAATTTTAAACTCAGAGGGACTGTTACTTTTATCAAGCCCAAATATGTCTTCTATTTGACTGATATCTCTCTGTAGATACATTTATCTATTACATATTTTATTATTATTATACTGGAGGCCTGGTGCACGAAAATTCTTGCACTGAGTGGGGAGGCCCTTGGCCTGGCCTGAGTCCTCTCACAATCCGGGACCCCTTGAGTAGGGTCCCTAGGGGTGGCCAGTGATCAGGGCCTATTGGGGCTTTCCTTCCCCTGGCTGCAAGCAGCTGGCCCTCCCCCCGCTGCTGCCACTGCTTGCTGTCTGTGCGGCACTGCCCCCCTCCCCTGCCACTGGCCGCCTCCCTCTGCGGGCAGCAGGCATGGGATGAGATTGCTCTGCTGGCCTGGGTCTCCTTCTGCAGATTGATTGCTACTCAGAGGAAGGCCCTGCCCACAGCCCTGCAGCACCATAGGCTGGGTAGCCTAGAACTCGCTCTTTTTTTTTTTTTTTTTTTTTTTTTAAAGTAAGAGTAATGTTTACTGAACGATACAGGACAGAGTACTCTAAAGGGTTTACCAAAATGGAAATGCACCCCACCCCCTGCCATCCCCAACACCCAGAGACTACAGGACTTAGACGTTACACGCAATGGCCATAATTGCTGAATATCTGTTCATACCAAACAAACCATAGCATATTTATACTGTATCACATCAAGTGATTATAGAAATCCATTTATATATTGCTTGTATAAAATCTTTTCTTTTTATAAAAAATATTTTTAAAAAAAGAAAGTATAAAAAACATGTGCAGTTGAAAGCCCTGCCAAGACAGCCAGTCTGTATACATTCAGTGAGTATGTGCTTTGGAAGGGCACCCATGCCTCATGCCCACAGCAACTCCAGCAGGGCCAGCGAGGGGCCGCCTTGGCTGCCACTCTGGGCAGGACTGAGATGGACCACGGTGGGTGGGTCCAGCAGGGCCTGGCACTGTGCCCTTCTCCAGCCTTGCATCAGGGTCAGGATCAGGGCTGGGGGCAGGCAGATTGCAGTTTCACTCTGAATTCCACCTTCAGCCTAATTTTGGTTGCAACTCATGGCTTTTCCTGGCTGTTTGGAGGTCCTTTGGGTGGGTGCCCTGGCAGAGAGGCCGGAGAAGTGCCCCCAGCTGCCTGGTTGGGCGTCTCTCTGGCCCAGAGCCTCTGTCTTGCCTCCTGCAAGCCTGGCCCCAGGAAGAACAGGCCCCCCTCAGGACTACTTTGGTCTCAGCATTGGTCCTGGGTCTCATCAGCCTGGGTTTCTTCCCCTGGTGTGGCTGATCTGAGTTTCACAAAAAAGCCGGATGGATGCTGGCTGTGCTGAGCCTCATTGAAGAGTTTTTCATGCAGCAAGGAAGAGCCCTCTGGACCCTCCCCCCGCCCCCTCCCCGCCCTCCTCCTCCTCCTCCTCCTCCTCCTCCTCCTCCTCCTACTCCTCCTCCTCCTCTCAGACCATGGTCACTTCTCCAGCTTCTCCAGCAGTGGGTTGCCTTCTGAGTCGGGGGTCTTAATGCTGTTGGTCCTGACGATGCAGGTGGGGCGATGCCGGTTGAGCATCAGGATGAGCAGCTGCCGCTCCTGCTTCAGCTCCTCCATCTGGGTTTTCAGCTCCGTATTCATGAGCTCCAGCCACTCAGATTCCCGCTGCAGAAATTCCATTCGCTCCTTCTTCTTGTTCCGGCATCGGGCTGCCACCACTTTGTTCTGTCCCCGGCGCCTTTTCCTCTGCTCCTCATCCTCAACTAGCTCACTTCTCACAGGTTGAGGCCTCTTGCCCAGTTTCACCTCCAGGAAGTGCGAAGGGGCGATCCTGGCCCCAGTGTTGCGGCTGTCAGCGTATTGCAGCTCCTCTGCTGTCAGGGCCGAGCCTGGGAGTCTGGTCAGGGGGCCAAGCCCTGGCAGAGAGACCGCAGTCCTGGAAGGGTCCGGGAACTGCCCAGGCATCGTAGCAGGAGGAGTGGCAGTCCAGCCCTGCAGAAGCTGTGGGCGGAGGTGCCATCCCCCAAGCCCAGCCCGGCTGCAGGAGCAGTGCCCCCTCAGTGCCTCTGCCGCCCGGCTGCCGAGCTCTGCCTGGTGCCCAGGCCCATCTGACCCCCTAGCGGCTGCAGTGCCAGCCGGCCACCATTGCAGCATCCTCTGCTGCGAGCACCTCCTCTTGGTTCCCCGCCGAGCATCCCTCCTGCAGGCTGTGGCCGGCGTCCTGGGCCTCCCTCTTTGAGGCAATTGATCCTGGGGATCCCCATGCATTGCTGTGCGCAGAGGGTGGCCTTGGCTTCCCTCTGCCAGGCGATTGTGGGGTGATGACGGGCGACCAATCGCATCACACCCACCTTGGCTGGCCTGGCACCAGTGCTTGTCATAGTGTGGTCATCTGGAAGGTCGTCCGGAAGGTCATCTGGATGGCCATTCTGCTGTTTGGTCGTTTGGTCGTTTGATTTGCATATTACACTTTCATTATTATAGATTTTTAATATTTTAATTATCAGATTTATAAGATATATACATATATAGATATATCTTATTTTATTTATCTTTCATTAAATAATTTCTATTAATTTGAAAAGTCATATCCTTTATTGAATAGTTATCACCATACACTATAATAGCAAAAGCATTAAATAAAATGGACTTAATAATGAAAAAGATTATTCTGAAACCATATTATCAGGGCTAATTTTTAAAAACATATTATAAAAGAACATATTCAAGGAACATATGTTGAAATGTTCATATGATCAGATGCACTAACAGTGAATGAAGCATTCTTAGAAAGACTGATAATAAATTCAGACTTTGCATATCCCAGAAATCTGCACTGGATATTCTTTGAGGTCTTGTGGTTAGAGAAAGTATTTTTAAAAAGGCAGTCAAATGCATGCTAGTTCTCAAGGAATATAAATATGAAAATGTGCTGAGAGAATGTAAATTATATAAAGAATTTGAAAAATCATTGCAATTTTACTTTTTTAGCAAGTATCACTGACTGTACTGTTGCATTCACACCTCTCTTAAAGGGACGTGTTATTAGCTATAATGGGCACAGTGCGAGCTTCCACAACTCATTAATTGTGGAACATTCTTCTTTTCCCCATCTATAAATCCTTTTACTAAACCGTGCCTCAAATAAATCAAGAAGCTAATTATTAGCAGCTGTGGTGCAACTGTGATGCTACTCATATTAGGGGAACAAAGAGAGCAAGGACTTCTCAAGGATCCAGAAATACAACTTTTTATCAGTTTTGGCACTGAACAAGCGAGGAGCAATCAGCTCATGACTGCATCTGGTAAAACTCACCTTGCAGCTTGCATTGTGTGAATTTATAAAATTCTTAGACCACACTTGGTAATTTAGAAAATTTCCTTTATTGTAAAGATAGGGAAGATAAAGATAAGAGAAACTAAGTGAATTTCACAGTATAACACAGTTAGTTAATCATGGCAGACTCCAAAATATACAGAGCACTTTCTAAGTCCAGGATCACGGGTCTTTGTGATTTGTTTTTTGTGATAGCACTTAACATATGGATCCTCCAACCCCATATCCATTAATTCAATATTTGTTTATTCAATATTTATTCAGTATACAATATTTAAATATCACTGTGTCTCTTAGTTCTCATTTGTCCTTTTCAATTTACTGCAGAAATTATTCCAAATATATGTTCAGGGAACACAAGTTTTGTTACATATATAGACTTTTTTTTTACTTATGGTGGAGTTACATCCTGATAAATAGTTTATAAAAACTTGCAGACTTTATAAGTCCAAAATGAATTTAATATTCCTAACCTACTGAACATCATAGCTTAGCCTAGCCAACAAAAACATTCTCAAACCACTTACATTAGCCTATTTGGGCAATTTTCTTGAGTTTCATCAGATGCAGGAGACATAGAGGGCCATTTTGTAAGATGGGATGCAAGAAAACAAAACACAATACCCAAAAAAATGCTGCCAACATATTATTTGTGGAGTTGTTTACCCAATGGTCAAGTTCCTGAGTGGGACCCATGGCTCATTGCGCCTGCCCAGCATTACAAGAGTAGTATCAAATTTTGCTAGCACACACAAAATTCAAAATTCAAAATTTGAAGTATTGTTTCCACTTAGCGCATATCCCTTTTGCACTGTCATAAATTGGGAACTAGCTGTACATATATGTGTACACATACATTAAACATTAATAGATCTATAGATAGAAAAATAAATGACAGATAATATTAGCATTTTCATGCTTGGTAATATTCCCTATCATATATTTTTGTATTTTATGTATTGTTATTATGTATGCCATCTGCAATCCTATATCATAAAAGGGCAATATCCAAATCGACTGAATGGCAGAACAACTGGTAGTTATAACTCACCACCAGGGGGCAGATGCTCAACACAGGAGCTACCCCCTGGTGGTCAGTGTGCTCACACAGGGGAAGCATCGCTCAGCTGGAAGCCAGGCAAGTGCAGTCATGGTGGCAGGAACCTCTCCCGCCTCCAAGGCAGCATTAAGGAGCAGTGAGCAGGCGGGTGGTAAGGAATGAGGGCTCCTGGACTGTGAGAGGGATGTCTGACTGCCAGCTTAGGGCCGCTCTCTTTGAGAGTGGACCTAAGCCGGCAGACGGATATCCCCTAAGGGGTCCCAGACTGTGCTGGGGTCCAACCCCAGCGGGTCCAGGGGTCCCCAAAGGTGTGGACGGAGTCGGCAAAGAAGGAATGACATGGAGACAGCGTTCAGTTGATCAGCAGCCTAGCCAGGATCTCTAGCCAGGATCTCCAGCGAAGTTCTGGTCTGGATCTCCAGCGAAGTTCTGGTTAGGATCTCCAGCCAGGTTCTGTCCAGGTTTTCCAGCCAGGTTCAGTCACCAGGTTCTAGTCAGGTTCTCTTGCCATGTTCTATAGTCAGGTTCAGTCCAGGATCTTTTGCCATGTTCTCTCCAGCGAAGTTCTTCTGTCTCTAGGTTCTGTGTAGGTTCTCTCTTCTAAGTTCTGTCTTGTTACATCTGTATCTATACCAGTTGATTCAATCCTATCAATCTCTATTCCAAAGGTTAGGGCGTTTCTTATCTCCATTCCAGGGATTAAAGATTATGTAGCTTAAGCATGATTGTTTGTAGTTGAAGTGATTAATTACCTGCCTGGCACTTAGTTAAGAGGTTTTATTCCCTCCCTAACTTCAGGGGAAAATCCCTACCTGGGGAAACAACCTTTCTTAGAGACCTTGGTTAAAACACATAGTGCCAAGAAGGTGAGCAAACATATTAAGAACAGTATGCCGTATATGCCAGGTCCCTTGAAACAGCAAGCATGGACCGGCTCCCGGCAAGACTGCGAGAGGGTGCAGGCCAGGCTGAGAGACCCACCTGCCCCCGAATGCACAAATTTTCGTGCACTGGGCCTCTAGTTTATAATAAAATCTCTTTTTTTAAGGCCTTCAACATTTATTGAGGCAATTTACCACACACACACAAACACACACACACACATGGTGTTGTAAAGGCTAAGTAAAGATATGCACCACATATTAAAATACTAAACTATTTGAAATGAGATGCATAGATAAATATATACTGTTAAATAGAGATATTAAATGTCACATTTTAATAGTATTTTTTCCTATTTACAGACTTTTAGAACTCATGGATAGTATAACCATTTCAATAAATTAGATCAATAGGATCACTTCTATTTCCTAACTGTAATAGCTGGGATATTTCCATTTAAAACAGAAAGTTTAAGAAGATAAGCATTACTCATACACACTTAATCCACCCCCCCTCCCCCGCCCCAAATAAAGCAATGATTAGATCTTTTGAGAATCTTTGAGCATGGAGGTAGGGGAGCAACTCCAGACAGTTTGAGTTTGTTAACTGCACCACCACACAGCAGCGGGGTGGCTCCCAGGCTGCTTTCGGGGATAATGATCACCTCTGAGGGAGCAGTGTTTCCGTAAATGATGTTCATCATGAGATAAAAGGGGAGGGCCTCGCACAAGCATTCCATTCCCAGCTACAAAGTTCTTTTGTTTTCAGAAGAAGCAGTTATGAATTAAGGCCCACTGCTGTTCAAATAATTAGGATTTGTGGTGTTTAAGAATTAACTCCATTAGAGAAGTAAAATGGTATTAATGGCGTGGCTACAAGCTGTGAAACATAGAAATATTACTTCCTAAGACAGCTGTTCAACTGCTGTTAACATATGCAAACTTCACAAGAAAAAAAACTTTTTTTGTCTAGGAAATCAGTGCGTGGCTAAACAAACAACAACAAAGGAGAGATATAAGAGCTCCATTGAAATGAGAGTTCTTTTGAACTATTAAAACGATTATGCACAATCTAAATCACTAAGGGAGCAGAGAATCATTTTGGGGTCAATGAATCAAAGAGTGGATATTAAGGGATCAACCCACAAAGGTGTTTTAACAGGATGATAAAGAAAGTAGTAATTCACAAGGTAAGTTTACTGGAGAATTGGTGAGTTTTAACATGATTCTTGTGATACCATTGTAATCAGGTGGTTATTAATAACAGCAAAGAGCAAAAAGGAGGCCAGACATTATAAGCATAACCATTTGGGCAGCTTCACCAGGAAGCTGCAATTTCACACTCCTCGGGGAAGGACTAGCCCATTCCTTGCAGATCACTGGGGAAAGGGATCCAGCAAAGGGGAGATGAAGGAATGCATGGGCAATGGGTAGGGTGACACAGGGAAATTGCCTGTCAGTCGAACCTGTGGAAGGGTGGATTGGCGAAGTTAGGCAGGGCCTTTGCAAGCCCATGAAAATGTGGGAATACACAATCCCCTAAATAAAGGAGTTTGATCTCTCTTGGTGCTCTTGGCTCACTGGTTCTTTTGGTTTAGCTCCTGCTTCCTTGCATTCACCTGTGTTCCCTCCATGGCCATGTGATCATGTGGACCCACATGCAATGGACTGATGGATTGCAGGGGGGAACACAAACTAATCTAGCCTGAGGCTGGGCTGAACCGTGCCCTAACATGGAATGAAAACTCTGGACACTGGCTCTGAGGCAAAATGGGGCTTCTTCCTTGGCAGGACAAAGGGAAATGGGACCTTACAAAGTCAGGGGTGTGATTCCACAGAAATAAAGCTTCCTAAGGTATCCCATCCTCCCATGGGAGTCTCAGAAAATCCCCCTTTTCAGGATATCACAAGAAGCCCACTCCCAGCAGCAGGGGCTGAGGAGCTCTCCTCACCGATAACATTTGTAGGAATAAATACCATTATGTGGATAAATGAAAATGTTTTGCATAGTGAAAAACCTTAATGGGGCTTCTCATGTAAAGCGTTGAACATCCTATATAATAAAACCCTAATATGCAAATAGACAGAATGGCAGAATGACCAGTCACTATGACACGCAGTGAAGACCAGGGGGCAGATGCTTAATTCAGGAGCTGCCCCCTGGTGGTCAGTGTGCTCCCACAGGGGGAGCGCCACTTAGCGGGAAGCGAGGCTCACGGCTGGCGCATGCAGCTGCTGTGGTGGGAGCTTCTCCCACCTCCGCTGCAGGTGGGCAGTAAGGAGCGAGGGGTCCCAGACAGAGAGAGCCCCAGACTGTGAGAGGAATATCTGACTGCTGACTTAGGCCCGATCCCTGAGAGGGCGCAAGCCAGGCTGAGGGACGCCCCCCAAGTGCATGAATTTCATGCATTGGGCCTCTAGTACTAAATAAATATGACGATATTGAAATGCCTTAAATTGAGAATTGCACTTTGTTCATTTACCTGTGATAATGAAAACCTGAGGCAATAGTGGGGCAAAAATGCCTAGAGAGAATCTAACGATTTATGTTTGCCTATGCCCCAACCTTTTCAGATACGGAATGCAATCAATACATAACTCCTTAGGATGGCTTTCAGTGACTACAGTGTGTTGTCAGGGAAGCACAATATCAGCCATACTGTAAGATTAAAAGGCTATTTTTAATGTGGTAAATTTCAAATCATGTATAAAATGATTATGAAATAGTAAGTTATCTTGCAAAAGCACATCAGTGAAAGACACAGTAGAACTTGAAATTTATGTTAGTGACCTACAAATTCAAACTTATATAGAGCCCTTGGAATAAAATTCCTGAAAATGAACTTCTAAAAATATATGTGCATAGTGGAAAGAGGAAAAATGCTCTTGTATGAGAGTCTGGCCTAGTGAGGGAACATATTAACAGGAAAGAAAATGAGCCTAAACACCTCAGCAAAGGCAAGAAAATTAAGGAAACAGGCATGATAGAAATTCAACAATTGCCCAACGGGTATTATAAGAATTGTCTAGATAGGTCAGTCTGTGCTCCTGAGGGAACAGGAAGAGCTGTTGGGCAGTTAAGTATATTTTAAAAGAGTCCAAGGCTTGATTGACTCTTCAGATGATGCCCCTGGTATAGCAGCGCCAAGCAGAAAAATCTCTTTCCCGATTATTCTTCAGATCATGGTGGACCTGGGTGAGTGGGTGTCCCACCAATGCCAAATCTATACTGTGTTTCCTTAGGCAATTGTAAGGCTCAGGTTCTGTATCTGAAAATGAGAAATTTGGAGACGATGGCTAAGCAACTGGTTTGCTGGTAGGTATGCACTTCATTACTTTTAGCATCAGAAAGTGATTTCTGGCACACAATATAACAAATTTCTTCTAATAACTGGTCTAAGTTATCAATATCGCTGTATCTACAAATAATACAGTTAGTACATAACTGGGCAATGTAAGCCAAGCTACATGAGTAGAAATATTTTCAGAAATAGTAACCTCCGAGAATTTGAATAACAGATGAGATAGTATATCTGTAGTGCTATTTGTAAAGAAATGAATGTTTATGAAGCAAACATACTTTCCAAGTATTTTTTAAATTTTAAAAAAGGTAAAGTATATTCTTAGCGAGATTTCACTGGAAGGCGATATGGCAAATCAATTCTAAACTACACTTTTGTATTTGAATATCCATTAAAGTGCTCTTTTTCTGATACTAAAAGTACATTTTACGTGGGATTTTTTTTTAAAAGCCAAAAATTAACATTTGCAATTATTTATCCTATTTTCTGCAGTTCCAAGTCACATTGCATTTGGAAGATATTCTTATTTCAGTTCCTAGAAAAACACACTCAGACATTGGCTATTTAAACGCTCATTTCCATAGTCTTTACAAAAACAATTCCTTCCTATGCCCTAATTCTTTCATCTCTTAAAATCACTTGCATTTATTTATTTACTACTGGCCTGGTGCATGAAATTCATGCATGGGGGGCGGGTTCCCTCAACCCAGCCTGCGCCCTCTCCAATCGAGGACCCCGCAGTGGTTCTCAACCTTCCTAATGCCACGACCCTTTAATACAGTTCCTCATGTTGTGGTGACCCCCAACCATAAAATTCTTTTTGTTGCTACTTCATAACTGTAATTTTGCTATTGTTATGAATCGTAATGTAAATATCTGATATGCTATATGTGTTTTCCGATGGTCGCGACCCACAGGTTGAGAACTGCTAGGGGGTGTCCGACTGCCAGTTTAGGCCCAATCCCACAGGCAGTAGGACATCCCTCTCATAATATGGGACTGCTGGCTCCTAACCGCTCACCTGCCTGCCTGCCTGATTGCCCCTAACCCTTCTGCCTACCTGCCTGATTGCCCCTAACCGCCTCTGCCTCAGCCCCACCACCATGGCTTTGTCCGGAAGGACGTCTGGAAGGTCTCCTGGTCTAATTAGCATATTACCCTTTATTAGTATAGATTTATTTATTTATTTGTCTACTATTTTGATTTTTTAGAAATCTTAATGTCTGGGACAAAAGTGTCTGGAATTAAGTCTGATCAAAAAAAGATCCCTTTGCAAATGATTAAATCAACATTCTTGCATATATTTTAAACATTTGTGAATTTGTTTTTCTGAATTGTTACTAGAGACATATCTGGAAAAAAGAAGTAAATCATTTCTGAGCCCACAGAACTGAGGATTGCAATATAGGGATTCTAATCAGCCTGCCTGTTTTCTCTCATTTTAAATATATGGATATATTAATTTCATTTACTTAAATGTTTATTTTTTCAGATTTCTGGTTCTAAGTATGAAGACTTTCATTTAAATGAGCATATTTCACAAAACTTTGATTTGACTGATAGTTACCAGCTGTCTTATACTCAGTGCTAGAGCTAATATCTTTGTTAATTGTGCCAGAGTCAAATTTGATTTTGGGGGGCCTCTGTCTTTCACATTAATGAAGATCATTATTTGCTATTTAAAGATACTAGATTGTAAATAGGACTTCTAAGGATATGATTTAAATGTAGAATTCCTTTTTAGAAAATAATTTTAAATGTCATGTAGTATATGCTCTATAAATGATTAGTATCTTTTAATGTACTTGAAGTAATTATGTTTATAAAGTTATTTGCATATCAAGCTCTCTTTATGGTAGAAAATTATTCCAAAGAAATCTTATTTATTTAAATATTTTTAGGTTGATGTGCAGAATCATAAGCTTCATTGAGAATCTATAGGATCTTAATTTATACTACCTGCCCCAGTGTTGGTCTCCATATCAGGACATTGCAAAGGTAGATTTGGTTTTGCTTATATTTTTCTGATTTTATATACTTGGTCACAGAATTTAGATATACCCAGTCCCTCTCTATTCTCAACATTATGCATATTTACGAAAAATGCTCTCTTCTCAGCCAAAGTTTTCTATCTGGGTTGGCTAGAAATTTTTCTGCTTCTGGACATTATGATCTCTTGGAGGATTATTAAATTCCTCAAAACCTCAAAAATCTGTTGCAGTTAGAAAAATAATTTTTCTCAAACACACACATAAATCAGTTCACTTGAGGATGCCCATACTGATGCAAATAGTTGTTACTAAATAATTTCATCCACATTTCTAGTAAGAGTTACCATATCTGCATCTGCACAAAATCACTAAGATTAAAAAAATCTTTTAATATCTTGTAAAAAGTATGAAAAGAAACAGAATGATGGTAAAATAAAAAAGATTTTTCTCTCCTAACTTGTTATTAAACATCCCTGTGAATATATAATTTGCATTTTATTTAAAGTCACTGTATGTAAAAGCACTCTGTTTTTTTTTTTCTATCAGAACCATTGAAAACAAATATATTTTTTCTTATAGAGGAAAATTCAACATTGAAACTCTGATGATTTTTACAACTTTTCAAGCTCTTTGTTGTTCTTGTGTTTCACTTACAAGAAGCATTTATAGTTATACAGGGTATTTTCATTTGTAAGCTTATAATCTGATAGCATTTGCTTCTTACCATTGATTTTATTCATAGTCTTGCATGCAACAGCAACCCTACTTCATAAAGGTATAAATGTTTAATGCAAACTCAAAATCACAGTTTCAGTATTCAATCTAGTTTAAAGACTTCTGATTTTCTATGACTATTTAAAAGGTCAAATTAACTTTGAATTTGCATTTCAGGATATATCTACAGTACTGATATTTTGCATTCTAAAATTTTGTAAAAACAATAAAGTAATTAAATAAGTGAAAAGGGTCAATAAAATATTGATGAAATAAATTACAATAACTTCAAAGTTTAAAAAGTAACTCAATATACATTTCACTAAAAATTCTTGGAACCTATCAACTGACAGACTTATGATTGAAATAGATATCCCTTTAGCTGATGTTGACTGGATTGCTCTATAAAAAATATAAGTACATGAAGAAAGTACATTTTAATTTTAACCCTAGGATTTTATTTTATATTTTTTAATCCTCAACCAAGGATATTTTTCCATTGTTTTTTAGAGGGAATGGAAGGGAGGGGGAGAGACAGAGAGAAACATTGATGTGAGAGAGACACATTGATTTGTTGCCTTCGGTATGCACCCTGATCTGGGGCAGGGGATTGAGCCTGCAACCAATGAATGTGTCTTTGACTGAAATGTGCCCTTGACCAGAATCAAACCCAGACCGTTCAGTCCCTGGGCAGACGCTCTATCCACAGAGTCAAACTGAATGTCTTTCTGGACAACCTTCCACACTAAGCCGGGGCTGCGAGGGCTGAGTCTCTTGCATGAATTTCATGCATTGGGCCTCTAGTATACATATATAAGTGCATAGCACTTGGCTATAGCTCAATACCATTTGCTGAATAAATGGACTAATGAAGTACCAACTATATGCCAGGCACTGTTCTAGGTTCTTGACATGTATCTGTTAAAAAAAAAAAAAAAAGAAGCCCTGTAGAACTTACAGTCTATGGGACTGAGAAAGCCACATAGACAATGAATAATAGTCATAAAAATTGAATATAGAATATTAAAGATGATGAATTCTATAAAAAGCAAAGAGCATGACAAGTGCAAAATAAAACAGGAGTTATTTGCTAGGAAAAGGGTTTTAGAGATAGTAATGTTAACATGATGGTCATGGCAGGATGTATTAAAAAGGAAATGATTAAGCAATGTGTTAGAGGTAGATGAGTTAGTCAGGCTAAAAGGTGGAAATAAACTCAAAGATGAAGGTAAAGCCACCAATATGAAAGGGGGATCCCATGAGGAACAAAGGGTAGAATTGAGAGAGGGAGGGACAGGTGGAGAAGAGGAGACCAGAGTGGTGAGGAGAGGATGAAAATCATGGTGGTCCCAGAGGTTAGAGAATTAACTTTGTTGTATAAGTGCATTAGGAGGGTTGAGGAATTGTGAGCAGAGAAGTGTTATGTAAACTGGTTGGTTAGTTGAGAAGAAACAGTGTGCTGGTGCATTTAGAAGGAAAGGCCAATCAACTGGACATCCAGGCATCAGCGAACAATAATAATATGCTCTTCCATATAGAATTGTGGAGAACACAAATTTTAGAAGCTGCCTAAAACAATGATTTTTTATAAATTAGGAAAGCTGGGTTAAACCTTCCTTAAAAGGAGAGCAGCAAATATTTTTAAGTATATAAATAAATGCATTTGTAATTTATTTAGTCTCTGATAAGTGTGGCCTTTTTTTGTTTGTTTGTTTATTTCTGAGTGTTAGATTTCCAGGGTTCTTTACATCTAGTATTTAGGCAAACTTTATAATATGCTCTCTCTCAGATTCTCTCAGAATCTATTCAAGATATATCTTGAACACATAATAGAAGTCATTACAAGCTCATGGTAAATGGGGGCTAATTAAAACAGAGTGCCCCCAAAACAGGGTGCCCCCAAACTGAACACAATGCTTTCTCACCAGAGCAGAAGAAAAAAGACACTTTTTTTCTTGTGAATAAAAATAGACATAAATCTAGTATGTGTTTATTAAATATTTACTATATAAAAACTTCAGTTCTGTGTACATAGCCCAAACAAAAAGCAATCCATCAAACATACTGTTTTCATAGAACATTCTTTATAAAAAGACATTCATAGTTTCCACTCATATTTCTGATGCATGAAATGCTTTTTCATTATAGGTTGGTCAAATATATTTATGATACACTTGAATGATAGTAATGACTATGAGACAATTTTATTGATCTCCACCACCCTCACCTTAGGGAATGGGTAGCAGGCTGCAATCTAATAACACATGAAATAAAGAAAACTAGAATGGGGTGTCTCCTTGCCGGTTTCCAGTCAAGTACAGTGATAATAATTACTCTGATCTTAATTACAATGCTCTTTTCAGCCCACATAATTCACAGATAAAGGAAGCATTAAAATTTCTAAAATGCTATGCGGAGGGATCTTTTTATGGTGTCCCATAAATTACAAAAGCTAAGCCATTAGAGATATTGTCAAAGTCACCTCCTCATGCAAAATGTGAATGAAAATAAAAGGCACATTTATTTTCATAACATCAGTGTATCTGACATTTCTCTAAGGTCTAGAGATGCCATAGCTAATGAAGAGATGTTAAAGAATAATGAGCTCAAGGCTCTCTTATTTGGATGATGCATAAAATTTATGTCTCAGATCACATATGCCCAAAATTGTGTATTGCACACAAATCACTGCACAAACGATGTTTGTAATCTCTATTCTCATGCATGACCCGTGCATACAAATTTCCAACCCCTTCCTGTTGTGGGAATGTCAATATTTGACAAGTGAGATTCTTCTATGACAATTAATCTCCTTTTTATTTACTTTCCCAGATTTTGAACATATTATTGAAATTTTAAGTACTAAGTCATTGAAATTCATTCTAGTATTTCTACATATTTCTGAAAGGATGTTGGCAAGCACACTAGTTTTAGATGATTTCTAAACATAGCATTGATGGTCTTGCTGACTTAGAAAGAATTTCCAAAGGTACACTTCAGAAAATCATTTCACCGTTAATCTAATTGGCAAAGGAGTATGATAATATTTTACATTTATAATGTAAACAGCTTTAAGGATAAATACTTTCCAGTTATAAGGATAAATGCTGTGGCAGTGGTCCAGTCTTTGGAATGCTCATGAATGTGCCTTGCTAGCCTGCCTAGTAAGCAGATTTATCTAGGAACACTAATCCTCACAGGAGAAGGCATACATATGTGGTAGCAAATTATTGTGTTTGAAAAATATCAGTTGAGCCAAGGAAAAGAAGGTGAGCAAACAACTCCTTTTTTTTCACAAATTATGCACCTATCTAGGATTGAAACAAAGATGAACATTTACTTTGATTTATATATGGAAGCAGTCATGTAACAATAAATTTCAGTAGTTAAGAATTTGTTGCCTGTATGTTGTGAATGTTACTGTTCTTTTTTTTAGCAAAAATTACATACATGAAAGTGTTATCATTGACTAAAGAGGTTGAACAGATAGATTAGATAGATCAGAGGATCCCAACCCTTGCACTGTGACAACAATGAAGATCCTACTCTTGGTAATATAATGTCAGTGATATATATGTAAGACCTATGCCACAATTTAACTGATTTAAGTTTAATGCCATTTATACATTAAACAAATTAGGGACAGCTTCTTCATGCCTATCACTGTAGCCACTTGGTGTTAATATACTAGATCTACAATAATTGAAAATATTGAATTATTCATATAATATACTGCCACATTCAGAAAAATATTAATAAATGCACTTAAATCTATGATAAATAGCCCCCAATTGTATCAAGTTATTTAACTATGTTTCAACAGCATGATAAAATGAAAGCAAATAACATTGATTAACATTTAAAATTTTGAATTGCATACTTAAACATTTTCTTATATTCATATATTTCATAAGACTTCTTGCCTCCATGTCCAAAATACTGTTCTTTATTTTACAGAATCCACAGGTTTTTGCATTTCACAGGATATTTTTTATTTAGGAGAGTTGGGGAGAGGGCCATATCATGTATATAAAGGCCATAAGTTGTGACCATTTGATTTGAATTGTTTCAACTTTTATATGCGACACAAGAACAATGTATTGGGCATACATACTAGTACCTATGGAAGTATAGATTATTTTTTTCTTTTTTACAGAAAAGACTTCCTCATTAAAATTTTAGTTTCAACCTCAGCAAACATTTATTTCATTTCTTGTTATCTGAAACTTTCTTTAGGAAACCAAATAGTTTCTTCACCTATCCATCCTAAAATTTTTTATTTTGCTTGTCATTCATTTTCCCCTCACGTTTACTGTACCATTAATTTATTCTATTTCTTCTTCTCACATTTGCACTGTCCAACATAAGTCTGTACAAGTGAGTAATACAAGATATGATGAAGATCTGTAATTTGTTCGGGATCTCACAGAAAAGGAAAGGATTGAAATGTAAGCCAAAAATTGACTCCTAACATTTTTCACTCTACCGAGCTCCTTTTGGGTAGCTTCTTTGCTTACCAACTCTGCACATTAAAATTAATATAGAGTCAGTATTTCTAGCATCTATCTGTAAAATCTCTGTAGGCATTTATCATTGACTCCCTCAGGATCTTTCTCATTACCCTCGCCTATTTTATTTATTTCCCTAAGCTAGGCTAAGTTTACGCTATACACACAAACATACACAGACACCCATGTGTACATGTATCCCAAACAAAATGCTCAGCAGAGGTCTAATTAACCTCTTGCCCCAATGACTTTTTAATCTAAAATGTGTATGTACTTTTGTTTCAGCATAAAATATATTTCAGCTTACTGATATTTTTGATGTTTATTACTTAGGTCAGAGTTATAGTTTGAAAACATGTTGGGTTTATATGAACACTGGTAAAATTAGTGTTTCCAGTGAAATGTCTAAGAGATAAGAGAGCAAGGTAGAATCACAGGTTATAAATATGAGTTTATAAATGGTGGCCAAATCAATAGTCACATCCATTTTGTCTGATTTGCTTTTGCCTATATAATTAGGCACCAGGCTCTGCCACATGTTTACTTGCACATAAAATTAGCATAGACTCAATGAAATGGAAATTTCCTTCTCAGGTAAGGTTTAACTGAGTTGTTTTTTTCTGATATATATATATATATATATATATATATATATATATATATATATATATATATATATATATATATATATATATTTTTTTTTTTTTCCTAACAGTAATAGCATGGCTACCATGTCAAGGGAGGATATAAACTACAGGAATTTAATTTTAGAATTTTAATTATCATTAGTATCATCTTTAGTAAAAGTTTTCTATTTCTTTTCTTTCTTCTTCTCTTCATTATTTGTAAATATAATTGCTTGAGGTGGTAAATTCCTGTGGATTGTATATGTGCATAGGGGTGCAAATCTTATTAACACCTAAGGAGTTTAAAGATGATTAAAGTATGTACATATAAAAATTCTTGATTTCACCCAAATCAAGTTCTAAACTTCCACAAAGGACAGCCTTCAAACAACAGTAATAAAAAGAAACAAATATGCTTGATTAAATAGATCCTCTCCCACTGAGCATGCACATTTGTTAGCTTTGTGTTTGGTTTATGTTTCAATATGATGTGTAATTTACAGACACTTGAGTTAGCTAACTCTTTTGGAAATGCTCAAGGAACTGGGATATATAATCGGTGAGCTTTAGTCATCTAAAGACCCATCAATGGAATGTTGGAGCTATAGTTTACCACATACTCTTAATTTTATAAGTAAGAATAATATAGAAGCAACAAATGATGTAATATAAATCCTATGTAATTGTTAATGCATTTTTAGCATTTTGCTATTAATAAATCAAAATCCATTGTGAATTTTTATCTTTAACTTAATTAAAATTCATTTGTATTGAATTGAAAACCTTAAAATTAGAGCTTGAGGGAATCTTTTCATCATTAGAGTTCTTGTTTCTTGTTAAGTAGCTTCGGGATGAATTCACCTATTGAATTCATTTTAATTAAACATTTACAAATGACAAGAGCAATGTGACTCTTTCTAGGTGTGAATTCAATATATGAAGGACAATTAATTATGCACTAAATTTCTCTTTCTAGAAATTGCTAGATTTTTTTTAAATTCATTTTTTGTATGTGTTAACTTTGAAGCATTATTGAAGAAAAAATGAACTAGTATAATACATTTTACCAGTAAATATCAAAAAAGTACTACAGAGTATTGCTAGTTAAAATATGCCAAATTTATGCTTCCTTGATTTTATCTTTTCTTGTTCTTATGTCAGAAGAATTGGGTAAGAGATTTTACCCATTCTCAGTTTTAAGACATTTATCTAAAATAATAAAATTTAAAACATTTTCTTTGACAAATATGCTTACTTTCTTAATTGGTTTCCTGCTTCTGCAGAAAAACCTTCACCAAGGTTAGAGGCAGCAAGAACAGATATGAATTTGAACCCATTCTCTTAGGATCCCAGGGTGTGCTGAAGGGTTCCATCATGCCACTGACCTTTCTTACTTTTAATATATTTATCTATTACACACACACACACACACACATACACACACATACACACACAGACACACACAGACACACACAGACACACACAGACACACACAGACACACACACAGACACACAGAGACACACAGAGACACACACACAGACACACACACAGACACACAGAGACACACAGACACACATAGACACGCACATACACACACTGACATACACACACAGACACACACACAGACACACACACACTCTCTCTTCTGGCTTTACTTCTCTGGTTGTACCTCAAATGATACAATCAACCAAACAACACTAGAAATGGTTCAAATATATGGGACTTACAGCACAATGTTAATAGGAAATTTAATTAGTACACTTTTAAAAAATGCCAGATTACATTGTTCCATTGTTCTTTTCTACTCAGACTACAAGTTCTTAAAGTGACCTACATGATCTGATTCCCACTACCCATCTCAGCTCACCTCCTACAACCCTCCCCTATGCTCAGTCATGGCCAGTTTTATTGAGCTCCTTCATTTCTTCAAATATGACATAGCCCCCTGGCTCAGAGCCTTTACATTTGATGCCTCCTTATCTCTGGAATACAGTTCTTAGAGAGACCCATTCTTATGGCTGCCTCTCTCCCTTCCTTGAAGTGACAGCTGAAATGTTTATTTGGGAGAAATTTACTGACCACCTGTGTAAAATAGCAACTTTGGCATCATTTCATTTTTCTCCATAGCATTTATTTCTGTTTTATAAATTATGTCTATTTATTTACTTATTTATTTTTTGTCTAACTAGAATGAAAATATGGATATTGTTATTGTTTGTTTTTGTATCCTCAGTGGATATAGCAGTAGATAATATGTGGTAAATATTTAATTATTATTTTGTTGAATAAATAAATCAGTAAGTGAATGACAATATGAATCAAAACTATAAATAAGGACATTTTTGAGGGTATAGTTTTGTCTGTATGACTTTGACCTAAGATATTATATATACACAGATGTAATTGAAGCACATTTTGTAATAGCAAAATTAAAAGGAAAATACTAAATATTCATCAAGAACTATTGTGTACCTGGTTCATCTATGATGGAATTGAAGTGGCTGTTTAATTATACAGAAATATTTCCTTCCTATTTCACTCAGTTAAGAGAGTCATTTATATAAAACTAGAGGCCCAATGCATGAAATTCGTGCAAGGGGCTCGGCCCTCGCACCCCTGGCTTCATCCAGAAGGTCGACCAGAAGGTCGTTGGGCTGTCCGGTCCAATTAACATATTACGCTTTTATTATTATAGATTGTGTACGGATATTGAAGGTGTGAAAGTGAGAAATTTCCTTTTTTATTTTGTAAAATTCTATACTGGTTAATCTGATTTTTATTATGCTCTCATATTGCTTGTGCAGTTGAATTCTTCATGTGGACTTATTTAAAAACACACACCCACACAATCTATTGGTATAACATGAATGTCAATAACAGTAGTGCTGACAATAATTATGAGATGAATTCTGAGAACCGGACCAGGTTTTATTCATTGCTCTACCTCTAGCACTCAGAATTCTAATACTTTATCTCAAGCTAGGTATTTCACAAATATTTGTGGGCTGCATTATTGAAATATGAGTCCTATATATTATGTCATATCACAGAGAGTTTCTTATCATGCTTATATTTTGCTTTTATGTCTCTTTTCATTAAAATGTACCCACAGATGATACACACACCGAGCAGTTATCCATTCTGTTCTCCAGAAAAGAAATCAAAAGCTTGTGGAGGGATCCCAAGAGATCAAATGCAATGACTACAAATACAGCAACGCTCCCGGGGGAACTTTTGACGCTGTCTTCCAAGAGTGGCTGTGAAAAAAGAACAGAGGTCTGTCAAGTTCCAGAAAAGAACCGGCCCAGCCGGTCCCTGGAGAAATGCTGAGAAATTGGGCATTACTTTTGCAGTGTTTGAAGCCTGCCACCCCCAATCCACTACTGCTGGCACTGCCCATTTAACTGCACCATGACCCACTTTGAAGGAAGAAATTCAAGGAAGGCAAACACCAGCTTGAAGTCTCCAAACACAGGATTCGTGTGGGCCTGATCAAAAAGGAAATAAATCATTTCAGGTTTGAGGGACTGCCACTGAGCTACTGAGACTGGAGTCTAAAACGACAGTGCATTTAAATAGCAGAAGTTATACTTTTCTCCTGTCTTCTCCATCTTTGCAGGGAGATTTTATTTCGGGACTGCTCAAAATATTTCACACCTTATAGGTCCTAAAAGCCTTTTACAATCAGATTTTATTATTCTTTGGGGCCTTAAGATGCTTGTACAAGGCTTCTGGGTTGATGCTGTAACCATTTTGATAAAATAAAATGGGTTTATTTGCTGTCAAATTGTCAGAGAAATTACAGAAATTTACTAAATTAAAACTATATAAAATATCTTAGTAAATCAAATACTGAGTGATACATCATTGTCTTGTTATTTTGTTAATAAGAACTGTCAATTATCTAATATTTTTAACAGAATTAATAATTCCTCTGGGTAAATAATAACATAATGACTAGCCCTAACCGGTTTGGCTTAGTGGATATAGCGTCGGTCTGCAGACTGAAGGATACCAAGTTTGATTCCTGTCAAGGGCATGTACCTTGGTGATAGGCACATCCCCAGTAGGGGGTGTGCAGGAGGCAGCTGATGGATGTTTCTCTCTCATCGATGTTTCTAACTCTCTATCCTTCTCCCTCCTTTGTGTAAAAAATCAATAAAAAAGATATTTTTAAAAACATAATGACTAAATATTCTAAAATTTACTATGTTTGTATTCAAATTTTAAAAAAATGTAAATATTTGAAATTAAAATCCCGGACATTAATTATTTACTTGTTGCAATGTAGCTCACAAATGTAAGTATATTAAAGAATTCTATTGGCTATTTAATAATGACACGTGATTTTTGGACTGGAACACGTGGTGTTCCCCTGGGCAGAATGGTTCCCTGGATTCTTTGCCTGCTGGAGTCAAAGAATGAATCCATGGACAGAAGATGGTATAGCAAAGGAGGAGATTTATTGAAGAACAAGTACAGACTCCCACGTGGGGAAGGGGAAAGAATCTCACAGCACAGACTCCCAAGTGGGGAGGGAGAAAGAGTCCCACAGAATGGACTCCCACGTGGGGAAGGGGAAGAGTTCCACCGACTTCCTGTTTCCGCAGTTTATAAAGGCTGCAGGTCCCTGTGTACTGATATCCCTTTTGATTAGTCAATATTTCCTTTTAAATTGGTTACTATAGTAACTCCTGGGCTCAAAGGTCAAACATTACATGGGACAAGAGATGCCCTCCTCCCTCATTGTTCTTCTATTCCTTCTGGGCTTTCTTCCTCCTTCTTTATTTTGTAAATATAGACCTTTTGGCTACTCCCAGTTCCCTTATATTATGTAAATGTAACTGTTGCCTCTCCCTTGTCTTATGGAAATGCAACTGTTGCTGCTCCCTTGTCTTATGGAAATGTAATTTCTCCCAGTCTGTAGCCCTGTGTTTTTTTCATGAACTCCCAATTCTAAAAATTCCTTAAACCTGCCAATATTCCCCTAAAATTCTTATTTCAATAATTTGAGAGAACATGAGATATTTCACTATGAATTAATAACTAAGATATCAGAAAAATTATATTATCTTTCTATGATTCCCAGATGATTTTATATTAAGATCAAATTATATGTAACAGAAGTATCTTTAAAATTTTTATTTATATATTTTTTCTTTTACTAGATTACTAAATATTTTATCCATTAACGTTTTTTCATTGGATGGAATCTTAATACTGAAACTGTTTCATTTCTTAGTATGATGTCTATTTGACTTACATTTTCAGCTATTTTGTGCCATTTCCACTTCATCTCCTTGATTACCATATGATCATTCTCTTTTGTTAGCAATAAAGCATGTGTATTTGAATAAGTTAGAGCTATATGAATGATAAAGGCTAGAACATTTTTTTCTAATGATACCAATTTTCTCACATCTTACAGTATAGTCTCATTTATAAACATTCAAATCCATATCACATACACCCACAATTCAATTGATATTAAAGTAAAATATAATTTTAAATAAGTTTCAAAGTAGTTTACAATTCTTGAATATCAAGATATTTTATTATTAATATTTTTAGATTAATAATTAATTTAAAAGGTCAATTAAGATGAGGTAACTTTCAATTGATATTTCAACACAAAACCTATCACGAATTTTTATGATAATATTTATCCTAAAACTGAGAAAATATTTGACATTTGGTTTATAGTAATAAATGATATCTTAAATCTTTATTTTTTCAATTAATTCAGTTAATTCAACCTAAATTTCAAAATATTAAAATTCAGTGGTAAAATTTATCATAATATAGATTTCTCACTCTTCCCATTTCCTCAAAACATTATTAATACTCATGAAATGTATTAACTGGCAAAAGCTAGGTGAGGCTGAATGTATTATCTGTGAGAATGAAACAGAACAGAAATGATTTGTGAATGATGAAAATGTGGTTATTATATTAAAATTTCATTGCCATTCAGCAGATGCATGTGGGCTGAAGTCATATTGCCTCAAGTACATAAAGTTACACACACCTTACTGATTGTGCCTCTCTGCTCTGATGACTTCTTAACATTTCTCATTTTTAACTTGGCCTTTTATCATCAATGCTAGTCTCCCAAATGAGCATATGAGACATGGAATTTAGAATCATCTCACTCTCATCTTTGTAATAATATTCTCTCACAGTGAGAGCATATAGATTGCATGCACTCAATAAAACAATTTATATAAATACTTCTTAAAATAAGTTAAGGGTGTTAGGGTAAGTTCCTGGGTAAGAGACTGCTTCAAAAAATAATAAATGTGTATAATAAAAAGAAAAGGACTCTAGTAGGGAATAAAACTTTATATTATTCTGATAACCATGAGATAGAATTAGAATAAAATATACTAACAAATTGATAAAAGGAATTCACATGCTGACAGTTTCCTTATAAGCATGTTGTAGGCATCAGCAGTTCTAGTTCTGCTTGTACAATAAATGCCTTGACCACAACTTCAGCTGATGCAGATCGCCAACTGCAGGAATCTAAGTGACCATTCGACCATTCGACCGGTAGCTATGATGTGCACTGACCACCCAGGGGCAGACGCTCAATGCACAGGCATGGAAACATGGAACAGACTGATGAATCTTAGAGGGAAGTGGGGAGCGGGGAGGGTGGGAAGAGATTAACCCAAGATCTTATATGCATACTAGAAGCCCGGTGCATGGATTCATGCTCTGGTGGGGTCCCTCAGCCTGGCCTGCGGGGATTGGGCTGAAACCAGCTTTCTGACATCCCTCAAGAGGTCCCTGATTGTGAGAGGGCGTAGGCCAGGCCGAGGGACCCCACTGGTGCACCAGACCTCTAGTCAACACTAATAAAAGAGAAAAATGGTAATTGGCGTACGAGCTACCCTTTTCATTGGCTAATCAGGGCTATATGCAAATTAACTGCCAACTAAGATTGGCAGTTAACTGCCAACAAGATGGCGGTTAATTTGCATACGTAGGTACAATGCAGGGAGGCGAAAGGGAAAGCTGGAAGAAGCCCCCTGCCACTGACAGTGATCAGAAACCCAGGGGGGAGCTAAGAGCTGGGGGGCAGGGCAAAGGTGGCCCTGGGGCCGCCTTTGCCGTGCTCCCCAGCCATGATCAGAGAATCAGGTGCCTTTTCCGCCCTGGCCAGTGATAGCAGGAAGTAGGGGTGAAGCCAGCGATGGGAGCTGGGCACGGTAGAAGCTGGCAGTCCCAGGAGCTAGGGGTCCCTTGCCTGGGCCTAAAGCGAAGCCCACGATCACGGGGCCGCTGCAGCTGTGGGTCCCCGCTGCCCGGGCCGGACGCCTAGGCCAGAGGCGTCAGGCCTGGGCAAGGGGCCGATCCTGCGATTGGAGGGTGATGGGGGTCAACGCCTGAGGGCTCCCAGTATGTGAGAGGGGGCAGGCTGGGCTGAGGGACACTCCCCCACACACACACCCAGTGCACGAATTTCGTGCACCGGGCCCCTAGTATAATAATATTTCTGCTGACAGCAGCATATGCAATTGCAGGTAAAACGATTATTTTGCCAGCTGATATTCTGCTTCTAACAAAGGTGTAGCAACTTGATAAATCATTAGTTAATAAGAGAGTAAAATATAATTTTATTTGAATTCAAATTCTCCTCACATAATTTGTTTAAGAACTCATTTGTATTTTGTTTATTATTTTCGGTATCACAAATTATGATAGTGCTTCTGATGAGGCAAAACTTCTAGAAGGGGCTTCTGAATTGACTAAATAAATTGCATAAAAAGGTACATCTGACTAAATAAACTATTTAATAGAGTTTAGTGCAAATAACTAAAAAGAAAATTAACAGAAATATAGGAACACTAATAATTGAATTGAATCATTTGGTTTTTACCAGAAGAAGTAAAATCTTTACCCCCTTATTTCCATTTTAAACAGCTAGAACCATTTCCAAATCAGGAGAGTTAAAAGTTAAAAATCAAACATTGGGCTTTTCCACGAGGTAGCATCCAAGAGGACACAAACAATGATCAAAGTTTGATCAAACTGTTACCAATTTGAGGGAAAAGCAAGCTGTCTTCATCACTGCAGTACGAATTTATTAAACACTAAATTCATACTTTTAGCTGCCTGACCACTTTATTTACAGTATTTGATTATAAGTCATGTATGCGCCACCATGTTTTTCCCCCTAATTCATATTTTATCTATATAATGGACTTAGATCAACCAGATATCTCTCAAATGAAACCAGAGCCAAACAAACTCATTTGGAAATAGACACAAGTCTCTTCAACATGTTAAGGGTCTTCCCTTTCCCCAGAGTTTCCGTCCGTTTTTCTCACTGTAAAACTGCAGCACAATTCTGCATTCTATAGCTCCATCTTGTGTCAGACAGTTATTTAAACTCATTTTCTCTCTTCTCTGGGCTGCATAATTAAATTTCTGCTCTTTGAGGACACTGAACGATGACAAGGTAGGCTAAATGTAAATGCTTGGACGAATATGCTGAGCAAGTGTTAATAATAGCCAGATGGGAGCTGCAACTCACGTGCAGTGCGCCTGCTGCTCTCTCAGTCAAGCTCACTGGTAAGCGGCTTCCCGTCGCAACACAGGCATAACCTTGACTGTGTCTCCTTTCCTCCCAGTTCATGCGTGACAGGCACTATCGGCGGTGCATTACCCTGGGCAGCTGCTTTGGTCTGCAGCTGTGGACCAGGCTAATTCTTTCTCTTCTCATTCATTCTTTTAAATCAACATTGCTCTTGACAGTGAATCTTTATAATCTGCCTGTCCATCTTTCAGTGTTGCCAAATGGTTCTGTATGTGAAATGCTGGTTAGATTGAGAAATTGATATCATTTAGAGACTTTTCTTTTTGCTAGTGAGTTTATTGAGTTAAATAAAAATTTAAAAACCTATGCAGTTTTGGAAATCTATCCTGAAAGTCCTTGAGATAGGGCGACTACAGAGGAAAGCTGAAAGCACAGATTTTTGTCAGTGGAACATGAAGATGACGGAGAAAATGACCTCAATCCAGCATCTTAACCAATCCCACTGCAACAGCAATAGAAACTGCTGCAGGCAGATTGTACACTCTCTCCTTAATATTCAATTTCCCTTTAATTGCATGTAATTGCATTTGCGTTCCTTAAAAAGCCATTCACTGACAATTATGTATTTATAGAATGAGTTGGGTTTTTAATAAGAATAATATAATGCTATTTTAACAGTTAAAATATGAACAATGCTGCTACCAAAGCTCATATAAGGTTTGTACGATTTAAAGCACATTCTGAATACTAAACTTTTTAATATAAAGATATCATTATTTCACATAGCTAATATAAACTGGTAGCATAAACCAAGACATCCCAATAAAATTTAATTGCATTTATCAAGTAGGCAGTGCTATTATTTAAATGTGCTTATATGTCTTATGCGGGAAAACAGCTAATGGTTTTAATTCCTGAGAGAATAATGAGTTAACCCAGATACAAAATATTGCTCATTGTTTTAAATTTTTGTACTTCAAAGTCTGAGCTGTATTAAACGGAGATTCTTAATATATAAATATGTCATGTATTCATCTGTTCCCCTTTTCATTCTTTCAGTGACAAATTAATGAATAACCCTTGAACACCATGTGTCTCCGGGGGCCTGTGGCTGGTGTCGGTATGTGGATGTATGTGTTTGTGTGTGATTGTGTGATTCTTGTGAAATGTTTATTTCCCATGATAAGTCATTATCTTAATCCACAATTCATTGTGAATGACTACTGATAACTTTGGCATAAACTATTCAGTGAATACTCCTGAAATTCATTGCTTGGAATTACGTTCAAGAAATACTGCTTAGCCCTAAATGGTTTGGCTCAGTGGATAGAGTGTTGGCCCACAGACTGAAGGGTCCTGAGTTCAATTCAGGTCAAGGCCATGTACACTGATATTTCACTCTCAATGTCTCTCCCCGTTCCTTTCACTCTCTCTCTAAAAATAAAAAAGAAATATTGCTTATATTATAATTAGTTTTACTTATATAAGACTTACTATTGTTTAAAATACTAATTTAAATATTCACAGTCAAAAGTTTAAAGCTATTATAGGTTATATTCTATATACTAGTAAGAAGTGTTTAGTAATAGTATTAAGGCAATAACATACTTCAGTGATTTATTTCTTATTTAAAATTTGTCTCTCATCTCTGTGCAAAAGCAATGGAAGCAACTTATTGCAGTGCCAGACAATCACATTAGATAGTAAAACAGCACAGATATTATCTCTCCAAAGAATAATTTAGTAATCAAGAATTACCAACAAATGAAATGCAATTTAACTCTGTGAGAGAGGAAGGTTTAATGTGATTCTTTGGGATATATGCAACATTTAAGGTGTATATATGTTTCTTAATTTTGTTTTAAACTTGCCAGACATTTATAGAAACTTTACAATAATGATCATAACAAAAATGTATGTAAAATTTTGAAGTGTGGAGAAAATGGCAATAAATTAGTAAAAACTTTTATAACTGGCTAAGGCAACAATGCAGACAAAGGAATGGGAATTGTAACAGGGAAAAAAATGGAGCAATCAGCTCTATGCAATATGAAGGGAGCTCTTGAAAGCAGTCTCCACCATATTTAAATAAAAGCCACAAAGTGACCCATCCTTTTCCCTTACTAGTATCCTATATAATAAAGAGGTAATATGCAAATTAACCCTCATGCCATCACAAGATGGCTGCCTATGACCAGGCCAGCAGGGGGGTTAGTAAGGGACAACCAAACGACTGAACAAGCAGGCTGTGTGGGGAGACCAGGCCGGTGGGGGGGGGCCATGAAGGGTGACCAGACTGGCAGAGGGGAAAGTTGGGGGCAACCAGGCCAGCAGAGGGGGCAATTGGGGGTGACCAGGCCAGCGGGGGGGGTAGTTAGGGGCAATCAGGCCAGCAAGGGGGCAGTTAGGGGTGATCAGGCAGGCACACAGAGGCAGTGAAGGGTGATCAGGCTGGCAGGGGGTGCAGTTAGGAGCGACCAGGCAGGCAGGCAGGTGAGCAATTAGGAGCCAGCTGTCCAGAATTGTGAGAGGGACGTCTGACTGCCAGTTTAGGACTGTTCTCTGGGATCAGGCCTAAACTGGCAGTCGGACATCCCCTGAGGGGTCCCGGATTGGAGAGGGTGCAGGCTGGGCTGAGAGGATCCCCTTCCCCCCACCCCATGCACGAGTTTCATGCACCAGGCCTCTAGTACTTTAATAATGCTGATAATTCCCATTGAATTTGATTTACTCTTTCTTTCTTTTGTAAATGTTCTTTTTCTTTTCAAATTAAATTTATTGTTGTGACTTTAGTTAATAAGATTATGCAGGTTTCCAGTGTACAATTTTATGATACAGCATCTCTGTATTGTATTGTGTGCCCATTATGCAAAGTCAAATTTTCTTCTGTCACTATATGTTTGACCCCCTTTAACCTTTATTATCCCCCCATTCCCCTACCCTCTGGTAATCACCATAATGTTGTCTATGTCTATGAGTTTTTGTGTGTTTGTTTGTTTGTCTTGTTTGTCCATTTGTTGCTTTTAGTTTTATATCCCACATATGAGTAAAGTGATATGGTTCTTAACTTCTTCTGTCTGACTCATTTCAATTCGTATGATATTCTCAAGTTCTATTCATGTTGTCACAAATGGCAGTATTTCATCTTTTCTTATGGCTGAGTAATATTCCGTTGTACATATTTACCACATCTTTATCCAGTCATCTATATAAAGACACTTGGGTTGTTTCCGAGTCTTGGCCACTGTGAATAAAAGAAACCCTCATTCACTGTTGGTGGGGATGTAAACTGATATAGCCACCATGGAAAACAGTATAAAGCTTTCCCAAAAAATTAAGAATAGAGTTACCATACAATCCAGCAACCCCTCCTTTGAGTGTCTACCTGTATAATTTGAAAACATTTTTCATAAAGACATATGCACCACCTCCATGTTCATTGAATTTGATGTCATCTTTCAATTTCACAGAGAAAATAACACAACCATAAAAAGCATGGACAAACCATCATGTTCTTCTGATATTTTCTACTCAAACCATTCTTGTCTCTAAATCTAAGAAAGAAGAGCAAGCCAAATTAAAATTTTACAAAATAATCTCACAAATAACCTTCGGAGTACCTCATGGAGGTGACAGTGATTCTTGGGAAAGTATGCTGAGCTTTACTTAGGCTGGGTTATGTCATTCTGAGGAGTCCAGAACTCGTTCTAACCTTCCTGTGTTGTGCAGGAGGAGGAAAATGTAAATTATCTGTTTCTTCTTCTAATATTCTGAAATATTTTGGTTTCTCATCTTGAACCTATCATTCAAACATTTTTTATGTTATTTTTTTTATTTACATTGATTTTAGAGAGAAAGGGAGAGGGAAAGAGAGATAGAAACATCAATGATGAGAGAGAATTATCGATCAGCTGCCTCCTGCACACCCTACAGTGAGGATGGAGCCCACACCCTGGGCATGTGTTCTGATCGGAAATCAAACCGCAACCTCCTGATCCATAAGTCGACATTCAACCACTGAGCCACACTGACCAGGCTATCATTTACATTTTATCAATTTTATAGATATATACTTTGGAAAATATAGTATAACGCATAACACACTTAACAGATACAGAATAACTCCACAGTGCAAATAACTCAAATTATTTAACATGTCACAATTCCCTCAGTATAATTGATATTTTAATTATTATTTTTCAAGTAGCATGTCATAGTGTCTGCTGTTTGTTAGATGTAAGAATCAAAATAAATGAATATGTAATACAGGGACACACTATTTAGAGAAAGAAAGATGTATGCATACATACAGATATTTGGTGATTTACAAAATTGTTATGTGTTTAAGCAATATGGTAATCTCAGAAAACAAGCTAAGCTCTGGGTGAGAAAATTCAGAAAGGCTATACTGTAAAGATTCCATTTGAAGTTAGATTCTTTATTTTCTGTATTTTAAGGGTTTTAGAAAAACTCATCTTATGAACGAGTATGTATAAATGGATAACTAATGTAAAACATTCTCAAATCCAAATAAGACAGATTTATGACTTATTTGTTGCAAATAATATGAGCAATTTTTTTCCAGTTCTTTAACTTGAGGTTTGATCATTATTATAAAAGTATCAATACTGACTCCTCTCTATCAATTCAAATACATAAGGTATATCCCAGGATTTTAAGGTAACTGTTTAATCACAACTCCAATAATCAATAAACCACACACACACACACACACACACACATTCAAACTCCACTACTAACCATGGGATTGGACAGTATTCAATGGTTTGGAAGCTGATTTCATATAGTTTATCATTTGCTAGCAAAGAATCACTTTCTAGTGATAATTTTATTTATGTAGTCAGAGCATTATAAACTAAATTCTTAGCTTAATAACATGTCTTGTGTATTACTTTAGAGTCTGTAGGATGTAATTACCCTTTTCAGTTTTCACCGGGAAATGTTTTTACGTGGGTTGTGAAAATTTCTTAAGCTAAACAACTGCTGAAACATTTTTTTCTTTAAAGTCAGCCTTTTAGCTTTCTTTTATACTAAACATAGCATTTTCTTCTGAGGTTGAGTAAAAAAGTCATTCTATTTGAACATTTTAGGTTTCTGCTGCTTCTTGACAAATAAAAATGAAATAATCAAAAAGTTTTTCTCTTGTTTTAGCTATATCTGTCCTGCTTTCCTTATAAATGACTTAAAATACTTCAACTAGATAGTATGACAAAAGTCCATTTTTGTAAAGTACCCATTTAAGTATTCTTAAAGTATAGACTTTCTTGGGTTCCAGTCCACATATGTTACATTTCTGAATTAATTAAATAATTTACACACTCCTGATTTATTTTTTCTTTGATTAGGGTAACAACATAAAAAAATACAGAACATAAAGGGGCATAGATAGCTCAATAATTTTGGAAATTTAGCCTTAAAATTTTTTTTCTGCTATCCAAATTAAATATAAACCCAAGAAACCACTTATAAAATATTTTTCTAAGAACAATAATTTGCAACATAAGCTTAGCTTTGACAAAAAATAGAACCTGATTAAAAATGAAAAATACTATTTAATTTGAAATATGAAAATTTGAGCAAATAATTATTTTTTAGAAGTATATAGGTTGCTTTTATTCTCCATTGGATAATTTATACAATTTCCAGAGAGTTAATTTTATTTTCCTTGCACTTTTTCACTGTGACTAAAACAAAGTAGGGATTCAATAAAATTTCTTGGATTTGTGATATGTACTTACTTTTTTTAAAAAAAATAATAAACCTTGCTTTTGAGAGTTTTTGCTTATAAAATAATTGAGCAGAAAGTATAGAAAGTTCCCACCTATTGGCCACCCCCATTTCCCTTATTATTAATATACTAGTAGCCCTGCGCATGAAACCGTGCATAAGTAGCTCGCTGCCGTGCCCTCCTGTAGCTCTCTGCCCACTGTTCTACCCTCCTGTATCTCTGCACCACTTGTATATTGGTTGAGACATTATGGTGTAATGGATAATTAGCATAATCCTCTCTTATTAAGTAGGATTATTTTAGTGTGGTACTTATGTTAGAACTGACCAGCCAGTATTGATGTATTAACTAAAGTTCATAGATTACATTAAGTTCACTCTTAGTCTTGTCCATCCTATGAGTTTTGTAAAATGTATAATGGCATGTTAGCTACCATTACAGTATTATACAGAATAGATTCACTGCCTTAAAAACCCCTTATTACCTCTACCTCACTCCATCCCAAACCCTGGCAACCACTCATCATTTTATGATTTCCATAGTTTCCCCTTTACCCAAAAATCATTCCAACTGGAATCATAAAGTATGTAGTTTTTTTCAGATTCACTTCTTTCTTTTACCAATATGCATTCAAGTTTATCCAGGTGTGTTTTTTGTTTTTTTGTTTATTTGGTGTTTGTTTTGTTTGCTTGATGTGGCTTGGAGGCTCACTTCTCTTTATTGTTAAACTAGAGGCCCGATGCATGAAATCTGTGCAAGAGTAGGCCTTCCTTCCCCCGGCTGCTGGCACTGGCTTCCCTCTGGCACCCGGGACATGGGCTTCCCTCACAGCCCCGGCTTCATCCGGAAGGCAGTCTGGAAGGTCAACCGGAAGGATGCCTGGTCTAATGAGCATATGATGCTTTTATTATTATAAATAACATTCCATTGGATGGATGTACACCAACTTGTTTACCTATCCATCTATGAAAGGACATCTTGGTTGCTTTTATTTTTCAGCAATTTATATAAAGCTGCTATAACCATTCATATGTAGGTTTGTGTGGATATAAGTTTTCAGTTCATTTGGTTGAATACCAAGGTGCACAATTGCTAGACCGTATGGTAACAGTATATTGAGTTATGTGAAAAACTTCCAAACTGTCTTCCAAAGTGGCTGCATCATTCAGTATTTCCTTCCAAATCTCTTCTGTTTTCTTTACTTATAGATATTTCTATATTGGACACAACTGTACACAGAATAATTTACACTGTTTATACTTTTATATGCTTTATTACACTTTTATTATATAAATATGTTTATAAAATCTTGGCCATCTTGGCCAGATATGGGATTATAGGTCTCTCTCTCTCTCTCCTCTCTCTCTCCTATCTCTGACTCACCCTCTTTCTTTCTTTCATACAAGTTATATAGAAGAAAAATATCAATAGCAACTTTTCCTAAATAATAAACTTTAGTAAAGTATTTAGTTTTTCATAAAGACAGCTCTGATTTCTCATATGTTCTATGAGTCCATTTGTTTCTAGTTTTCATTTTTGTTAATATTAAGGGAAACTTTAAAAGTGCAGTTTCTTATTTTCAATTATTTGCACGTTGATAAAGTGTGTTTTTTAAAAAAACTAATCATATTTCCTTCATATTTTGAGGTTCTTAGTTTATAGAACGTAGTCATTTTGTTTTGATTGAAATCAAAATATGTGGCAAAATCAACTTTTTCTTTGACATTATGAAAATATATAGGTAGCTCCAGATATAAAAAAAGTATATATTTTTGTTGTTGTTAATCCTCATCCAAGAATATTTTTTCCATTGATTTTCAGAGAAAGTGGAAGTGAGAGAGGGAGCAGGGGAAGGGAGTCTGGGGGCAGAGACATCCATCTGAGAGAGACACGCTGATTGGCTGCCTGCCCCAGGGATCAAACCTGCAACTCAGGGTTTATGCCCTTGGACTGGGAATTGAACTGAAGACCCTTTGGTTAGAGTCACCTGACACTCTACCCACTGAGAAACACTAGCCAGGGCTAAATATATTTTTAAAGAAAACGTAAAAAGTATGTCAGAAATTCTGGCATTGTAATAATAAATATTTGCTTTGAAATTTTTGAAGAAAATCTACCAAATAGCCTAAACCTTCTAAATACAGCTTTTTCATATAAGATGAGTTAATGATTCTTCACTAGAGGGCCTGTGAAAAGATAAACATATAATGATATTGACAAAGAGGATTTATCTAGAATTGTAAAATATCCTGCATATTCACAATTTTGTATACAAAATTTCACACACAGCTTGCATTAAGAGCTTTATCGGAACTTCCAAGTAGAGATGATGTCACCCAGAGTGATAGGTTGAATGTGAGGAAAGGCAAATAGAAGGAAGTGTATAAGATCTACAAGAAATAAACTTAAAAAAGGATCATCAATTATGAAAGAACTTGAATTTTGAATTCGAAGCAAAGACCATGTAATTTGGAATTTCTATTTTTAAACACGACTCACATTGTTTTAGTCAGCTCAAGCTACCATACAAAATACAACAGACCTCGTTTCTAAAACAAAATAAGTTTATTTCTCACAGTTCTGGGGGCTTCAATGTCCAAGGGTTAAGGTGTTGGCAAGGTAGGTTTCATCCAGAGGCCTCTTTCCTTGGCTTAACGGCAGCTTCCATCTCACTGTGTGCTCACATGGGTTCTTTGTATGCACCTGGAGAAAGAGCTTTCTGGTGTCTCTTCTTCTAAGAACACTCATCCCTTTGATTGGGGCACCACCTTGTGACCTCATTTAACCTCCATTGTCTCCAAATACAGTTTCATTGGGGGTTAGGGCTTCAACATATGAATTTGGGGGCAATACAAATTGGTCCATAGCACACATCAGATGCCAGTTGAGGTGAAGTAGAGGGGGTTGTAATTTGTTATTCCATGGTCTACCCAATGGTTATCGACACAGTTGGAGCCCATCTGTTAGAATGTAGGCCAAATGGTTCCTAGGACAGATAGAGTGACTTTATTAGGGTGTGACCCCCTTCTGAGCTCCAATTCAGTTTAACAGTCGTTTTCATTGGCCACTTCCAACTTACCGAAGGCCAACAAGGAGAAGCATCTTATTTTCCATCCCTAGTGTAGTGTAGCCCAGAACTATGTAGTTGCATCCTATAGGATGGTAATGACATAAATCCCCCAAAAGAAAATACAAAAAAAATCTTAAATGACACTCCCCCTGGTTTTGGAACTAGCATATGGTTTATAGAGCTGGTAGTAAATTGTAATCCAGATGAGCTAAACTTCCAACCTTTGGGTTTTGCAATGCATTAAACAAGGGAGCTGAAGTGTGGATTTTAAGTAAAACAGAGTACACATTTCGAAGCAGAATCTGCATCTACTCTGGAGAATGAAGGATCCTGCCCAGAAGTAGAATGATGTCAAAACATGATATTCTCTTCTTAATATTTAATTGATTTTTTCCCTGTGAGTTCTTACTTGATGTGTATGAGAAAGTCAACTACACAAGATGCATTGCATATAATTTTGTATCTGTGGCAGAATCTTTCTGTCTTTCCCAGGAGCTGTGATCCTTGTGAGCACAGCATGAAGAAATAAATATAATTCTAATAATATTGCTTTTCATTTTCCTTCACAGAAATTAGCGGGCTTCTAGTAGACTGAGCACAGCTGCACGGTCATATAAAAAGTTCAAATGATTGCCCTGGCCAGTTGGGCTCAGTGTAAGAACCTCGGCCAGTGCACGGAAGGGTCACTGGTTCCATCGCTGGCCTCCATGCGAAGGCAAGCAATCAATGTGTCCCTTTCACATCGATGTTTCTCTCTCTCCCCCATCCCTCCCTTCCACTATCTCTAAACATCAGGGGGAAAAATAATCTTGGGTGAGGATTAACAACAACAAAATAGTTCAAACGATCATTAGTCAAATAATGAATCATTTCAAGTTGTTAAATTTTACTATACACGCATCTTGGTACATTTATTTAACTCCTAATATGTACTAGAACCGTGCCATACATTTTTTAGGTTTATTGCACCTGCCACATTAAAAATCGTGTTTAATGGATATTGACACCATCCCTTCCCATGGCAGTCTCACCAAGGATAGCATAGCTTCAGGGAAATGCTTAGTACTGTTTTCCTTGTGCCCCTCTGATGGATGCCCAGTGCTGGTAAATGACCAAAAAATGAAAATAATTGTACATATTCTTCTTTGCTTTATTTTGCTCCATAGCACTCAGGGCTTCTGACACTTTGTATAGTTTTTTCATGATCTTTTTTAACCACTATACCCCATTCTAGGATATAATTTCTGTGAGGCATGGGCTTTTGTCTGTTTTGTTACAACTTAGCAATACTTGGAATAATGCCAAGCACATAGAAAGGCAATCTAGATATTTAAATTAATATAATAATTACATCCATACATGTGTGATCTGGCATTTCAAATGAATACATGAAAATATAATACTATGTAGATTTAAATATTCTTTCATGGATAAAGAATTAAATATGGTTTTGATAATTATATTAGTCATTTAAGCAAATAATACAATATATCAGGCCCTTTCCAAACCTTATAATATTTAATATCCATAATAATTATATCAATTAGGTGCTACTATATCCATTTTATATATAGTAAAACTGATAATCAGGCATATTAAATATTTACAAAATGTTTTAATTATCTGTGAAATGATTGTGCCATGCCAGAATCTAGGTTATGATTATGATTATGATTATGATTATTATTTGTCATTGTCTTTATATCCCTTTCCCTATGCAACACTGCCAATAGGCTAAGGTAAAAATTAATAATAATGAAACTTATTTGTATAAGACTCTAGTGTGGCTCATGTGCCCTTATATGACGAATATAGGACTAAGTGAATATGTGCACATGATTATGTTACTGAGATTGGAACTCATCTTGCTAGGAGACTCTCTCTCTTTCTGGTTTTGAAGACACAGACTTCCATGTTGCAAAGTACCATATGCAGAAGGCCACACAGTGAGGAATGGAGACCCTGAGTCCAGTTCCTTTTAGTTACTTACTAAATGCCCTCAAGAACCACATGAGTTTGTGGAAAGATACTTCCCCAGTTCAGCCTCAAATGAGATCCCAGTCCTGGCCAACACCTGGATTGCACTTTTAAGGCCCTGGAGCCGATGACTCAACTTAATCTTATCCAGGCCCACAGAAAACGGGAAATGATAAATTTGCCTTGTTTAAGTTGCAGAATTTGTGGTTTTATTGTTATGTCAATAGATACGTAATATAATCTCATTTATTGTATTTATACCTTATCACTTGCTTTCTGATTTACTAGAAATTTTAATTAAAAAATAACTGCCTTGCCGGACCCGTTTGGCTCAGTGGTTGAGCATTGACCTATGAACCAGTCGGTCACGGCCTGAGTTGGGGACTTGATCCCCAGTGTGGGGCATGCAGGAGGCAGCCGATCAATGATTCTCTCTCATCATTGCTATTTCTAGCTCTCTCTCCCTCTCCCTTCCTCTCTGAAATCAATAAAAATGTGTTTAAAACAAAATGAATAACTGCCTTGCCCAGGCCGATGTGGCTCAGTTGGTTAGAGTGTCGTCCTGTGCACTGAAGGGTTGCAGGTTCGATACTGGTCAGGGCACATATCTAGGTTCTGAGTTTGATCCCCAGGTCAGGGCACCTATGGGAGACAACATATAGATGTTTCTCTCTCCTCTCTCTCTCTCTCTCTCTCTCTCTCTCTCTCTCTCTCTCTCTCTCTCCTGTCCCCCTTCCTGCCTCCATAAAAACAAAACATATCCTTGAGTGAGGATGAAAAAAATAACTGCCTTACATACACACATAAGCAATCATATATAATACATGTGTGTGCACACATCCACACAAATACACAACATATATCCACATAAAAGTATTTGACTCAGAGAAAGGTGTATCTGGCACTTACGTAAAATACTTGTGTTTAAAATATTCATTGTCCAGATAATGCACGGTTGAACAAATTTTGTCTTTAAGTTTCTGCACTCAAAAGAAGAATTGAATTTTTGTAAGCATCGAGAAACCTGAATAAACCTCTCCAAGTAGATTGGTCAACTCTCCAAGTTGAGGGCCTGAGGCTCTGCCAATTACTAGGTTCCAGAAAATGCCAGCTTCAGAGATCAGCACTGTTATTACAATGAAAATGTAAAAATGTTTAAAACCCTTTCTGTGTGATGAAAGGTTAAAAGCTGAAGTACATGTTGCCATGGCAGCACTGTTTTATTTACAGAACTTGTATTTTCTAAAACCTGTCCTTTAAGTGGCAGGAGAGAAACATTTCAGTCTTAACATTGTATTATGCTAAGCTGTTTTCATTACTTAAATAATACATGTTCATTTTTTTTTCAATAGGAAGCATAAAAATGTGCCATTGCTCATTTTGTCCATTTATTTAATGGCATCGGAAGGTTTGTTACTTAAATGAAATATATCTAAAAAAAAATGAATATGCACTGGTTAATCCAATTAATCCACATAAACACATGACTGTGGCCATAAACATTGGCAAATAGAACACATTCTCAACAATGTGCAGGATGGAAGGTTATAGACAATGTTCTGCTTTATAGTAATTTACTATGGTGCCAGATCTATTTCATTTGCCAGTTTCTCATATTTCCTGATAAACTGTTTTAATTAACTCAAGATAGACTTTGCAATTGTGTTACTGTTGATAGTCAGTGAGAGGCGTGGGCCTCACAGGGGCTGCATAGAGGATACTGGGGTCCGGTATCCAAGGATACCCTGTGGACTCCAACTGGCTCCCCAGATGAGTGGGCACTGTCCAGCGTGGGGAGGTGGGCTGAGGACTGCAGTCAATGTTTCAGTTCCACTTCAATAGAAAGGCTTTTTTTGTCCACCAGTTCCCTTGTCTGTGTTGTCATGATACCATGTGCTTTGAGAATCTTTATTACATAATATATCAGATTGCATTATTCCCAATTGCATTTTGATGTTTCTTTCACTCTCTCCCTACCTCTTTCTTTAAACTTCCCCTGCGACAAAGAACATAAAATGTAAATTACCTGCTATGACTACCTGTGCTTCAGAGAAGACACAATTAAATGTTGTCATAACTAAAGAGTTTAGCATAGTTTATGCACATTTTAGTGCTCATTAAATGTCAGTTTTCATTGCTATTATAAGAAAATAATATTTGAGTATAGGACATATTCTAACTTACAATGGTATAAACTTGGCATGTCACTTCAGTATATTTTTACTTATTCACAGGACTATCTTTTAAATACTGTAACTCATTTGAATAGACAAATTCTTACAACGTTAAAATATCAGACATAACAAATACAAAAGTTTAGGTCTGTGATTACTTGATTTTGATAATTTGTCTACTAGGTGAGGGACATAGTAAGAACAGAGGAATGGAATTAGAACTGAGAATTCTTTTCTGGCTAACAAGTTGAGAACTTTTGTGAAAGGCTGTATTATGTAAAATAATTACAAATAATAATGTAAAGTGACTAGCTACCTGAGCCGTTGTTTAAACTGGTAGGCTGCAACCAAGAGCTGCAAGACCATCCACAGACTATTTCCTCAAAATACAGAGCTCACAAGTTTCCTAAGCTCCCTGTGGTTTGCAACCTTTATTTCAGCTTAAATGTTCTCAAATTTTACATCAATCATCTAATGATCTAGATTGCCCATTGCTTCCAGCTCTCTTTTCATGTTTTATTTGGCTAAATGAAAATCAGCTTTACATTGTAAAAATGCATACTGTTAGTGAATTGCGAAATTCTGAGGAATTGTCCTGTAATTACTGAATATTGGCTCTCTAAAAACATGTTTCCTCAACTTGGGGAGGTCTGCCAGGGAAATTAAGGTCCCATCAGTAGCCCATTGCTACAGCAACAATTGTGGAAATCAAGTGAGATGTGGAGCCATTTTTGATTGCCTTAAACGGCACATTTATCTATGCCAGCAAGAATCTCTGCTTCTACATAAATGGAAAAAAAGAAAATGAAATAGTCTGTGGATGTAGAGTCTCTGGGGTTGAATGTAGGTGGATCAGCTTGTACTTAACATCTGTTCAGGCTGGAAATGCAGTGGAAGCTTAATATGTTTACTCAATCATACTGATTACTTGGGTGCCAACGCAGAAATCTAAAACATATGACTTCTGTTCACACTATGAGGGAGCTATTTAGAATGAAGGTAAAAAAAATAGAATAAAGGTGATGATCCTGGAAGAAAATGTGGAGATGCGATCTTGGGAGCCAGCAGTTAGAATTCTTTGCTGCCAGCAATCAACAGCCCTTACACATCAACATTGCAAGCTTTTGTCAACTAGTGTGAAGGGCAACAGCTAAAAGTGTTTAAAAGGGACTAGGAAACAAAACTGGCATACTTTTTAACACATCAAGAAAATATCAATATATGGTCTCCAAATCTTTTCCCCTTTCTCTACACAACTCCATACAAAATTATAATGCGTTTAATGTAGCATCCCAATCCAGATTGTTGTTTGTGAAGCTAAATTTCAGACTCCTGTCTTGAAATTTTTGCTGAACTTATGAACCATTTGCTAGCCAGATAGCATACTGCTACATCAAAAGAATGAGTCATAATAAATGCAATTTATATACAATGCTCCTTTCATCAAAATGTTGTAAAAATCATAAAATAAAAAATAATATAAAAAGAAAGTTTTGTCAGATGTTATATAATTTTTTTTACAAATATGCTTTGTTTCTCTTGGGTTAATAGTAAGATTGCAATGCCCAGGGTCTTTGTCTTGTGGCTGTTATTGGAATCATTTAAATTTCACCCTCCCAAATTGCTGTTGTTTTGGTTGGTAAGACAGAAAGACAGTAGTTACAATTCATTGGGATGAGGTGCGTTACTCTATTCCATACATATACTGAGAGGTCTGAGGGAGGAGCAAGTTAATGCTGCTAGGAGGAATACAGAAATGTGTCACAGAGTCAGCATTTGAATTGGATCTTAAAGAATGATGGCAATTCACTAGCTGGGGAGGGAAAGAAGATAACAGAATGAGGGGAGGGTCTTTGGAAATGTCAAGGATGCATTAAAAGGCATGGGGCTTTCAATAATGGCATTCAGTTGGAATTAAAAATAAGTTAGGTGCAAAAATAAAGTTGAAAGGCCATATGGATGAAAGATTAGATGCAAGATTATTGTCAAGGCCTGCTGACATAAAATAAGATTAGATTTTATTGAAAGGTCTGTGGTCTACAAAGAGAAAATTCCTCTTCCCCTTCCTGTTGCCTTCCACTATAGCCTCTTTTACCTTGTGAATAATCCCATCACCCTTATCTTTTACACCTTATCAAAAGCATCCTGGTTCCTTTATTGGGGGTGCTGGGAATAGCGCCAGGGTTAGACCCGTGGGGTCAGATCAGACCTGGGTTCAGCAACAGTGGTACCTGAGTTCTGGCTAGGAAAGAATTCAGGGCTAAGCCTCAAACTGTAAGAGAACATTTATTTTAAAAAGTCACAGAAGTAGAAGAAGTAATTCATAGAAAAGTTGGCTTAGGAAACAAGTTATAGAGGCAAAGTAAGGAACATTGGAGCTTGGGAGTGAGGAAGGTAATGGTGATGAATCGGGGCGGGGAGGACGTGGAAGAGGGAGAGAGGAAATGCCCTGTGTGTTCCTGGTAGGGATAGCAAACTGGGTCCTACGTCCTAAGGGCTGGGTCCTCTGGCCTAAGGGTTTTAAGAGTGGAGATTTTAGGGGCGGTTCTAAAGCAAGATCTCAATAGAATGTTCAGCAGCATTCCAGGTGTGTCTTTTCTGGGTCTAGGTCTCTAGTGATTGATTGGTCAGTGAGAGGGTAGGGGTTCATTATCCAATACACCTGGCCTTGAGGTCAGCCATGGGGGTTGCTTATCTGGTTTTGCTGCTTTTCTGGGCCTGGAGCTGAAACACAACTGAAACCTAGATGTGATCTATAGGAAGAGAAGGTCAGGGGGTCATGATCAGTGACATGAAAGGCTGGGAAAAGGAGAAGGTTCCAAACCACATGACCATGGATATGGTAATGAAGGAAAAGTCCCCCCTACAACTCTCCCTTACTAGATACCTGTAGCTTTTACCCTGGTAACCTTCTGTATTTGGCCCATCATCCTTGCCTTGCTCATGTCTACCTACCACACTTTTGCTCATGAGAAACATTACATGAGAACATTCTGATAAGTACAGTCAAATAAACATTACATACTAGAGGCCCAGTGCACAGATTCATGCATGGGTGGGGTCTGCTTGCCCAGCCCCAATTGGTGGATCAGGCTGGGCCTGTTGGGAGGAGGAGATAGAAGGAGGTTGGCCGGCCAGCCCGCCCCGATCAAGGCCCAATCAGGGCCAGGCTGGCTGGGGGGAGGGACCGCTGGCAATCGTCTGGCCCCACCCCCGATTGGAGTCAGGGGGGCTGATTGGGGATGGGGACAGCTGTGGGGAGGGCATGTGGGCAGTGGGCTGGCCAGTTGCACCCTCGAATGGGGTGGGGGGGCCGAGTAGGGGTCAACTGGGGGTGGAGCTGGCTGGGGGAAGGGGCCGCGGGTCAATCGGGTCAATCGGGGTGGTGGGGGCCCATCAGGGGTGGGGCCAGCCAGGGTGAGGGGCGGCAGGCAGTTGCCCAGCTGGCCCCACCCCCTGATCCAGCTGGTTTGCTGGCTGCAGTGGGCATCATAGCAACTGGTCATTCCAGTCATTATGGCGTTCCAGTTGCTGGCTTTTTACATATATAGATGTTGCATTCTAAATGGTAAACCATGAATGGCTCCCTTTGTAGTAATGAATCTTAATTGGTGAGAGTGAGAGAATAAGGTAGGTGATGCAAAGGTAGCCAAAGTGGGTTTTTGCTACTTTCAATCAATACTCAGACTTTGTATTTAATGATCACCTACTAGGGCTGGTAAATGGCATTGCATTTTAGTAATAGGGCTTAGTGACTATTTGATAAGATAGACATACTATATGAATAAAATATAATATTAATATAAGGCAACAGTACATCACATAGGGGCTTTATATGATAGTTGTTGTTGTAAAAGCCTAGCATTTTAGGTATTCAATTGATAATTTGATAAAATTACAAAAAAGAATGACATCCTTTAAGGACATACTTTGTATAGCATACTGTCTTTCTATTTATATATTTAAAGATGAATAGTGTAAATTTGTATAATAAACAAATACTAAAAAGTTAAAATTTGAATTATAACATATGCAATATCTTTACCTATGTAGCCAAAGAATATTACTGGTTTTATAAATTTGGGAAATACTGACCACAAGGTTTAAGATTAAAATCAAGCAGGAATTTTCTAAAGGAGTTTCAGTTTGAAATTTGACCTCATTTGAAATTAATCTCAATGAGAGACAGGACCATAATCACTTAATTAACAAACAACAACAATGAACCATTAATTGTACCCTTTGAACTGAGTTGAGAATTGAGAAAGGCACAAATTAGCATAATTTGGATTTTTCCCCCCACAAATTACATGTACAACTAAGGTAAATTCTTATGACTATACATAGACCTCTGTTATTTCAATATATTTAATGTTTTAAAAGTATATTTTATAGAAATTTTAAACACTAACAAGATGAATGAAAGCCTCTTGAACAATTTTACCCACATTGGGTTATTCTGCACTCTACAAACTCCATAGCACACCCGGGAGCCATGCATTCTAATGCTGAATCAAAATATATCCCAGTATACTATCACAGTCTTTAAGATATGGAGGTGGTGAGTGGCTAATATTTAGGGCCTGATTATTAACATTAGCATCAACGGGATCTCAGTACTAACTGTAGTGCTTGGAAGACATCAATTTGCTACAATAAGTAGCTAAAGAAAATATCCCGTGGCAACAAAAACAGGCTGTGCCATGTGGCTTCCACCCACATACAAAGAAATGCACACAAGGCAATTCAAATGGAAGTCCTTGTTTTAAAATGTGCACATATGCATTGGGTTTAAATGTTCTCACTTCTCATTATGAGGCTAATTAGATCATCAGGCTAGGTACACATGATAGCTCAACAGGCAGAAAACCTCATAGCAAGAATCCAAAAAAAAAAAAAAAGTTTCATTTTAAATGGATGAGTGCTGTTTCTTTGAATTTGTACAATCTATATGTTTGAATTCTAATTCTGAAAATGGCTCTAATTTTAAATTAAGAAAAAGGGTCTGCATATCCACCCCCCTAGATTTACATGTTGCAATAGTATTACACCATATTCCTTTAAAAATGTATTTCTTTTTTTAAAAAAAAATATATATTTTATTGATTTTTTACAGAGAGGAAGGGAGAGAGATAGTTAGAAACATCGATGAGAGAGAAACATCGATCAGCTGCCTCCTGAACACCTCCCACTGGAGATGTGCCCGCAACCCAGGTACATGCCCTTGACCGGAATCAAACCTGGGACTCTTCAGTCCGCAGGCCGATGCTCTATCCACTGAGCCAAACTGGTTTCGGCGAAAAATGTATTTCTTTATACAACAAATAAGTTGTATTTAAAGATGTGTTCCCAGAAGGAGTACCTATTTGTAGGTACTTCACAATTAACAGGGATAATGAATTAGAGATGAGAGGGAGACACTGGAAGAAAGAGAGAGACAGGGAGACAGAAAGGGAGATAGTACCATGGTAATAATATTCAGAAAGAAAAACTGAACTTTAAGCCTCCCTCACCAACATAGACTGTCTCATGACTGCAAATGAAGAACTACAGGCCATCTTTTAAATCCAATAAAAGCCAGTGATTGAAAGGTAGATTTTAGATCACCAGTGCTGAAGCATTGCTACATGACACTTACATTGAATTTTTGGCATAAAAACATGTTGAACAGGACTTAGACTGGTGTAACCCTTTACCGATTAAAGCTTAAATGTTAAATTGAGCTCTTCATTCAGATTGGAACAAAGTATTCCCCAAACACCTCTGTTCTTCTATTTAAGTACTGACATTGAAAACATGGGGCTTTTTTCTTAAGGAAATTCGCTCAGGTTATCATTTTTGTTAAGAGATATTTCCTTTCAGCTCTTAAACAGAAGAGATTTGCACTGTTTTGACAAAAATCCTGGCTTATTTAAGCCCATGGCAGGAAGCAGGTGAGGGTCAGTGAAACGGCATTATCATACATTGTCTTGTTGGGAGAAGTAACACCTAAAGAGAAATGTCTGCGGAAAAGCCAACCAAATCACTGTTCGTGCCAGAGCTGTCAGGCTGTTATTCAAGTTTCCTTTTGTTACTTGGGGATTTGCAGGCTAAATAAATGCCTTTCAGAATAAGTAAAATTTCAGAGTAGTGTCCAGCTCAGTGTTCCCCTTGCATGTAATGATCATGGTTCAGTGGATAACAGCAAAATTGGAAGTGAAGAAACGCTCTGTATGGTTAGGTCTGTCCCGCTTTCAGCCTCTGACACTGTCAAGGAACTTTTCCAAGGAGCTTTAATTACCTCACCTATAAACTGGGGGTAGTGAAATGTAAGCTTCCTTCCCAGAAAGGAAGGCTGCATTGGGCATCATATTGAACACATTTTTTGAAAGTGCACTTAATATAATAATACTAGAGTCCTGGTGCACGAAATTCATGTATGGGTGTGGGTGGGGGTTCCCTCAGCCCAGCCTGCACCCTCTCCCAATCCGGGACTGCTGGCTCCTAATCATTCGCCTGCATGTCTGCCTGATCGCCCCTAACTGCTCACCTGCCTACCTGATTACTCCTAACCATTCTGCCTGCCTGCCTGATTGCCCATAACTGCCTCTGCCTTGGCCTCCACCGCGGTGGCTTCATACGGAAGGACATCCAAATGACGTCCAGAAGGTCGCTCCATTGTCTGGTCTAATTAGCATATTATGCTTTTATTATTATAGATATGGCAATATTTAATTTTCAAAAGATTTTTGAGAATTTTATATGTAAAATATCGGTATGTATATATTAGTCTCTTAACATGTCTCTTGCTTCCACACTTGCAGGTGTTCTTTGCAGGAACAGTGATGAGCCCTGCTACTATAATCCCTGCATTGCTTCTGATGTCATTCAGAATAAAATCTACATCCCTACAGTATCCCTGAAGTCATCTGTGATCACTCCTCTGCTGGTCCCAACCATACTGTTCTCCTCAATATGAATCAGATGCCCTTGCAATTACCTGGTTATTATTTAACAGGAAAGAAGTAAAAGGGGAGATCAGTTAATATAGGCATGCCATTGATACAGCCTTGCCAAAAGGCTGCTCTAACACTTTCAAAATATGTTCCCTGATGATTGTTTTGGGGAAAGACTAGACAAATACAGTTTAGGCTCATGCCAATAAGGTCGGAGTGACCTGCTTACCTATCAATCACACCTGAAAGCAAGTCAGTGGCCAGGATGGGCATGGTCACTGCAATTGCAAAACCTGAATATTTAAACTTCCAAACAAAGGAAGCTCTCGCTCTCTCACAGGCACTGGGCTCTCTCGGGACTCCTGTTGCAGGGACACACTCCCATGGGGCCACATGGCTCTGAGCCATGTGGAGCTCCACATATAAACCAATAGACTCTAATATGACCCAAATGCTGAACCACACCCAGCTACAACATGGAATAAAGCTCTGGACAGTGGCCTTACTTCTGGCCCTGCTGAACTCCCAGCTGCACCTTTTCCAGGACTGGCTTAAAGGGCAGGGGACTTTGGAACCCGAGAGACGTAACTTCACGCAAATGAAACCTTTTCCACATTCCATCCTCCCATGTGAGTCTTAGAAAATTCATTTTCTGAAGATATTGCAAGAGCCTCCCTCCCCACTCATGGCTGGGAAGTCTGGCCCATGAATTCCTCCGGCTTCGGATCCAAGGCCCAAGCATGCTTCCATCACCCTCAATGCATTTGTGTGAGTTCTTGTCATGGCTTAAAACACCTTTTGTCCCAGAAAGGCTCGTAGTTGGCTCCTTCACTTCTGCCTGCCTGTGTTTTAAGAGGCCTTCTTGGACAAAGTAATATAAAATGGCATTCCCTCTACACTGTTTGTGTTCTCTTCCACAGTTATTTGCCATCATTTATGCATTGCCACTTGAGTGACCACATTTTCTTATTTATATTTTAATTTATTAAATAGTTTTCTCAGTACATACCAATGCCTAAAATAGAACCTCTTTTCAGGAAATAATGTTGTTTTATTCACTATTATATAGCCAGAGTCTGGAGAGATGACTTGTAAAATGTACATGACAAATGAGTATTTCCTGAATGTTTAAGAATCTTTGTTATTAAACATGTAAAAAAATCTTTATTTTTAACTTAAATGATTCTAATTCAAAACCTTTCTTTTTAATCTCAGGTAAGGATGACATGTTTATGTAAAACCATTTACTAAATAAATAAGACATTTTATATTCCATGTTTTATTCACTGTGAATAAGTATGCTTCTGCACATGTACAAATGAACTAAAGTGAAATATGCAACACTACAGCCTCATGTTCAATGGACTAAATATTCTTTTCTAAGGATGAAGTTATTATTTCATTGTGTGAATGGCAAAGCTTGCTAGAAATACAAGTCCATTTCACTAGGAACAGTAGATATATAAACTTCATGTTTTCTAGCTGTGCATATATACACACCTGATAAAGGGAAATATTATAATTTCTTTTTTTAATGTTAAAAATTTTCTGTTTTGATGTTAACTTTAAATAGGAGGTAAAACAAATATAATGTGTATAAAAGTAAACTTTCAAGTGAGGGAGTGTAGGTCATACTTTTTCTAATATTAGTTTAATCTCTCCAACTTTGTGAATGAATAACTATGTTAATAGTTAAAATTATATTAATATTAAATTACAGGAACAAATGACTGTATCTGTGAAGTCTTGAACACTAGTTATAAATTTATTAGGGACACACTTGTCAGTGACATTGCATTTCCCAGAATTTGACTGGGATTATATACTTTGAATAAAGTAAAATTGAGAGTTAATTTTTTTTCTGAGTTGCTAGAAATTAACATGAAAACTAATCTACCATAATATTTTTTAACTTTTTTATTTATGAAGAGTAAAACAACTGTTATTGTCATACAATTACTATTATAATGCTATCAATTCATCATCTAAAATTAACTCAACATCCACTTTATAATTTTGTGTCCATAATTGTTTAAAGCATTGCATATGTGATAAAATGTTAAGTAATACAAAAAATACACCACCTTGAAATACTAAGAAATGATTAATAAGAAAAAATAATAACTAAATAACAAGAAACAAAAACATCCAAAATTATTTTAATCTCAAATATTCCTAATACACTAGTAAATAATATTATCAGTGTCTGAACAGCAGTCAAAATACCATAATATATGCATTCCTTCTGGAAAAACATATATCTTAATTTTTTCATGGTATAGTTATATAGAACAATCATATTTTTATTGGATTATGAAGGTGAATGGAATTTGTTGACTTAGGCAATTGAAAGAATGAGTAGGAAGCCTAGCAGTAGAAATATCAAAAATAAAAATAAATTGGGAGCTTTATTGTTATATCTGATCAAGTTTAGTATATAGATATGTAATGGTACTATTGATAGAAATAATGGCGAGAATAATTAGACAAATATAGCATCAGATACCATGAAATTGAGAATATCTCTCTTAATTCATTGATAATTGAATTGATCAATTTTTGAGTGCATGTTCATGTAACAATACATAGGTGAATGATACAGAATACAGAATCACATATGCGGAAATCTAGTTTTTCTATAAAAACACTATAATTAATATAGAGTTTCCTTTTTGAAATTAGGTTCTTAAAATACAGATTATTGTTTTAGACAACTAAGATACCTTTTCCGAAAAAAAGTAGAACTGGCAAAATTACTAATAAGTTTGACATACCCTATCGGTCATGGCCAACAGTTATGACTGACAGACCACTGAGGGCCCCAGGGACAAATTTATAGAAGAAAGGCAGTGTCCAAAGGCAGAGTTCAAAGAAAAGGTCGGGAGCAGAGCAAGAGTAATACCTCAGAGGGTAACAAAAGCTGCCAAAGTCAAATTAAAATCAACCCATCAGTTCCTAGGAAATCCAGGTGACAAAGACAAGACCAGAGCTCTATAATTCTACTCCACAAAACCAACCAAAAAACATTTTTAAAAATTTTATAGAGAGGATCAAGATACAGTATCTTGTGATAGTAACTGACAAGCTCTCATATCTCAGGTGTTTCAGATGTTCTATGTCTTCCTATTCAAGGAGGACATTCATTTTAGTAGAATTGCTTTTTGTGTAAATTCGATGTTCCTTGGAGATTTTTTTCCACAGTCATCTTAAAAAATGCCAATCCCATATTTTGTAATCAATATTGTGTCATGATGTTAGAACTGTTTGAAGGATATCATTGACTTTAAGAAAAGGCTTTGGTTTGAATCACATCTCTGCCAGTTACTAATTAAATAACCTTGAGCTGTTTATTTTACATCTTTGTGCTTTGTGGTTTTGCTGATCTCTAAAATGATTATGATAATAAGTGGCTTGCAGTGTTACTATGAAGATGAATTCAGAAAATGAAGGTAAAATATTTAGAGAGATCCTGGAAAAACCTAGAATGGATATTATTTTATTGTATATTTCTCTGATAGCTTAGTTCAGAGACTAACATACAACTACCACATTCCTTCTGTTGGTAAAGATGAAAATATAGAATTAAGATGGCATATTACTTTCATTTCATGTGTTTAAATGCCAATATGTTGATACAGTACACATGGTTGCATAGTGAACCGTATCAAGAAAACTTTTGAAGTTCAGCAAAGACTACCAAGAAGCACTTTGTATAATTGGCAACAAAGAATTATGGCACAATATATATGCTTATCTGTATATAAGAGAGTTTGAGTAAATTAGTCTAATTGAGGAAATAAAAAAATGATTTTGAAACAAAGAAATACATAATTTTCAAAATTTATAGAATGCAATAATCTAAATTTTTCAATCTAAATTATCTTAATTTGGAGTGATTACAATAATTTTGAATGATCATATAAATGATAAGTAAGTTATATTTGAAGGAATCATGCAAATATATAAAGGAAAAATAATGGAAATATATTGCTCATCAACACTATCAATATCATTAACATATCAATCATTTACATATATATTTTTAAAAATTGAGAATCCGTTTATTGATTAGATATCTTTGTAGCTTCTTTGGATATAAGATAAGGAATCTTTAGAGTAGTGGTTCTTAACCCAGCCCTAACCAACAAGGAAGTAGTAGATATGATTTTTGAATGTTAAAAATGTAGGAAATCACCCATAATAACCTGATTCACCAGGTTAAGGTGAGACTCAGGCTGTGTTTTTCAAAACCCCACAAAAATTCTAAAGCCAAGGTTGGCTAAGAAGCATTGCCCTAGAAAATGGAAAGCATAACATTTTTATTATCAAATTGATCCATTAGAGAAAATATCTGAAGTTATACATTTCTTTCATAATTTGATGCTGACCAACCTTCTTGCACATTACAGTCACAATTAAAAATTAGCCCAGCTGGCATGGCTCAGTGATTGAGCATCAGTCTATGAACCAGAAGGTCACGGTTTGATTCCTGGTAAGGGTGCATGCACAGGTTGTGGGCTCAATCTTCATAGTGGGGTGTGCAGTAAGCAAGCAATCAATGATTCTCATCATGGATGTTTCTGTCTCTCTCTCCCTCCCTCCTCCTCGCTGAAATCAATAAAAATGTATTTTAAAAATTAAATTATAAGCTTCATTTTTCACTTTCCATTATAATTATAAATTTTATTATATTTGATTATTTTATTTTTATTAATTGTATGGCTATCTTAAGGCTCTGTTATTCTCTGTCATTCTTTCTGTCTCTCTCTCTTTTGTTTAACCCATGGTACATACAAGCTCTTGGTCATGTTAATAATGTATGTCAAATCAAATATGATTTGATTGGTGGACTAGCATAGCTAGAAGGGGGAAAACATCTCTTCCTAATCATTTTTCTTTTTCCTCAGACAGTGGCTTTTATGATATTCCTGCCATATCACAGTGGGTTTAGCCTGGGGCATCAGATGCTACTTAAATCCCTTCTTTTCTGTCCTATAAATTCATAATCTGTGAATAACTATTTTCACTTTGCACTGGAAATCAATTTTTGCTACTAAAATTTTGAACCTAGAACCTCACTTATGTTCTGTAGTGCTTGTAGAACTCAAGTACAACTACATAGTTTAAGGTTAAGCTTAAATTTGGACAGCCCAAGCCACCCTAACACTCTTTTTAGCCAGTGTTTCTGCTTAGCCCAATCTGTCCTCTATTGTCACGTAAAGTCAAGAGGTTACACAATTTATCTGTAAACAACGTCAATAAAATAAAATAAAATAAAATAAAATAAAATAAAATAAAATAATAAAATAAAATAAAACAAATAAAAAAAATAAAGATAAACCAAGGACATGACCTGAGTTTGTAGTATTCTTAAAGTATATCCAACATTTAAATTTAGCCACTCGAATTCTACTCCCATTCTCGTTGCTTCCCCTGAGAGAATGCTGTGCTAAAGCATCTCCTTTCATATAAAAGAAATTATCTGCAATGATTGAAGTTTTCCTTCCTTATCAAGAGTTAAGAACCATGGTTTTGGTTTTACTTCTGGGATGAGAATGTGAAGAGCTCCATGGGTTCAACCCCAATAAACCTAGTATAACTACTGAAAAATATTAAGTGTCATTCACGCAAAGTCTCTAGAAACTGTCCTAAGGATATTGAGCAAATAAAGAACATTTATTCAAGAAAGCTTACCAAGTGATGGGAACATTTAGAGTCTGTGAATTTCTTGCTGTTATCTCCTCTCTTCCCACCACTTCACTCACAACTCAGCGTAAAGAAAGCTTCACTCTGTGTGGTTGTGACCAAGACGATGAGGCTCCCTCTCTCCTCAGTACCTTACACTGGGGAAGATGCAAGCATTTATAAACCTTTCCAATTCAAAGATGAAGTGGTATGTGATGAATAGTTGAGTAGTCCTTTTCTTTACCCAATCCAACACACAGAATATAAATATAGCCCAAGTAGGACAAGCTGAAAACTCTGGGGTCCCAGTCTCCCTCACCTCAGCAAACAAGCACCTAAGACTCTCAGTTCAACAACCTTCCAGGAACTGAATCATGCCAATAAACTGAGTTCATTTAGAAATGGGTTCTCCTCCTGTAGAGCCTTCAGATGATACTGAAGCCCCAGTCAACCTGTACTGCCACCTCTTAAGACAGCCTGAAGTAGAACCATCTGCTGAACTCAGAAGATGTGTGAGTAGTAAATGTCTATTGTTTTAAGCTGCAGATTTTTAGGAGAATCAGAACTGTTATAAGAGAATCAGAACTGTGGGGTTGTTTTAAGTGTAAAATTAGATAATATACCATAGGAAGCCTCTGGCACAGCATAAGGGCTTAACATACATTATCAATTTCTTTGTATTAACATTTACTAGAGGCCCGGTGCACAAAATTTGTGCACAGGGGGAGGGGGAGGTCTTCTCAGCCCAGCCTGCACCCTCTCCAATCCAGTACACCTCGGGGGATGTCCGATTGCCGGTTGATTGGGCCTAAACCAGCAGTCAGACATCCCCCTCACAATCTGGGACCTCTGGCTCCTAACTGCTCACCTGCCTGCTGGCCTGATTGCCCCTAACTGCTCCCCCTGCCAGCCTGGTCGCCCCCAGCTGCCCACCCTGCTGGCCTTGTTGCCCCCAACTGCTCCCTCCCCACCAGCCTGGTCATCCCTAACTGCTGCCTCTCCGGCCTGGTTGCCCTCAACTGCCCTCTGCCAGCCTGGTCGCCCCAAGCAGCCTGCTGTTCAGTCGTTTGGTCGTCCCTCGCTAACCCACCTGCCAGCCTTATTGCCCCACACAGCCTGCTGTTCGGTTGTTACTGTGATGGAGTCCCGGATAATTTGCATATTCCTCTGTTATTAGTATAGGTTATATGTAATGAGATTTCCCATTTATTAGCATATTCCAGGAATATTAAGAGGATGGATTTTATTTTATCTACCTTTCAAGAACTTCTAAATAGACTGCAACACATAAAATGTACTTCTAGAATAAAGCATATCTCATTTGACTTCCTGTATTTTATTCTTACATAAGTCCCTTTGGTAAGTTTACAATAGCTTACTTTATTCATCCATAAAATGTGAAATAATTTCCACCTACACTCCTCACAGGATATTATGAAAATTAATGAGGTAATATGTATAAAGCACTAGAAGCCTTTAAAGAGTGCTATAAAATGAGTATTTATCCCTATGGGTGGGTCCTATCTATTTTTCTGAATGGCTTCTAGCATGGTGTTGGAAGAGATGATGGATAGATAATAGGTAGGCAGATGGAGAAAGAGAGATAAAAAAATAGAATAATAGGTTACAGTAAAAATTATAGCGGTTTGGGAATTTTAATGAAAACATCTTTTTTTTTTACTTCTTGATCACAGGTACTTTCAAGTAATGCAGACACCCTATATTTGACAGCTATCTGGTTTCTTTTGGTATTTTTGAAATGATCTAAGGAAACACTAGTTATATCTTCATAATTAATTTAACACTTTTTTTCTTTCTAATCTATATATGATTGTTTCTTATACTAAAAAGTGAATTGAAAATATTCTGGTTTTCTGTATACTTTATCAGTGGTTTTCAAATTACTAATGCTTTAATATTCTGTTGCCATACATGTGTGTGTGTGTGTGTGTGTGTGTGTGTATGTGTGTGTGTATAAATACAAGAACATGTAATAGGACACTAAAATGGAATGTCTTATGGCTGATGTTCATGGCATATTTTTATGTCCTTCCTTCTGACAACATCTGGCTTACTCCAAATGTTAGAAAACATGACTGTTGAGGCCAATAAAGTCTACATTTCACAGTTGAAGCGACTGAAAAGAGACTGACGTGCAGCATCCTTTTGTCTTTTGTCCAAGTCCACAGTTCTTGGGAAAGGGATATTGTCACAACTTGATCACAGATTAATCAACTTGTTCCAGGACTGGCTCTCTGGTAAATCAGAATGGATGCAGAGAGCAATGGAGAAGTGACTGGAGAGGCCCTGCTTTGTCACAATTTTGCATGAGTTGCTTGTTCCTGGTTGTCCATGGGATTTGTGAGAATGGTCATATCAGCCAGGAGCTAAGTAGAAAACTGTGGAAGCATTGAACTTCAGTATTTCATTCCATAAAAATAACCATATTTCAGAAATTGGTATTAATAAAACAACATTAATCCTGGGGTAGAAAGTAATGGATTGATAAAATGCATTTTATTGGATACCTGAATAGCAAGCAGCAACGAATATACTGTATATGTATGTACATATTATAAATATATATGTATTTTTCTAGGAGATTCACTTCCTTACATATGAGATTTGTTTATTTTTAATAGTCACTAGGTGGCAATTCTGAGACCAAAAGGCACAGTATCTGATTATGAGTGTAGTTTTATGATCTATTAAAATTTCTGTTCAAAATGGAAAGGTAGCATTATCTGGGGAAATTAGTTATATGGGCTTGTTTTTTGTTTGAAAAAATATTTGTTTTTACAAGGTTGAATGACTATACAATTTAAATGCCGACAACTTAGTGTCCTTTAAATGCTACTTGACTAATGCCAATAAGTGAAAAGCTTCCTACATTTTCTCTTAAATTCTTCTTTTCACGGCATTTCAACAGCCTCTTTTGATCACTGAGAATACTGTAGCAGAGCTATAGAAAATGTTTGTCTCATTAAAATATACCCTACCGCAAGTTCAGAGGATGGTAAGTATATGTATAATTTTATTTCCACTGGGTGATTTTTGTAATGCGTATGAGCCATGCTCTCTAATGGAAAGTGCAATGTAGTAAGGTACTTTAAATAGGCATTAATCCTCACAATACATTTGCAAGTTAGGTAAGCAAAATGAAGCGAAGAGCCATAATAAGCATTATCCACATTCATCTACCTTCACAGCCTGTAAAGCTAGAAATCACACATCATGAACAAAGGACATTTGCAAAAGGAACAGCAGGGATGCTTGTGGCATGTTTTCTTCCTGGTTGCCATAGAAAGATGAAGCAAAAGGGGAGCACAAAACAAACTGTATTTTTTAGAAAAAGAAACAATAAATTAAAATAAAATACAAATCAATGCAAGATCATTGTCATGTGAGGGAAGAAATAAAGTCTTAGGCTGCTCATCCAGATAATAACATTCAGATATTGATACTATAGAAAATATTTACCACTTTCAATCCTATTGCTACAAAACTGATTTTCTTCCATAGTTTAATTGACAGGCTGACTTATTCTTGCCAAATGAATCAATTGAAATAGAACATCAGTTTATTTAGGTGGAAGCTCAAAAACCAAAAGTCAAAGCAAACAACAAAAAATGACTTTTTACATTGCCAACACTTCATGAAGAAAGGGCTCCTGCATGTCTTACATGCATATAATAAAACAAAAATTCCACTGAATTTTCTAAAAAATAACATATTTTCCTCCTTGGGCATGAAAAAAATATAATAAGCCTCATAGTAAATATTTGAGATCAAATAGAATATACGTTTAAAACATATATGGTTTATAGAAAGGGACACATCAATACTTATTAATGAAAACAGGAATATAGTAAATTAGGTTGTATTTACAGTAGGCAATAATAACTGTAGTTTATAGCCATCTTCACTTCCCAATCGAATAAAAGTCTTTGACAATGAATGTGATTTGGCAAAAATGAGGCATTAAGCCACAAAATTTAATGTTTAATCTTATTTATCTACCATGTGATTTTTGTTTATACAGATTTAGTGCCTGAATTTAAACAGTATCTTTAGGTTGTTCTACAATATAAAATAATCGTAAATGGTAGTGATTGTGCATTTACATTCTTTTTCATTAGCCCACATACGAAATTTTGGAATCATTACCCCATACTTTTTCATAAAATAAGGGTTAAACTTCCTAAATAAGATTTTCTGTAAATTTTTTCAGTGTTAGAATTAAATAATAAATGCTTAAATAGCATGAAAAAATGTGAGTCCAAAAAATCTTCACTATCATCACCTTGCCCTGGCATACCGCTCTTGCTATTTCAACAGAGCTTTGGTTTTCAATGAGAAATTTTAAATCTCTATCAAATATTTCAAAAGCAGAAAATAAGACTTTTGGAACGTCATTCTTTTATAATAAGACTTGAAACTTCATGCCTATATAAGAATATGGCCTAAAATACTGTAATATATACATATGTATCGGAAACACTCATTATCAGAAGGGAAAAAATTCTGGAAACATGAATTGAATGAAGATAAAATATTTCTGAAATATTTTTAAAATTTATATCTTCTGATAGATACATAATTTTTCACTTAAAATCAACTTTGCCACTATAATTTTTCTGTTTATATTTTAACATTGTGGAATTTTAAAACCTCATCAAAATATTCCTAAAGTCGCCCTAACTAATTTGGCTCAGTTGATAGAGCATCAGCCTGCAGACTAAAGGGTCCCAGGTTTGATTCCCATCAAGGGCATGTACCTTGGCTGTGGGCACATCCCTAGTAGCGGGTGTGCAGGAGGCAGCTGATTGATATTTCTCTCTCACCGATGTTTCTAACTCTCTATCCCTCTCCCTTCCTCTCTCTAAAAAATCAATAAAATATATTTTAAAAAAAGATTACGGTTGCTTTTCAGAGTCCTCAGAATGTCTCCTTATCTCTAAGCAACATCTCTTTGAAAAAAAAAATTCCTAAAGTCATTAATTTCCTTAATATAAGAACAAGGCATATTCATACTAGCATAAAACACACACACACACACACACACACATACACACACACACTCACAAAAAAAAAAAAAACAACCATGAAACTTTTAACACCATCAGTATGAAATCTATGGCTATAGATTTAGCCATATGGTTTTATATGTTCAATTTGGGATTTATTTATATAAGGATCCTGTTGCTTTTGTTTGCCCCTCAGAAATCGTTTGAAAACATTAATATAGTTGTCTATATTTAGTTCAAATTGAGTTTTGGAACAGTACGATATATTGTGACATGCAGAATCTGTCTATTTCACTTAACTATGAACCTTAATTTTGTATTCACTGCTTCTTGGCTGGATGCAAAAGCAAAGTGGTCTTCATATGTGTGGAACAACCAAGGAAGAGCCATCAAGTCTCGAGGACACAGCTATATTCAGCCTGAAGGGCCAGAGAACCTAACTGAAGCTTGAATATTAGGGTCATGTCAAGTGGTGAGATTGCTGAGTGATTGGATAGCCAGAGACCCGACTTCATGTCTCCAATGAGACTGCATGCTGAGCAAGAGAACCAATTTGGTTTTGTCCTTTTCTGAGAAAAAGAAGCTCAGTGCATTTGAAAACACATTTAGGTTTTTCTAATTCCATACTTTTGCAGAATGGGTAGATGGGTCAGATGGAGATGGCTTATCATAGTCCTTTAAATATGGATTACAGCCCTACCTGGTTTGGCTCAGTGGATAGAGCATCGGTCCATGGACTGAAGGGCCTTGGGGTCCATTCTGGTCAAGGGCATGCACCTCGATTTCAGGCCCAGTCCATGGCCCTGGTCGGGGTGTGTGCAGGATGCAACCAATTGATAAGTCTCACATTGATGTTTCTCTCCTCCTCCCTTCCACTCCGTGTAAAAATCAATGGAAAAATATGGTCGGGGGAGGATTAACAAAAATAAAAATAAATAGGGATTACAGAGCTGTCACCTGAAGGCCCTAGGGCAGTGATGGCGAACCTATGACACGCGTGTCAGAGGTAACACGCGAACTCATTTTTTTGGTTGATTTTTCTTTGTTAAATGGCATTTAAATATATAAAATAAATATCAAAAACATAAATCTTTGTTTTACTATGGTTGCAAATATCAAAAAATTTCTATATGTGACATGGTACCAGAGTTAAGTTAGAGTTTTTCAAAATGCTGACACGCCAAGCTCAAAAGGTTCGCCATCACTGCCCTAGGGGATGGAGGTGAAGATGCCATCAGATTTAGTGCTAAAGAGGAGGTCAGGAATAAGTCAGACTCTTTGAACTTGAGGCTATTAAGCAAACAAATACAATGTCTGGTGAATGCTAGATCAAAAAATTATAGTGATTGGACATAAATTGGAAAAAAAGACATAATTTAACAAACAAACTATTATGAGAAATATTGTGAGACAGAATTTACTGAGATTTAGCAGGCAAGCAGAGAAGGGATATAAATAAGAGAATATTACAAATTTTTATGATATCAAATAATTATGTGCAAAAATTATAGAGAATTTTGAATGTTAAAATCATGTGGGACTTTCTTCCTGTGTAAATAAACCCTCTTAGACCTCTCTTTTTTTTTTCCCCCATCCAAATTAGCTTCTCTGTTCTCCCAACAACCATCAATTCTCCCTGATGTAGGGTATGTGGCCAAAGGGCTGTAACTGATAAGAGCCTATCAGGGCACCATCAAGGAAATAATAAGACCAACCCACAATGGATTTTTACTCAAAACTAGCAGCGATCAGTTCATCCAACATGGCAACAAATTGCACCTTCCAGTAACAGCTAGCCTCATTATGCACTCTTTCTAATACATTAGTGTACTAAACACTACTGTGATGCAATGGTCTGAAATGGTAAGACCATGTAAGGACAAAAAATGGCCACCAGGCCCAGCCTGTGTGGCTCAATGATCAAACCATGAACCAAGAAGTCACTGTTGATTCCAGGTCTGGGCACATGCCCAGGTTGCAGGCTCAATCCCCAGTAGGACATGTTTCTATCTCTCTATTTCTCTCTCTCTAAAAGCAATAAAAACCTATTTAAAAAATTTTTTTTAAATGGCCAAGGGCTTTTCTGTGATATCTCCACCCCTTTCCCTGGAAAAATCTGGAATACTCCTTTCCATGAAAGAAGTAAATCTCATCAGGAAGGGCTGCTGTCTTTGGAGTGGCCCACTCTCTCACTAATAAACTCACATTCACTTTAAATTCTCTGCTGCCATCCTCTTTGAATTCTTTCCTGCATGAAGCCAGGAACCCTCAGTGGGAGGCAGACCACTGGGTGCCTGGACCTCTGAAACGTCTGTGTCGCTATCTCTGAATCTTAATTCTCTAACCACTCCGTTCTTGGTAAGAATCAAATGACCTTCTGTCAGTTTACTCAAGCTCTGTTCTTTAAATGTTACTTCAAAATTGTCATTCACATCAAGCCCAGGCCAACCACTCCAGTCAGCAGAAATTCACCTCTTTGAAAATTTTAGTTGTCCCTTCCTGCCTCTATCTGGAACATTTTTCCTTACTCCCCTTGGAATTGCTCATTATCTTTGTATGTGTGAGTTCTGTTTGGGACATGTTTGCTTAAAATATGTGTGTGCCATCAGGTGAAGAAGATGTCAGCAAACAACCTCAGATGCGAGTGTGACATCCGGAGGATATTTAATCAGAAATGCAGTCTGTGGCTCATATCCAAGGTTTAAGGGGAACTGTGCGGATGAGCCAGATTGCAAGGAAATAAATTCAGAGAAAGGCAGCAGAAGGCTCAGACTTACTGTCCTTCAAAAGATGTTTCTCTGAGCTGGGAAGAATCGGGGTAAGACTGCAAGAAGTCGTAGCCATAAAGGTATTGGAAATCTTGCCTCAGGAACCAGAGGTTTTGGCCATTAGCCATGTAAAAATCTTGCCTTCGCCCTAACCGGTTTGGCTCAGTGGATAGAGCGTCGGCCTGTGGAATGAAGGGTCTCAGGTTCAGTTCCAATCAAGGGCATGTACTTTGGCTGCAGGCACATCCCCGGTAGGAGGTGTGCAGGAGGCTGCTGATAGATGTTTCTCTATCATCGATGTTTCTAACTCTCTATCCCACTCCCTTCCTCTCTGTAAAATAATCAATAAAATATATAAAAAAATAAAAATAAAAACCCTGCCTTCAAAGAAGGGGTAGGGGTGAAGAGTGGGGGTTGGGAGTTGGGGGGTGGGGAGAGAACTTGATTCAGTCCTTGGGAGAGCACAGCACTGGAGCTGTTTCATCTTGAAGATATCACTGAAGTTTCAACAAGGGCATAAACTGGCCTTTAATCTTATCTGCGACGGTCTATTTGTTATGTTGTAATATCTCTGTTAGAGGATAGAAGAAGTCAGCCTTCCAGTTGTTAAGTGAGAAAATAAAATAGACAGGGACAAGACTTTGTCCATGGAACCTGTTTATTGACATTTCTATTTGTTGTTGTTGTTTTATTTTGTTCTGTTATCCCCTACTCAAACCAGGGTGGAGGTGGAAACGAGGTTAAATTCTTCAGTTTCACATAGAATCCGCTCAAAATGATTCAAGGGCAGGAAGTTGACCAGCAGAAGCTGCGAAACAGTGCCAGTCATTTGTTTATTATGTGGTGTTACTTGAAGTAGAAAATAATCAAGGGGTTTTCAAAATGATTCTGACAACTCATTAAGCTTGAACTTCCTCATGAAGCTTGAACTTCCCATATGCTCCCTATAGAGCAGAGCCTATGAATTCATAAGGATGCATTTAGAATCCGGCCACTAATATGACATCTCCTGGCCAAGCCTTCACCTATAATACCCCTTCACCTAAGCAAAATGGACAAGCACACCTCTTGAGTGAGTGCATAGCAAGACTGGGAAACATGTGAAGAATGACAATAAACCTTTCCATTTTCTAAGCGCTAAATATTTGCCTGACATTTTACTTACATCATCTATAATGCTCATAACTAACTGGCAGGGGTGATAGTATCTTGGATTTATGGATAGCAAACCATAAGTCTGGAGGTTAATTAAGTTGCTGGAGGTCACATATTAAGTAATTAGCAGGGCTTGGATTTGAACCCAGGTGAAGAAATAGATTTTATCCAGGTCCAGTCCTGCCCCTGCTGGAACATCAGGAATGCTGACCCTGTGAAATCCTTTGATCCACCCTTAGAGAAATCTCTGTAAAACTTGTGCCTGGATTTCCATCATTTCTTTTCATGGGGAGCAAGCAGGTGCTTAACAAGATGCTCCAGAAAACATGGGGGGCTGGGGGGTCAGAAGGATACTAAACCCCAAAGTGAAGATTTTGAGGTGAATTACTCGAGGCAGAGCAGCGGCGGTGATAACACGCAGCACATTGAGGGAGCGAAGGAGAGGCAAGGCTGCTCCTGTAAGGGCGAGAACGCTGCAGAGACGTGTGCTGTCTGCTGCCTCTCTCCTTGCACATTGTTCTGGCTTCCTTCGCTTCTGGTTGCTTTTCCCTAAATTATTAGTAAGAGCACTAGTTCCCTGTGATGGCCATAGCAAATCAGCATGAAGTCAGCACCTTAAAACAAAGGAAGTTTATTCTCTCACTGTTCTGGAGACCAGAAGTCCAAATCCCTTGTCAGAATAGCCAAGTTCAAGGTGTTGGCAGGGCCATATTTTGTCCAGGGACTGTAGGAGAGGATCTGTTCCTCACCTCTTCAAGCTTCTGGGGGCCACCTCTGTTTTCCTGTCACCTCCTGTTCTGTATAGCCCTTTTGTGTCTCTCTGATAAGACACATGTAATGGCATGGAAGACTCACTGGGATAATCAACACTAATAAAAGAGAAAAATGGTAATTGGCATACGAGCTACCCTTTTCATTGGCTAATCAGGGCTATATGCAAATTAACTGCCAACTAAGATTGGCAGTTAACTGCCAACTAAGATTGGTGGTTAACTGCCAACTAAGATTGGCAGTTAACTGCCAACAAGATGGCGGTTAATTTGCATATGTAGGCACAATGCAGGGAGGCGAAAGGGAAAGCAGGAAGAAGCCACCACTGACAGTGATCGGAAACCCAGGGGGGAGCTAAGAGCTGGAGGGCAGGGCAAAGGCGGCCCTGTGGCCGCCTTTGCCCTGCCCCCCAGCCATGATCAGAGAATCAGGTGCCTTTGCTGCCCTGGCCAGTGATAGCAGGAAGTAGGGGTGGAGCCAGCGATGGGAGCTGGGCATGGTCGAAGCTGGCAGTCCCAGGAGCTAGGGGTCCCTTGCCTGGGCCTAAAGCGGAGCCCACGATCGCGGGGCCGCTGCAGCTGCGGGTCCCCGCTGCCCGGGCTGGACGCCTAGGCCAGAGGCGTCAGGCCTGGGCAAGGGGCCGATCCTGCGATTGGAGGGTGATGGGGGTCAACGCCTGAGGGCTCCCAGTATGTGAGAGGGGGCAGGCTGGGCTGAGGGACACTCCCCCCCACACACACCCAGTGCACCAGGCCCCTAGTAGAGAATAAACTCCTTTTTTTTTTTTTTTTTTTTCAGGAACCTTAACTTAATTACACCTTTTGCTATATAGAGCAACATTCATAGGTTCCAGGGATAAGGATGTGGATATGTCTCTTAGGAGAACATCATGTGGTCCATTATAGTAACCAATAAATAGCAAATAGACATGCGGTTAGTATGATTAGAATAATATATCCACAGTATCTTTTTTGCCTCCTGCTGCATTCTTTTGATTGAACAATGTGGTAGTGGTACAGGACTGGTGGAAAAATATTTGGAACAAGATATCATAATTCAGGGACAATTTCATTGGGAAATAAGGGTTGGAATTGGGAGGAGCACAAGACTCTTTCAGATGGTGGTCCACTTGACCTGATACCCAAACCTTCCAGGGGCAGGGACTTGGTGTGTTAAGTGTACTAGTATTCACATATGTGTGCATTTTCCAATAATCAGGGAGAAGACATCTTCAAATAATGTTTGTTAAATGAGACTCAAATAAAAATAATCATTTCACATAGTTTGGGCAGAAAAGTAAGCATTGTGAAATACTAGGTTCAGGCAAATGAGAAAATGTAATTATTACATGATTCAGGGAAGGAAAATAGTCTCAGAAACCCTAAAAAATCAGATTGAAAAGGTATAGCAATTGATTCCCTCCCCCAAGACTTTTAATTTATAAACAGTTCATAATAATATTCTTTCCTACATCTGTCAAAGGCTCACAGAAAGCGTTTCTCTAGCACTCATTCTTTTATAAAACTGTTATTAACTTTTTAAGTAATTGCTACTCTTTCTGTTTTTGCCTGAATTCCAGCAGGTAATTTGGCACAGACATAGCCGCAGTGAACAAAGGCAGTGACAGGGGGATATGTACAATAACACTGCGGAATCCCCAGAGCTTTGTTACCGGGAAACTACAGCTTTGCTGGAGAGAGACACGAGAAGAAAGTAAAGTCTGTAACTCCGTAGGGTAATGATTGCAGCTCCAGGAGTTTATGGAGGGAAATTATGTAGATCTAACATCAGCGGCGCTAACCTGGTAGAATATTTTATAAACATTAATTCAGATTCAACTCAGAACCAAAGTACAAGGAACTGATTGGAGGCAAAGAAGCACATTTCTGATGTTCCCACCATAAACATAGACAAGGGTTCACAGAAATCTAGCCGTTCCTAGTATTTTCATATGCCTTTCAATCTTTTGAAGTGTTACAAACGACACTTCAAAATGCAAATTGTTATTATCTTTTTAGACTCTCTAGAGGAATACTATAAAAACTTGTCTTATCCAAACTTACATAGCAAGAGGAATAAAAATGAGGTCTGTATAAATTTTAAAGAAAACAAATCACAAATACAACTTGGGACTCTCTTGTTTTAACATATTTAGTTCTCTATAAAAATTTACATTTCTATGCATCATTTTTGTTTTACACACATGCCTATGAGGCTGGATCTTGGTCACATTTTTTTCAATTAAAATTTTATCTCTACTGACAGCTTGATGTGGATGCCTGCGAAGGTAGATCTTGTATACTTATGTTCCTACAATCAAATAATAGTAAGAGTGATAATAATAAATCTAGCACAGATAGTGCTTACTATGCACCAAAGTCTATTTTAAGCCCTTTATATAAATTAATTTGTTTAATCTTCAAAGTAGCCCTATGAAGTATGATTATGTCATTTTATGAATGAGAAAACTGAATGTTTATTGAATAAAAAACATTATTTATGAAAAATGGTTTCCAAGGTTCACTATAAAACCAAGTCAATTGATCTTTGCTTGTGTTATAGCTCCTTGCAAGCTCCAAGTTGTTCCGGATATTTTATAACTGATTAATGTAATAGTGGAATTGACTCATCTACAATATATATAATTTGAATACATTATTGCTAGTGCCAGCTTGACTCTTAAATTAAATTTTGAATTAATATATATTTTGTAATTTATACATTAATTATAATAAGAAACAGTCACTTCTGCCAATTTTTCCCTAAGCAAAATAGTCAAACAAATTCTGATATATGGAAGAACTGAGTAGATTTTTATATTTATGGGATATATATTAATATTTATATCTATCTAGACCTAGAGAAAGAAACAGAAAGATGGAAAGAAACAGACAAAAACAGAGACAGAGGTCCAAAAAGACCAACAGAGTTATCAATTTTTGAGCTGCTAATATAATAGCCATTTTTAGCCAAAGCAAGCAATTAAAGTATTTAGTTATCAACTGAAAGATCAAGTAAACATAAGCCATCAAAAGACGTGATTCAAAACTGCCTCATTTTTTTAAAAAAATTAACACATAAGTAATCTTCATTTGATGATCTATTGATATAGGTCCAAGTGTTTTCCTTTTATGTTAAGTCACAAATTGAAGTTCTAGGATGTCTTTTCATTTATAAACTACTAGAGGCCCGGTGCACAAAAATTTCTGCAGTGGGGGGGGGGGGGGGTCCCTCAGCCAGGCCTGTGCCCTCTCCCAGTCTGGGACCCCTCGGGGGATGACCACCTGCTGGCTTAGGCCTGCTCACCAGGGGATTGTGCCTAAGATGGCAGTCAGACATCCTTCTGGCAGCCCGGAAGCCCTTGGGGGATGTCCACTTGTCAGCCGGGATGCAGGCCTAAGCTGCAGTCAGACATCCTTAGCGCTGCTAAGAAGGCGGGAGAGGCTCCCACCACCCCCGCTGTACTGGCAGCCATCAGCCTGGCTTGTGGCTGAGCAGAGCTCCCCCTGTGGGAGCGCACTGACCACCAGGGGGCATCTCCTTCATTGAGCGTCTGCCCCCTGGTGGTCAGTGTGTGTCATAGTGACCAGTCATTCCCAGTTATTCTGCTGTTAAGGTCAATTTGGATATTACCCTTTTATTATATAAGATAGAGGCCTGGTGCATGGGTGGGGGCCAGCTGGTTTGCCCTAAAGGGTGTCCTGGATCAGGGTAGGGGTCCCACTGGGGTGCCTGGCCAGCCTGGGTGAGGGGCTGAGGGCTGTTTGCAGGTTGGCACACCCCCTTCAGGGAGGGGGGTCCTGCTTGGGTGCCTGGCCAGCCTAGGTGAGGGGCTGATGGCTGTTTGCAGTCTGGCCTAGCCCCCCAGTGGGGACCCTCACCCCATGAGGGTGTGGCCAGCCTGGGTGAGGGGCTGATTCTGTTTGCAGGCTGGCCACAGCCCCTTCAGGGTGGGGGTCCCCGCTGGGGTGCCTGGCCAGTCTGGGTGAGTGGCTGATGGCTGTTTGCAGGCTGACCACGGCCCCCAGCCACCCAAGCTCCCAGTGGAGGCTGGCTGGAAGCAGGTATCTAGGATTTATTTATGATCTATAATTGAAACTTTGTTGCCTTGAGCGGAGGCCACAGCCAGCCAGGGCAGGCGGGAAGCTTGGCTTCCTCCATCACCAGGGCAACTAGGCCTCCTGCTTACTCCAGCTCTGTGGCTGCCAACCACCATCTTGGTTGGGTTAATTTGCATATAGTCAATCTGACTGGCTGGTGGGCATGGCTTGGGGTGTAGCAGAGGTGCGGTCAATTTGCATGTTTCTGTTTTATTAGATTAGTTACCTATAAAACATGTTCATAGCACAATAATAGCTAAAAAGATGAAAACAACAAATACAGATTCATAAAAGAAAATACAATTTATTTTTCATGTACATACTTGGAATTCACAGAAAAATTTGACTCAAGATGGTGGTTGAAATCGGAGGCTCATACTCCATCTTACTAGTGGTAACTTACTAGCAGTAGAGTTGGAGAAAGGCACTTATGGATAAACAAGTGACTTTTTGAAAAGCTGACTGGAGCAAAGATGGGAGATATGATTTGTGGCAATGTTTGTTTAGGTTTGATGATGACTTACTTTTGGTGATGAGTGATCTTTGCTAGGGAAACCTCTGGGGAGGAGACTTATGACCACTGCGTTCTTTTGGGAGGCTCTGTTATTAGGCCAATAAGGGAGTATTAAAAGAGTCCTATTCTCAAATTCTTTCAGCTCCAAATAATTTTTATGCCACAGTTGTGTCTTCTGGACCACTTCAATATAGTGGAATATTATTCAGCCTTGAAAAGGAAGTCAATCCTATCATCTGATCAACGTAGATGAATCTTGAGGACAAACTATGTGAAATAAGCCAGTCACAAAAAAACACACAAAAAAACAAATATGATTCTACTTATACAAGTTATCTAAAGTTGTCAAATTCACAGAAACAGAAAGTTGAATGGCAGTTATGAGAAACTGAGGGGAGCGGGGTGGGGGGAAGGAGAAAAAGAGTTGTTGTTTAATGTGTATAGATTTTCAGTTCTGCAAAATGAAAAAATTCTGGAGATCTGTTTCACAGTGTAAATATACTTAACACTACTGAACTCTTCACTTAAAAATGGTTAATCTGGTAAATTTTATGTTGTTTGTGTTTTATCACAAATTAAAGAAAAAACAACCTTATCGCTTAGTTAACTTTGATTAAGACACATAACTTCTTGCAGGCTTAATAACTTTCATCTGTTAAATGGTGATTATAGAGATTATAGTTATGGCATGTTTGTTTATAGAAAAAAATGAGATAATAAATGTAAAAGTCTTCACACAACATGTGTCACACATCCTATATAATAAAAGCCTAATATGCAAATAGATCAAACAGAGGAATAACTGGTTGCTATGATGTGCTGACCACCAGGGGGCAGACGTTCAATGCAGGAGCTGCCCCCAGCCCACAGGCCCCAGGCCAGGCAAGGTGGGTGCCAGTGGGGGCCCCCCAATTGCCCTGCCGGTCGCCCCACAGAGGGAGGCAACCGGCGAGCAGGTGGTGTCAGGCTGGCCAAAGTGGATGCCAGCAGGGGCCCTGCCGGTCACCTGACAGACTGGCCCTGATCTCTGGCCAGGCCTAGGGACCCTACCCGTGCATAAATTTCATGCAACAGGCCTCTAGTAAGTATAATAGAAAACAAAAGGATTTATAGTCAAAAAAGCAAAATAAATGATACATTGGTGTAAAATGGAATTTAAAAGCTTACTCAGAGCATAATGTGTACAATAAATGACGCCTGTGCTTTCATATATTTGTTTAATTCCAGTATGAGAAGGTAATGAATCCCAGGAAAGTTGTGAGGAATTACTTAATATCCAATTATATTATGGAATTGAGATCTTGATTTCTGTCATGATTTAGTCACCCTGACCAGCCTTTGATTGTTTTCCTTATAACACAGCAACCTCTGGACTGAAGATTTCACCAATATTTGGTGAAATAGAAGCAAATGGGCAATGTTTTCCAGTGTAACCCTGGTTTAGTGCCGGGGTCCAACCCCAGCGGGTCCAGGGGTCCCCAAAGGTGTGGACGGAGTCGGTGAAGAAGGAATGACATGGAGACAGCGTTCAGTTGATCAGCAGCCTAGCCAGGATCTCTAGCCCGGATCTCCAGAGAGGTTCTGCTTCGGATCTCCAGCGAGGTTCTGTAGCCATGTTCCCTCGCTAGGTTCTCCAGCCAGGTTCTGTCCAGGCTCTCCAGTCAGGTTCAGTGTCCAGGTTCCAGTCAGGTTCTCCTGCCAATCTCTGTAGTCAGGTTCAGTCCAGGATCCCTTGCCATGTTCTCCCGCTAGGCTCCAACTCCAGGCTCCGAGGCCAGTCCCTGTCCAGGATCCTCTGGCATGCTCTCGCCAGCGAAGTTCTTCTGTCCCTAGAGAACGTTCTGTGTAGGTTCTGTGCCTAGGCTCTGTCTCTCTTGGTCCTGTCTTCCAAGCCCTGTGTTCTCAGTTCTGTGTTCTGAGTTCTGTCTCTTGCTGTCTTGTTACATCTGTATTTATACCAGTTGATTCAATCCTATCAATCTCTATTACAAAGGTTAGGGCGTTTCTTATCTCCACTCCAGGGAGTAAAGATTATGTAGCTTAAGCATGATTGTTTGTAGTGATTAACTACCTGCCTGGCACTTAGTTAAGTAGTTTCATCCCCTCCCTGACTTCAGGGAAAAATTCCTACCTGGGGAAACAACCTTTCTAGGAGAGTCATCCCCTCCCTGACTTCAGGGGAAAATTCCTACCTGGAGAAACAACCTTTCTCGGAGAGGTGACCTTGGTTAAAACACAGCACCAAGAAGGTGAGCAAACATATTAAGAACAGTATGCCATATATGCCAGGTCCCTTGAAACAGCAAGCATGGACCGGCTCCCGGCAGTTTAGTTAATCAACTTGGAAATGGCCATCCTATTAATAAAAGCCTATGTGGTCGTGATGCCCTCATGCCGTGATGCCCTCGCGCCATAATGAGTGATCACTAGGAGGCTGCGTGCGCAGCAGGTGTGTACAGGTGGGCAGGGGCTATGTGCACAGCGTGGAGGTGGCCCCTTCAGCTCCACACAGCTCAGAGGTGGGTCCCATGGCTCTGGCCTACCTCTTTGAGGGAATCCATTGAGGAGCCTCGGATGGGTGGGGGGGGGGCTACCTCTTTGGGGCCATCGGTCGTGCAGCTAACGCACTGTAAGCGGGCACAAGCCAGGCTGGGGGACACCCCCCTCCCCCAGTGCACAAATTTCATGCACTGGGCCTCTAGTATTCAATAAGACTACATTTTTTTAAGAGGTGTGTTGGGGTAGGAGGAGTTAAATGGGAAAAAAACGGAATAAAAGATAAAAAGATTAAAATTCTACTTTCATAATTTATCCATCTTCTCACCTGCTGTTTTTATCTTTTAATTTTTTATCTCCCTCATTATAACCTCATCAGGGAGCATTTCATGCTTCATTGCTTGATACTATTAAAACTTAAGTTAAAAAATAATTTTAAATCTTTTCCACATCTATTCTTTTACTTTCCAATCTAGATCCAAAGGTTGATTGATATAGAAGATAGTATAATGCGTGTGTGTATGTGTATGTGTGACTTTTTAGAGCTTATATTGTTTGCTACACCTGCCCTCCTCTTCCATAAATGACACAAATGATATATTGGAGGTAAGTTATGAATTCAATTTATCTCTTTAAATATTTGGGAATTGATAAGAAAGGCAATTCACTGGAAGGGGAGAAAGTCCATTAGGAGTTGATCTCATTTACCTGGTACCTTCATTTCTCAGACCATTTGAGATGCTAATTACAAATTGTTTTTTATTGTGCTTATGACCCAGGTAGTGACACGGTGGAAACAAATCACCATTCGAATATATCTCTGCTCGAATGAAGGTTACCCACTCAGGGACCCAGAGCAAGGAATAAATAGAGCAGTACATAGGCTGCTTTTCTCTGTTTGCTTAGTACTTAAACATAAAAGACGTGCACATATAAAACTTACAGTTATTTCACTTTTATGACTCCTTAAGTAGATTTTCATAGATTACAAATACCTTGCTTAGCAAAGACATTTGAAGATGTTGCTTAAAAGGACTCTTTTATTTTCAGAGCAAGAGGGTAAAAAGCGTGCAGTGGGCGTTACACCACGTCTCTCCCTGTTTTGAGGCTCCCATTGTTAATGTAATATCTTACTCTTTCAGCTTACTCACTGTAACTCATAAAATTCCTAACACAGATCTGAATTTTCCACTCAAGTCCCCAAAACACAGTTGCTGAAGGGGTAACTTGAGATTTGAGAAATCTTATGCATTAAACAAAAAAACTACTGTGAAAGAAGCATTTGATGGTATGTTTTTTGTTTTTTTTTCCTGATGTCTCATTAACTCCCAGGTATCTTTCACCCACAGAAGCAACTGGCTAATCATCTACTATCCTTGATACCTGATGTGATAGTCGAATGTGTTTCTGCTTTTAAACACGAGAAGAAATCTTTCAAAAAACCAACAATAGGTAAGCAGATGTCCAATAAATCCTTCCCACCACTGGGCTTGGGGGAAAAAGAAGCCCCGTTCTCATTTCCCTTCTATCATTTTAGCATGGCTGAACAAAGGCGCCAACGCTCGGCCGCTGACAGCGCTGTCATCTCTCTCCAACTCCGTGGAAGCATACATTTTCCAGGTTTCCTGGCTGTGCATTAATGAGGAATCGTCAGAGGGAAAAAGGAGTGAGATCATGGCTCTCAATTCCATATGTCAATTCTTCAGCTGCCAACCCACTGTATTATGGCTTCTAGAAAATATGCTCCAGTTATTAGTAAATGGAGATTTAGAGAATGTTTACGTTTTCACTATATTATCTTATCGACCCTCCTTGGCAATAGTCATCTAGGTTTTGGGCAAGGAGTTGCTTCCCTAACACTGCCCAACAGCTTCTCCTCTCCTCAGATACAGACATGCGCTGGCAAAAGGCCTCCTCTAATTATTTCCCATTACTTTCCTTCTTCGGTTAGCATGTCCTGGCTGTGTGGAGCTTTGCCAGTGCTGACAAAAGCCAAATGGAAGCAAAGAGGAGGGTACTTGGAGGGGTCATCGGCTTCAGCAGCATCCCTCCAAGCTCTGCTGGAGTCTGCTGGTGTTCGAAGCTCAGACCCGCTGCTGCGATGTCAGACACAGGAAGCTGCTGCTGACACTGCTCTGCTAACTCTGGAGGCTGCGATGCCCCTTAAGAGGAGAAAGGCCAGGCAGAGACACCCCTCTTTATTTAAGAGCACATAGAAAGAGATGATGTCTCCATCAGTTCCAGAGTGCTGCAAGTCTGAAACTGTTATGAGACATTTCACATTCATTATCTTCCCTTAATTTAACACGCACGTTGAATGCTTTCTTCATGCAATGCACTAAGTCAGAAACTTGGAGTGGCTGAAAGAGTTTGTGAATATACTATACTTAGGAGCTCAAAGAAAAAGGAAATCAATTCCAAGATAGTGTTTAAGGAAAGTGTTTTTTTGTTTGTTTTCGTTAATCCTCACTGGAAGATATTGTTTTCATTGATTTTATTTTATTTTTTTGAAAGAGTGCAAGGGAGCGGGGGTAGGGGAGAAAGAAATATCAATGTGAGAGAGACACATCTATTGGTTGCCTTCCACAGGTGCCCCAGACTGAACCTGCAACCCAGGTATGTGCCTTTGCCTTGACTGGGAATCAAACCCGTGATGCTTTGGTGGCCCATGCTCTAATCACTGAGAAACACCTGCCAGAGCTAAGGGAAATGTTCTGTGAAACAAGGGGAATATAATCTAGATCTGGAAGGATAACTAGATTTCAATGAAAGAGAAGCATAGAATGCTTGGCCAATGAAAGAGAATGGAGGTGGCTTTGTAGAGGTTATATTAAACCTAATCATAATCTAGGTTGATATAAAATATATTGTTGGACGATAGGACTGAAGAGTTTAGTAGAAACCAGATTACAAAAGGTATCTCTCACAATACCAAGGGGCATGGATTTTATTCAGAATGTATGAGTGTTTCTGTAGGGTAAGTAGTACTGAGCAGACATGATCAGCACTTCAGAAATATTAGTAATAAAAAAATAATGAGCAGTATTAATGACGATGAGGAGAGGCGTGGATATACAAGACACCATTGACAGCCATAGGGATAACAGAGAGATGCTAGTCTACTTGAGATACTACAACAGAACACCATAGCGCTGGTAGCTTAAACCACAAACGTTTACTAGTATTTCTCATAGTCTGGAGTCTGGAAATCCAAGATCAAGACAGTAGTATATTCAGTGTCCGGTGAGGGCCCACTTCCTGATTCCCAAACACTGCATCTCCACAGGGTGGAAGAGGTGGGAACTCCCTTGGGTCTCTTTTATAAACCCTAATCTCGTTCATCTCCTCCCAAAGGCCCCACCTTCTAATGCCATTACTTTGGGGATTAAGATGTCAGCATTGGAATTTTGGGTGGACACAACCATTCAGTGGAGAGCAAGAGGCAAGTGTTCATTATTGTGTGGTGGCATAATTACTGATGGCGACGGGAAAGGTAAGGTTAGGCCTGATTGGACACAGGAGGATTCACTAGGGGCTGGTGAAACTTGGATTGGAGACAGGAAAGAGTCCAATGTCAGCCTGCTCTACAGGGAATTCGGACCTGCGGGTTATTCCCAAAGAACTCTGCACTCTGAAGTATTCTGATGGAATATTGGTCCCGGCTGCTTGTCTGGCAGCCTCTAGGTGGCCCAACCAGAAGCAGAAAACAGAAACCGCAGGCCCTGAGTCTCTCACCCCTTGTTTCCCAGATCTTGGCAAAGTTCTCTCTGAGTGTGTGCCTGTCCGGCCCTGGATCCAGGTGAGGACCTTGAAGATTTCCAAAGCAAGGCTTGCGGTTGGTTTCCTGGTGTGTTTGTTGTCACTATCCTTGGGTGCCTTATACTCTCAAAGCATTTAGGGCTGACAGACCCTTGTTTTATACCACACAGGAGACATGCCAACGCAGACCTTTTCAGCAGGCTCCCGCATCCACCCAACTTATGCGCTCGCTCTCTGGGTCCGGGTGGGGCCCAGGGCTGGGAAGCAGGGTGTGCAGAGAACAGAAAAAACATAGGAAATCTTGCTCGTCACTTCAAATGATCATTGGTGCCAGGCAATTAGGATTCAAAATCTTGGATCTTATTCATTTTTCCATTAGGAAATCGAACTGGTCATTTATATTGATTTATATCCTGAATTTGTGGGAACTTACATATTTGTAATGTCTTACACTAAGAGAGTTGGTTGTAAAGAGTTAATTTCATAATACCATTTTGCCTTAATGGTTTTAAAAAAATAAACTATTTTTAAAAATTTAAAAAAAAAAAGTTTTTTACACCCCTTAGGGAAAAAACAAATTTAGTTCTATTAACTGAACTGGAGAAGAACTTGTCTGCCTATACAGAGCCACCTCCCACACAATATTCCTTTTGTTGTGGTAAATGGCTCCAGGAAATCTGAAGATTTTCTGCATTACTAGAAACTTTGGGAAGAATATAGGCTCCCAGCTGTTTTCTGATCCCAAAAGCTACATGGGAATTCTATGTTTCTATCCATGACTCTGAGTGACATAGGGGTCAGGATCCCTTCACAAGAGCTCGTCAGCACCAAAATTCTCCTCTTTACTGTTTATTCATTGCATTCTTATTTGTGTCAATGAACCCAATTTAAAACAACTGTATCTAAAAGGTCACAAAAAGGAGAAGGGGGGAAAGAAACTCTGATTGCATATCTGCTAGACATTTTACCTTTTATTTTTAGACCTTTACTTTGAAGGACACTGTCCATAGTGTAACATGTCATAGTCTCGTTGCCAAAAGAGGTCACAGATGATTAGAATTTGGGCGTGGGTAGAGAAAGTGGGTTGGGAAGGGTTAACTACAGACAGTGAACTCACCTTTTTTATTTGAACATCATTGTTGAAAGGTGTATTTGCCAGGTCAGGCTTCTTACATTTTCTCCATCTTAATTCTGATCCTCTTCCTGCTACGACAGTCCTCCCACTGTAAGAGGAATCATGGAAATGATATAGTGCAGTATTAGCAGAAAAACTCAAAACTTTGGCAGTTAAATTATGTGCGACACTCCAGGTGTCCTTGCATGGTTTGGAGACGATCAGCCTCAGGGTCTAATCTCACAGTCTTTCATGTGTAGTCCTCACAGAAGCACTGCTCATAATGGAATATCGGTAGGCATTTTCTTTTTACTGATGAAATAAACCAGGACCAGGACTCAAATCATTTCATGCATAGTACATTCTTTTTCCTTTCATATCATCCATAGTCTGAAGATGTGTCCTTGCTGTTTTTCAGGGGGAATTTTTTTTTCCTGACCCTATATTCTCTTTTCCTTTATCTCCAAAAAATAGAAAATGCTCAAAATGTATTGCAGTGAATCTTTTGCAGTAATATCAGCTCCCAATTATGCAATGTTATGATTTAATCAAAGCAAAATCATTGTATGTCAATTAAATTTATTGGAGGGAAGTGAAAAATATCAAATGTTAAAAAGAATTAAGGTAAATACATTTGTAAAATCACAGTAAATACATTTTATTATAGTACCTTTCTGATTTTTTTAATATAATGATGTTTCATATATATTTTTTTTTTAAAAAAAGAGGGAGAAAGAGAGAGAGAAACATTGGTGTGAGAGATAAACATTGATTGATTGTCTCCTATACCTGCCCCAACAAGGTATCAAACCCAAAATCTAGTCATGTGCATTGACACTGAATCAAACCTGAGACCTTCCTGTGCATGGGATGATGTTCCAACCAACTGAGCCACACCTTCCCGTGCTGTAATAATGTTTCTAAAGAATTGCAAACATTTCATTTCATTTTGTAGAGCTTATTTGCTTACTTTAAATTTCCTCATCCACTTGCATTTGTATTCATTCATTTCTCGACAGATATTTTAGTATTTACACCAAGCGGGACAGTGTCCTTGGTGCTGCAAAACAAGACACATAGGCCCTGCCCTGTCAGAGTAGAAAGACTGGTCGGAGATAAGAGATTTAAACAAATAATTGGTGTCAAAATCGTTAATCCTGCTACACATAAGTATAATACTGGGCAAAAGAGGGGCTGTTTTAGTATTAGCTCAAGGAAATAAAAACATTATTTCTAGAAAAGATGCCTGGGTTGTATCTTGCATGGCAATGGAGACATCGCTAAGTAAGAAGAATGCTGCACAGACAGAAGAGCCTTCATAATGTGGAGGAATAGTGCTCCTAGCTGGCAAGAGGAATAGTGCTATGAAGAGGTGGTCATGTCTGTCTGGCTGGAACATGGAAAGCAGAGTTAGTTGTTTCTCCTTCTACTGTTTATTGTTGCTTAGGGATAATAAATATTGCATTTACACATGACAATGAGTTTTTTGTTAGAAATTTATAAAACACTACACATACTCTCCTGCAAATGGCTGATGTTATCATATTTTTTAAAAAATATATCTTTATTGATTTCAGAGAGGAAGGGAGAGGGAGAGAGAGATAGAAACATCAATGATGAGAATCATTGATTTGGCTGCCTCTTGTAGACCCCCTACTAGGGATCGAGCCCACAACCCAGGCATGTGCCTTTGACTGGAATTTAATCCAGGACCTTTCAGTCTGTAGGCTGACACTCTGTCCACTGAGCCAAGCCAGCTAAGGCAATGTTATTATTTTTGATGAGACATGCATGACTGACATCAACCTCTTATATTGAAAGAAACTAACATCAAAAGCATTTTATGATTTATTTTTGCTTGTTTTATCATTTTAAGTAAAAACTATCAAATCGAGTCACACTTTTGAAAAGCCAAATTCGACATTAAACCATTCATGAAGTTTCCATAATTTTGTATTTTAAATTAGGAGAAAACGTATATTCTTCTTTCTAGGGTGTTGATATAATTATGACAGTAGTGCCATTATGTTTACATGGATACCTGTATTATTCGTTGTCTTTCTAGACAGCGGTTCTCATCCTGTGGGTTGTGACCCTTTAACAGGGGTCACCTAAGACCATCAGAAAACACATATATAATTACATATTGTTTTTGTGATTAATCACTATGCTTTAATTATGTTCAATTTGTAACAATGAAATTGGGGGTCACCACAACATGAGGACCTGTATTAAAGGGTCACGGCATTAGGAAGGTTGAGAACCACTGATCTAGATTGTGCCTACTTCAAATTAAGAAAGAAATTTGGAGAACTGCTATGTCCTTTACATATTACTATGCTGTGTGTGTGTGTGTGTGTGTGTGTGTGTGTGTGTGTGTGTGGTATGTGTGAGAATTTGCATATGCATAAGTGCAAGTGTGCCTCATTTTGGCTAGAAAAATTAGGCAGCCTGGCTAATTGTTTTGAGTGTACTTACCTATAAATAAGAGGAGTTTTAGTTCACTTTTAGCATGATTATCCACATCAAAAATATTATGGGCAAGAAAAAAACAATGCAGCTAAACATAATTTTAGGAAAAACGGCCATGTTCACAACTGAAAAGAGGAAAAACAACTTAGCGATCTGTAATATCAGGAGATTCTTTCTCTAGGGAAAGTTATGTCATTTAATTTGGCAAATTGGCTTTGCATGTTGATGTATTGCATTGGCTATTGTTGCCTAGTGCATTTTGATAGATGGGATTTCCTGTTTGAATATAAGTTCTTTGAATCCAAGCTGGTTCTTTTCTGCTAAATGATTCCTAGTTCCTAGTATAATAGTGGAAGAGGGGGAAAAATTGCCCTCTACTCTCCTAGGTTCTACAGCTGGGACTCAGGAAATTAAACTGACAAAAGAGAAATTAACAAGAGAAACAAAACAGCACTTATTAACATGTGCAGTTCACATACAAGTGGGAGAAACTGAAAAATATCTCAAAGGGGTGATTAGAACATGGAGCTTATATAGCATCTTAACAAAGAACAGTAAATTTGTAATGAAGTGACAAAACAAAGAAAAAAGAGTCTAGGCCTTAAGGGGCAGCAAACTTTGGGAAGGTAAATATATGGGGCATGGAAGTAATGGAAAATAAGGGTTACTTTAGTAAAGTTTATGATGCAGATTCCTCTTAGGGTTGTGTCTGGGTTGAATCTAGAGTTTTCTGGTGATTAACAGTCCAATCTGCTTTTAGGCAAATGGTGTGGGAAGGCAAAAGCTTTGGTGTTTGTGGTTTTTCTACTGTCTTCAGCTCAAAAAAATTCCTATGTCAATGTAGCATATTTTGGGTGGCATATGCTGATCCTCTACACTGGGATTCCTCTTGGGTGATAATGAAATGACAGTGGCTTTATTATTTTTATTTTTTTAAATATATGTTATTGATTTTTTTACAGACAGGAAGGGAAAAAGATAGTTAGAAACATCATCGATGAGAAACATCGATCAGCTGCCTCTTGCACGCCTCCTACTGGGGATGTGCCTGCAACCAAGGTACATGCCCTTGACCAGAATCGAACCTGGGACCTTTTAGTCCACAGGCCAACGCTCTGTCCACTGAGCCAAACCGGTCAGGGTGACAGTGGCTTTATTGTGTTAAAAACATATACACAAAATTACCTAATACACTCAATGCCCTGATAGAATTATGTTATTTGTGTATTGGTTAACCATAATCCTATGACTTGGTCAACAGCGAGGTACAAATGGGAAGAACCAGCACTCTCTAGACAGGTATTTTTAAAGGTGACTGGAAAATGTTTGCCATCTGTACAGTATGCATGCTGGACACTAACAATCATCATGTGGTTATATTTTTAGGAAATTAAAATTGGAAGCAATTAAAAATAAAATATTGGCCCATACATTTTTATTGTTTGTGGATTATGTGCTTCTGTGATCCTTGTAAGACTTAGGAGTGCTGTGACAATGAGTACAATCATAGAAATGGTTCCATTAAATGCTTTAATCACTTCCATCTTGACTATTGCAATTAACTCCTTTATTGTCTTCCTAAATTCTTACTCTCTGAGCATCAGGGGGTCCGAAATGTTGCAGAAAAGAATAGCGCTGTTTCTAATTGTAGGACACGGAATCACAGCATTCTTTTGCTTGTATCCTCTTGTTAATTCAGTGACAGAATTTGAACTTAAAGTTATCTCATTATATGACTTAAAGAAGTAACTCCCTTGCAGGTAAACTGGGGGTAGAGGAGATCAGGAGATTGTGAGAGAATAGAAGAGCCATAGGCATCGAGGAATGAAAAGACAAAGATTATAAGAGACATTCACATGCATAGAGTTTTATACAAGAAATGCACAAAAAGAATACTTCAACTTGAAAAGATAAAGGTAGAATATAGACTTTTTCAGCATATTCTGTTATATTAGAACTTGAAGTTTGAAAAATAATTTGTAAAAAAAAATGAACAAATTTATAGAGTAAATGTATACGGTATTTATGGTATTATATTTACTACACATTTACAATGTACTTAATATATATTTGTAAATGATTCATCACTATTTATAAGCCACAGGTTACCAAAGTCTGTGCAGTTTCAAACATATTAAATATTCAGACGATAATCTTTATTTCTTTTTGAGAACAGAGAGCAATAATGAATTTAAACCCACTATTAAGGCAATTACTTAGTATTCTTTTGATTCCTAAGTGCATTTGCTTTCCTAACTTTTAATTTCTACATGTCTACAGTAAATATAACACTAATATGAATCTTCATCTTGTGTTCAAAGTATTTTATTCTTAACATAAAATATAAAAACTGATGTAATGAGTATCTGATTTTAAAGTTGCCTTGTGAATTTTCTAATGGGTGTATTTAATATTAAGAATTGCTTAATTTGGTTTTTATTATGGTACCTTTTATTTCAACCATTTTAAAATAAGCTATGTTTAATTAAATGAACATTTAAAAAATGAAGTTTATTTTTTCATGCAATAGTTTAACACAGTAAGATAATTTGCCGGGAGCCAGTCCATCCATGCTGTTTCAAGGGACCTGGCATATATGGCATACTGTTCTTAATATGTTTGCTCACCTTCTTGGTGCTGTGTTTTAACCAAGGTCACCTCTCCGAGAAAGGTTGAATCCCCAGGTAGGGATTTTCCCCTGAAGTTAGGGAGGGAATAAAACCTCTTAACTAAGTGCCAGGTGGGTAATTAATCACTTTAACTACGAACAATCATGCTTAAGCTGCATAATCTTTACTCCCTGGAATGGAGATAAGAAACGCCCTAACCTTTGGAATAGAGATTGATAGGATTGGAATCAACTAGTATAAATACAGATGTAACAAGACAGCAAGACACAGAACTTAGAACACAGAACCTAGACACAGAACCTACAGAGAACCTAGAGACAGAAGAACTTCACTGGAGAGAACATGGCAAAAGATCCTGGACTGAACCTGACTACAGAAATTGGCAAGAGAACCTGACTAGAACCTGGTGACTGAACTTGGCTGGGGAACCTGGAGAACCTGGCTGGAGAACCTAGCAAGAGAACATGGACACAGAACCGGGCTGGAGATGCTAACCAGAACTTGGCTAGAGATCCTGGCTAGGCTGATGATCAACTGAATGCTGTCTCTGTGTCATTCCTTCTTCACCGACTCCGTCCACACCTTTGGGGACCCCTGGACCTGCTGAGGTTGGACCCCAGCAATAATTGATATAAAACTTTCAGTCTAAATCCAATGTTATAATTCTAAAATGTTTTGCATTAAATCATCTTATTTAAATGCTCTGTGGTTAGCACTTACTATGTGCTTGTACTTATATTCTTGTCATCTATTTCCTTTAGTTTAATTATTAATTTTTCAATATAGAAAATATTTAGAAAAATTTTACTCTATTTTTTTCTGTACTGATTTTATTCATGAGGTGATATTTAAAATAATTAATTTGTCTTTAGTATTGTGTGTACATATATATGTATATATGTATATATGTGTATATATATGGTATATATAGCAAATAATTGAGAATTTGCATTTATGAAATAATTGTGAATTGAATTTCTTTTCTATATAAGAAGAATAGGAATAATTCATAAAATATTAGGTTTTGAAAAACTGAGTGAGAGCTTTGGACTCTTTGGTTCTGATAATCTCTCATTAGTTGTTTACCTTATTCTCTGTTGCCTTATAAAGTACTCAAATTGCCTCATGACATCTGAGATAGGGAAAGGGCCCAGTATGATGGCCCCCAGCCTGAAACTATTCATTTAGTTATCAATACTGCTTCATACATATACTCCACTTCATTGAGGAGGAACAAAACAAAAGGAAAAACATCTTATGAACTTGTAATATACATAAAAGCACTGCCAGTAATTAATTAGGTACATTACTATGTAGAGGGAGGATAAGTCAAAAAAATGTCTAAAATAATTATTAAGACATTTGTGGTTGGGCAGATTTTCATTTGGCCTTCCAGATAACAGCATAATTCTTGTTCAAAACATATGCATTGTTCTCAGCCACATGTCAGTGACTGGCAGTAATAAAAGATGCCACACAATATGGCTTGTGTCACTTAGTGCAAACTAATTTGTGGTCAAAGGGGAGTCACAAAGCATCCAGCTGGAATACAATTACTTGGTGCTGATTATATAAAGAGTCAGTTAAGGCTGTCGCTATGCAACCTAAAGAGAAGTGAAGAATTTATTCTTATCAAGCTTATTAGATTGTTCTGGGTGGGGGGGGGGGTGGGGAGAAAGAAAACCCATATGTTATGGATGGAATTATCTTTTGGGCAATTATCTTTAGAATAATCTAGTTTAACTGACCCATGCTCTGTTACACATTTTACTCTGCCAACCAACCTTATATCTATATATAAATAATTGAGAGGCTCTTTGTACTGATTTATGCACATACCACTTCTGATTTAAGACAGATGAGAAAAATATATAGAAATTGCCTTATGTATTATTCTATTAATTCATTCAAAAATTGGTATTGAGTGAATAATCTGTGGCAAGCCCATTCTAAGTATTAGGACATGAAATAAGCAAAATTGAAAGAGGCCCTGCATGTGTGAGGCTTATTATTCCTACCGGAGTGCCATAAGTGACAATAAGGGAGAGGTGGGAACACAAAATTTTAGAAAGGAAGGTTTTCTAATCTTATTTTCACAAAATGCCAGTATCAATTGATATAATGATAAATTAACCACTTTTACTCTTTTAAATTTATTGATTAAAAATTTCCATTATTTTCCTGGGTCAAGGGCCAGTGTCACTGACTTAGGTTTATATACTCACATATTATGGGTCCCATTCACTAATAGCTATTTACTTGAGATGGACATGAACTAGTTCTAGGAAAAGGGATCAGTTTTCACCAAGACAATACCTTCTGGGATAGAGGAAAGTAAACCACTGTCCTTCCTGTGTTGGAGCGGACAGAAGCAGAGGTTTCTCCCAAGGCCAAAATAAAAATATTGTCCAGCTCAACACTTACCTGGAGGTGCTGGGAAAGAATCACATCCAAGCTCCTTCGAATTGTTACTAGAATCCAGCCCCTGTGGCTGTAGGTCTGAGGACCCCGCTTTCTTGCTGACTATCAGGTAAGGGTTGCTTGCAGCTTTAAATGCTCCTGCCTTCCTCATCACCTGCCTCTCTCAGTCTTCAAGTCAGCGATGTCATGCCAAATCTCTCCTATTGTTCGAATCTCTCTAGTTTTTGCTTCCATCTTCTTCTTCCACCAATCAGAAAAAAAATTCTCTGCTTTGAAAGGAGAGATTAGGCCCACTGGATAACCTCTCACTTTTAAAGTGAACTGAACCATGCAACATAAAATCATGGGGGTGTCGAGAAATTGTGAATATGGGAGCAGAGAATCTTAGAGACTATATTATTTTCAAGGACTGTAACAAAGTACCAAAGACCAGATGATTAAAATAATAGAAATTGCCTGGCCCGTGTTGCTCAGTGGTTGATCATTGACCTATGAACTAGGAGGCCATGGTTCAATTTTCTGAACATGAATCATCCCTTTGTCCAGTGTATCCACATTTCACATTGCATATGCTGCCTACCTGGTATGCACTTAGTAGGCATCTCAGTTATCAGACCAATTATGAGAAAGGGAGAGGGAGAGGGAGAGGGAGAGGGAGAGGGAGAGGGAGAGGGAGAGGGAGAGGGAGAGGGAGAGGGGAAGAGAGAGAGAAAGAGAGAGAGAGAGAGAGAGAGAGAGAGAGAGAGAGAGAGAGAGAATAGGTAGGAGAACCAGGGGAATCAGTGGTGTAATTTCTAGTCTGAGGCCAAAGACCTGAGAACCAGGAGCTCCAATTTCCAGCAGGAAAAGATGGACTTCTGAGATCAAGAAGAGAGAGAGAATTTGCCCTGCCTTTTCTATTTTGTTCCATTTAGGTCTCTAATGGATTGGATGATGCCCATGCATGTTAGTGATGCTGTATCTCTCTACTTAGTCTATTAAAATAAATGCTAATCTCTTCCAGAAGCACCTTCACAGTCACACTAAAAAATAAGAGCATCTCTTAGCCCAGTTAAATTGATATATAAAATTAACCAGCACATAGCTCTTGCCAAGGGAAGACTGAATTGAAAGGTTCAACCATGCACAACTTTGGTATGTTTAAGGTAAAGAAGGAATTATGTATAAATAGGTAACCAAGAAACAAAGAAAAAGAGATCATATAGGGCTTAATAAGTGTGAATGAGTTTTTATTTTACTCTAAATGCTATGAGAAGTGTTAGAAAAACTTTAAAGCATGGGATTGACATAATTTTTTAAATATTTTTTAAAACTCACTTTAGCAACTTCAGAATTAAAAATTGAATATTCACTCTAAAGATTCTATTATAGCCTTAGAAATAAATTCCAATAAAAATAAATTATAAGTTGAAAAAAAAAGATTAATTTTTATTCACTTACAGTGAATAAGGAAGGTAAAAGGGGGAGAAGGAAGACTACTTAGAAAAACATTTCAGTAGCCCAGGCAAAAGGTAACTAGACCTTTGGTTAGAGTAATCATGCAATTGACCAGATGACCTAAATATCCCCTTAAGTCTGTTTTAACTTAACTTTAGATAGGCTTAGTCCTGACTACATCCCCTGACCTCCTTTTCTTGGAACATTAATTTTTTGAAAACTTGCTATTGTAAGTTTGTTCTTGGTCTCTGAGATGCAAATTCTCCTCAACTTAAGAATGTTTTTCTCAGGGAGCTGAAAGCCATCCCTTGGAAATGGAATCATCAGAAAAGATAAGGCGCTCTCATATCTCAGATATGTCTGTGGGAAGGTAGGAACCTAACTTCTTGGACAAACTAAAATATGCAAACACAGATGGCCTAAGCACATTGGCCAACCTCCCCACCAATGTCCTCAGGGACTTTTCCATTAGGTCATCCAAGCCTTTCAAAATCCTGTTTCTTTTTGCTTCAGCAGAGTTGCATGTAATCCCTCTCCTATTTCAATATTTTTGACCCCTATTGCAATAGTCTTTGAATAAATTATTTCCTGTCTAACTGGCCCACTGAAATTTTCTTCGGTACCACAGATGAAGAGATATGATTAAACTCAGAATATGGTTTGGATTTAGAGTTGCTAATAAATTGGATATGAGAGTGGATCACAGAGAGAAATAAAAACTATAACCTAGATTGCTGAATGGCTCAACTGGGTGAATGGTTGCTCATTTACTGTAATGAATAAAACTTAGAAAGTAAAATTAGACAACATAATGAGCAATTCTCTATTGCCTATTTTCATTTTGAGATATTTATTAGCCTTCCAACTGTTTCCATCAGATGGGTAATTGAATATGTAAATCTTGATTTAAGGGAAGGAGCCAGAGATGGTGATACAAATTTTGAGTTATCAGTATATGGATAATTTGTAGCTGAGAGATGACATCAAGTCATCTAGAAAGAATGTTTAGATAAAGGAAAAGAAAAAAATAGGACTGAATACATGGAGTGTTCCAAGGTTTTCTAGGCAGAAACACATTTTTCATAATATATTCAACATTTTCCTCAAGTAGGTGAGGAGTCCAGAGGCATAATAATATAGGACATGGGATTTTGCTCTTGGTCTATAGCCCCATTTATGCTGTCTTTATTCAATGCCTGGCATTCAATACCTCAGTCACAAGAACCCAGCAAAAAGTCAGGAAATAATATCTCTTTGATTTGTCCTCATGCTTTTGATTCATATTTCAGATAGAGTGTTTTAAATTTTCTTATCCAGTTAATTTTTGCACTAAAATGTCCAACACTGGACAATAATTAATGGTTTAATTTTAGATATTTAGATGCATTAGTGCTGCATCAGTCCCTTGTTTTATCAATAAGTCTTTGAAGGGAAAGTGTCATTACAAATTAGTCCCTATAGGAGTTTGATTTGAAAGGCAGGAGTTTGAGAAAGAGAAAATCTGCAATGAAAGGGGCTCTTCAGCGCAAACTGGCCCTAAGAGAAATTATGCTACAAAGTCATTAAAATCGTAATAAATGAGGAAAGTGTAATTCAGACACATGGGACACTTATTAAGGAGTAAAAAGCTTATGAGTTCTAGGAAAGATAGGTGGGAGGAAAAACCAGCCGATCAAAGTTTCACTCTGAGGACTTCATGCAAGTGGACCTCAACGAAACTGGCAGTTTGCTAATCTTGGGAGAGAGGAAAAGAAAGCTCTGCAGATCAGCAGATGACTACCCTCAGCCTCCGCCTCCACATTCTTCGTTAATATTCTAAGTTCCATTGACAACACTCACCCCCGCTGTCCACCTCCTCTGTTCCTGTTCATGCTCTGTTGAGTGTTTCTGAACAAACCAAACTTTAGGCTGCACTCCTTAGAGCACTAAATTGGTTCTCTTCCTCTTAGTTCAGCGCAAATTCTTTCTAAATGATAGTATTGCCAGTCTGTCCAATGGAAAATCTCATTATCTGCAAGTTCCTAAACTTTCAGCACACTGTATGTATTTCATGTTTTATTTGCAGTTTTTTTTTATATCCAGTGCATTCATCTCCAAGGATTTTGATCATCTTTCTTTATCTCCCAATCCTTGCTATTTACCATTTCTGTCCAAATTTAATTTAGCAGGGCTTGCTACATTAAAAGTAAGAGTCCTTTGGTTGATCTCTTACCCCCCTCCCTCCAAAAAGGACTTGTATGCATGCATATAAGCATAACCAATGGACATAAGACACTGGGGGATAGGGGAGGCTAGGGGACTGTCAAGGGCAGGGGAAAAAATGGACACATATGTAATACCCTTTGTAATACTTTAAGCAATAAAAAAAATAAGTTTCTAAAAAAAAAAGTAAGAGTCATGAGTTCTGGCCTTAGTGTGAGCAATTTTATCCTCTTTGCCACTGGGCAATAATGGATCTATGTTTTCCATTTTGGTCTGAGAAACTACATAGTATGGGCAGAATTGTGTGTTCTCAAAATTCATATGTTGAAGTCTCAAACCCTAGTAACTCCAAATGTGACTACATTTAGAAATAGGCCCTTTGAAGAGCCAATTAATGTAAAATAAGATTGTATGGGTAGGTCCTAATCCAGTCTGATTTGTGTCCTCATAAGAAGAGTAGGTAAGGACATAGAGATACACACGAAGGGGAAAACATGTAAGACAAAGGGAGAAGATAGCCGAAAGTCCTTAGAATAAAATGAATTCTGCTGACATTTTTATTTTGGGATTCTAGCCCCAAAAGTATATAAAAGTAAGTTTCTGTTGTCTAAGCGCCCTAGTCTATGGGACTTTGTTATGGCAGCACTAGAAAAGTAATTCACTATGATACTACTTCACTATGGTGTATTTTCTAAAAATGTATATTTTTAGACTGACACTATCGTTATTCAAATTTTGGTTTAGTCATTTACTTATTGTGTGATTATGAAACAGGTACTTACTATTTGTCTTAAGCCTTTATTTTACAAATGAGACAACAATTGAAATAATCCATGTCAAGTTCACAGTCCACATGAGAGCTAAACAAGTTTAAACTATTATTGTTAGTTAGTAAAAAGTGTGTGTGTGTGTGTGTGTGTGTGTGTGTATGTGTGTGTGAAATATGTCCAGATGAAGGAAGCAGGGCATGAGCTAAGGAATGTGTGTATCCTTCTGAAAAGGTCAAAACAACAACTTTTCTCCCCTAAAGTCCCTAGAAAGGAACATAGCCCTGCCAACATTCTGATTTTAGCCACTTACCTATATCCAAAATACTACACTTTCATCATGTGACCAATGCAAAGCATTAATGAAATAATTTATGTTCTTTTTCCATTATACATCTTCAAAATTCAATTTGTATTTTACAGTCATAGCACATCTAAATCCAGACAAGTTCTAGTTCACATGCCCTATGGCTACATATGGCTAGCGGTTACCACATTAAACAGCACAGTTATAAATACTGTCTTAGAATGACAATCCAACTGCTTTCATTGTGGTATCTGTAGGCACTATTTTAATATGGAAAATACAGAAGTCATAGAAAGAGGGAAGGCCTAGTCTAAAAGACAGATTCTCAACTGATGTATATTTTATGTGTGTAGTAAAGTCAAAATCACTACTGGTGAGTGGTAGAATGATTGACTGCATGAATAAACCCAATTAATTAATTCCTGTATCTACTCCCTTCTCCCTAAAATTCTGTAGCCTCCTCTCACCATAATACTGGGTTTAGTTGTGATTAATTTTGTTTGATGGGGTGTTAGCATAATGACAAAAGCTTAAACGTCATGTATATTTCTGCATTCCCTTTTGCAAAGTTTGGCCTGCTTACTCTTGCTCCTCACCACAACTATCAGAACAGGACTGGCCTAACACAAGATACGTGCTCCTGAACATATTTCCCTCAGTTTTCCAAACCAAGGACATTCTACTCACCTGACAGCCAGTTTACTGGCAGACATATGAAAGTACATTGAAAGGACATAAAAGAACAGTGGGCAGTAGATATCATAGGACTTGAGTTGATATGCCCAACTCTCCCATTCATGCCCTAACATGGTCTCAGGTAAATATTCTACATCTTATATCAGTTGGTAGAATGAAACATGTTCCGTTTGGAGACTGATGGAGTGAACTATAATCTCTGACTTTTAGGCAGCATCTCTCAATCAGTTATAATGAAGAATCACTCCTTTTCTTGATCACTATTCCCATGAGTTCCTCTGAGTCTCTTTTATACTCTGAAAGACAAAACTCAAATTCAAAGTTCACTTTAAAACACCAAAGGATGAGTAGGATAAGCTGGGCAGAACTTTCCCAAGAGAAAACCACATCTATTCATCTCTCAACAAAGAGAGAATAGTGCAAGTCTACTCTCAGTAGAGATGGGACATCTTTTTAGCTGGGCTCACTATTTCCAGAACCTTGTTATTACGGGTTAGTATAAGAGACAGGTTTGAAACAGCTGCTATTGAGTGTACCTCACAGCTATACCCAAGTGTGTAATATCAGCTTGAAGTTGTAAACTAGGTCTTCATGGGTATTTGCAGACTTAAAGCTTGGCCAGGCAATTTTTATGGAGGAGTAAATAATTCATCTTCCTTGTCCGGAAGAAGCGGTGTGGAATCCTGGAACGCCGTTCCTAAACTCCTCATTTCAAAGGAGAAGAGGAACATCAGTCTGAAAAGCAGAAGAGGACATTATTTATTTAACATATATAAATAATTATAAGGTGAAAAGAAGTCGTCACTCTCTAAAGGGACGATGACACATGACTAATGGATGCCACAGGAGCACATGGGAATGTCAAGACATCACTCCGGAACTTTGGCCTATTTTCTCCACCTTCCGCATTTATCACTTCTTTAGAGATTTATAGTCTCTGAATTTCAGATCTTGGAAGTGTAGTGGCTATAACCATGAATAAAATATGCTGGTGTACACGTTATTAATCTCTCCTGCTATTCTGTGAGGTCTAGTTGAATTTAGATGATACTGTATTCGTTTTGTACTGCTTCCATTTAAAACCCTTTGTCACAACTTTTAAAAATAAGCTTTCAGGTTTGTTTGGATACCTGATCTGGAATTTCAGTGAATCCATCCATTTTCTCAGTTATCTGAAAGATTGCAATGGGTAATAAGAAATGTTCACTTTTGCGGGGAAAAAATGTTTTTATTTAAAATGTTTATAAACTTGTGTTCATCTGAGATGGGGGAAAAGATTAGCATCAAATGCAACAAAATGCAGTGGTACACATTAAGTCCATTTTAATATATGGTAGATGGCGATATATAAATTCTAAATTATTTTAGGTGTAGTGCCTGAAACATAACATGCTCATATTTTTCCAGTAAGATTAAATTTTAATAATATTTCTTTATAAATATGCTAGAATCAAACTGATTTAGATTCTGGTACTATCACAACGATAGTCTCAAGTTTCCAACTTATTTTTACTTATTGTCAGTTATGAGCTACATATTTAATTATCCCTCTTCTAAGAACTTTTCATTATGCAAAGGTAAATATAAATTTTTAGTACTATAAGATAAATGCAGAATTATATGCAAATTTGTTGCATATTTTGAAAATCTATAATAATAAAAGCATAATATGCAAATTAGACTGGACAGCCAAACTACCTTCTGATGTTATTCCGGATATCCTTCCTGACGAAGCCATGGCAGTGGGGGCCAAGGCAGAGGTGGTTAGGGGAGATCAAACAGACAGGCCAGCAGTTAGGGGCAATGCGGCAGGCAGGCAAAGTGGTTAGGGTGATCAGGCAGGCAGGCAGAGGGATCAGGCAGGCAGGTAGAGTGGTTAGGGGCAATCAGGCAGGCAGGCAGGCAAGCCGTTAGGAGCCAGCAGTCCCAGATTGCGAGAGGTATGTTCAACTGCCAGTTTAGGCCTGATCCCACATGGACATCCCCCAAGGGGTCCCGGATTGCAATAGGGTGCAGGCCAGGCTGAGGGAGACCCCCCCCATGCCTTGTGCATGGATTTCATGCACTGGGCCTCTAGTATGACATATTTCTTAATAGAGTTTTGGACATTTGACCTAAAAGTATTTTTCTAAAATGCTGTTTCCTTATGCATTTCTCTAATTTAACTGTTTTCCATTTTTGGTAACTGAAGTGGCATCTAAATAAAGTAAAATCTATAGAAATGCGTAAGAGTTCATGAAAATATTGATATATGTTATTTCCTGCATTACAAGTAACATATATGTGTCAGGGAGCTAACAGGTAGTTTTAGTTCTATGACTATGTGTAGATTTTTTAAAAACTGAAGTTGGCTGGTTTATTTTCATCCTTCTTGAAAAACTTCTGAATAGACTTTTAATCAGCTTTTGAAGTAATCCTGCTTCATTTATTAAGAAAATTGAAACCATCATGTGAAAGTATTTTCCATTCTATTGTTTCTTTTGTTTAGATGCTAAAAAAAAAAAAAAGAAAAAGAAATGCTGCTATGGGAAAATATCCATATTATGGACTTAAAAAAAAAATCCTGACCTGCTACAAAATATTTTAGAACTTCCTGTTTAGTGGTTTTAAAAAAAAAAAAAAAAATATATATATATATATATATATATATATATATATATATATATATATATATATAACTTTATTGTTGAAAGTATTACAGATGTCCCCTTTTCCCCCTTCCACCAACCTGCTGCCCCTTCCCCAGGCCTTCATTGCACTATTGTCTGTGTCCATGGGTCATGCATACTATATGCATATAAGTTCTCTGGTAAATCTCTTTCTGCCCTTCCCCCGTCCCTCTGAGATTGTTTTTAAACTCACTCTTCTATATTCTATTTTGTGATGTGGGATTGGGGCTCTGCAAACCATATTTCTTCTTTGCCAGCTGGTAGGTCCACACAGCAGAGGCAACAAAGAGAAACTGGACGTCTGGAGGAAGAAGAGGGGACTTGATCCTTTCTGTTTGCTTCATTTCCTATAGCCTCGCCCCAGCTGTGTTCTGCAACTCAGCTGGGTGTTCGTTACAGTAATAGCAGTTAATTTCAATATGCAGTTTTCCCCATACTTCTAGAATCTGTCTTAGTTCAGCCCTTTTAATAACTACAAGTCAACCAGTTCCTCCTCCTCCTCCTCAGAGGTCTGGCTGAGTTCTCTGCTCCACAGGAGCCTCACTTGAGCACCCGAAGTTCTATCAGGTGAGGTTGGAGCAGCAGCTGACCAAGGCCCTCCTGGCAGAGATCTGAATGCCTGTTTTGCAGGTTTCCTCTTCCAAACTGTAATAATCCAAACCTCTTCCCTCTCTTTCTTCTCTTTTTCTTTTAATATTTTTTTAGAGACAGAGGGAGGGAGAGGGAGAAAGAGAGAGAAAACATCAATGGGAAAGCGAAACATTGATCAGCTGCCTCCTGCACAACCCCCACCGGGATGGAGCTGGAAACCCTGGCTTGTACCCTGACTGGGAATGGAACCAGTGACCCTTCAGTTCATGGGACGATGCCCAAGGGCATTCCCTCTCTTTCTTCAGTCCTGTTGCCTGAAGTTGCTACTTCTGTAATTCCACTGTATACCCTTTTTTTTTCTTTGCAGCTCTCCAATACCTAGTTACCAATTCTTTACTTTAAATTAAAATTTCATTGAGCATAAATGTGGAGTGGATTCTGATTCTTGACCTTATTGGAAGGTGCAGAGTCAAGAAGCACTTACCATTCAGTCTGTTTCTCACCCTTCACTGTAAGATTAAGGCTTCAATCTTAACATAGGTATTTACCTTAGTTTCAAGAACATTATCAGAAACACAGCTATAAAAGAACATGAGTTAAAATATAATTAACTGTTTCTGCATGTGTGGCCCTGTGTTCTAGGTGTTTCCTTACTATATTATCATACTGAGGGGAGGAAAAGGTTACTCACAGATTATAGATAAAAGTATTTTAAAAGTTGAATTCCTCCTAATCTCAGGACTCTATAATTTAGATAAAAATATTTGCTTAAATTTTAATACAAATATAAATTCAATAATACTAGCAATAATTACAAAAATATTATTAGCTACCACATATTGAGCATTTATGTATTTGTAAGCTTTGTATTAAGTGCCCTGCATACCTCATTTTGTTTAATTTTTAAAAACTACTTAAGATCATAAGAAACATTGTTATCACTGTCAGGAGGTGAGCTATCCTATATAATAAAAGGGTAATATGCAAATTAACCCTAACGGTAGAACTACCAGGAATGACCGGTTGCTATGACATGCACTGACCACCAGGGGGAAGACACTGCATTTAGGAGTTGCCCCCTGGTGGTCAGTGTGCTTCCCCAGGGGGAGCTCCACTCAGCCACAAGCCAGGCTGATAGCTGTGAGCACAGCAGTGGTGGTGGGAGCCTTTCCCACCTCCTGGGTAGCACTAAGGATGTCCGACTGCAACTTAGGACTGATTCCCCGGGGAGTGGGCCTAAGCTGGCAGGTGGACATCCCCAGAGAGGTCCCGAACTCAGCGAGGGCACAGGCTGGGCTGAATTTTCGAGCACCAGGCCTCTAGTATGAAATAATTTACAGATGATCACACATTAATTGACTGAGTCAGGATAGCAATCCAGGGTTTGTGTTATTATTGTTTTCTCCTGCTGCTTTTTTTTTTTTTTAAGTGCAAAGACTATGTTTTTGAAAATTATATTTAAATTTACTTTTAAATTGCATGGTTTAGGATAAATGGCTTTTTACTCAGTTTTCAAAAACATTGATATTTATTGTTCAATCTTTATCCAGTAGCTGCACTCATCCCAGGAAAATGACCAGGATCTCTGGCAGGTGGTTTATCTGAACTTGGACCTGTTTTTAGTGTTTCTCTTTTGCCTATTTCAAAGCCTCCTTCTCATTTTCTAAAGCTGATATTCAGGCAACTACTCTGAAGAATCCTACCTTTAATTATGTCCCTACATTCAGAGAAATTAACAGCTGTCTAGAGTAGCTACAGTCTTCTGTGGGATCTAACCAGTGAACTGAACTGGGATCATCCATTTATATTTTGGGTCCAAGGTCCCTAGCAGGCTATGGACTACAAACTATGTTATTGCCATTCTATACTGTGTGAGAAATGAGAAGCCTTATATAATTCTTTCAATGATAAATGGTGTAAAAATCAATGTAATTGAAGGTGCCCAGCTAGCTCTTATAAGTTTGCTTAGCATAGATTTGTCTGTGTATCAACTATACATATTTTATCAATTAACATCAATACCTATAGGTGCAGAGTATTTTTAAGGTAAGAAAACATTTTAAAAACCCTCACAGACACATACAACAGTATTACCAGAGGAAGGGGGAGGTAGAAGAGTACAAAGGAGAGATACATGGTGATGAAAGGAGACTTGAGGGGGTGATCACACAATACAATATACATTGTATTCTATAACTGTACATCTGAAGTCTACATAATTTTTTAAACCAATTTCACCACAATAATTTCAATCAAAAGTAAAAAACAATATGCCACCCCAACATATGCCACTTTGGCATAAGGATTATTTTGAGCCGAAGACAATTGAGAAACAGCAGACAAGGGAAAAAAAAAAAAAAAAAAAAAGCTCTCTGCCCTCTCCTCCCATTTGCCAAAGAGAAGATTAGACTCTTAATCACCTGCAAAAACTTGACACTCTTATTAGCCTAGACACAGCCCGGAGAGGAATCGACACAAATCTTATTAGAATAACCCTCACCTTCCATTAGTTTCTTCTCCTCTACTTCCCCACAGTTTTCCACCCCTAAACACTTAAATCCCTTTTCCTTTGTCTTGTTTCTTTTCTACAAATTCATTAAGTACTATGTAAATTTTCTATGAGCTCTGTGAGTTAATTTGTCAAGACACTATGTAAGCCCCATATTCTAACCATCTCTGAGACACTCCTCACTGAGTATTCCCCACATGTATTCAATCAGTGCATGCTCATAAACTCTGTTTTTTTCTCATTAATTTGTCTTTTATGAGTGTGATTTCTAGGCCCTGCCTGAAGAATCCAGGAGAGTAGAGGAAAAGTTTCGCCCTCCCCCACACCAGTACAAATGTTTTAGTTAAGTAAAAAAGCTTGAACACATATTGTGTCCTGTCTGGTTACAGGGGAATATGTCTGATTATGGATGTCAGACATATTGTATAGAGATGAAAAGTACTATCATTTGGCATAATTTGCTAAAATGCTAAAGAGTCTTTGGTAATGATCGCAGAATACTCCTAATGAAAAATAATAAAATATATTTTAGGATGTTTTTGATATGTATTGGCTAATAGAACAGGTAGTCCAACTTTTCTAAGATAAAAAAAAAATTAAATTGACCCTTCTTGGAGAAAATGGCCATGAGTTATTATAAGATCTCATAATTGCCTGGCTGGTGTGGCTCAGGTGTTAAGTGTCAAAAGAAAGTCATGGCACTTGCCCAGGTTGTGGGCTCGATCCCCAGTAGGGGGCGGGCAGGAGGCAGCCAAACAATGATTCTCTCTCATCATTGATGTTTCTCTCTCTCCCTCTCCTTTCCTCTCTGAAATCAATGAAAATATATTTTTAAAAAAAGAACTAGTAAGTGATGAAAGAAGTGATAGTGGTATGTACACATTATCCACAGGCAATTCAGAGAAGGACTACTTCTGGGTGGGACCGTAAAGCAGGCGTTGCTCTGCGTGGAGCATGTCAATCCTTGATGTCTTACTCTACTAGGAAAGGAGGGGAGAAAGCTGTCTCAGAGAAGCAGGGAATAGGGGTGAGGATGTTTCAAAGGCGGGGTGGGGTGAATGATATTTGAAGAATACAGTAAAAAGCTGTGGAGAGGAAAAATCACCAGTATGGGTTTTATGAGGTTGTAGTTAGGTTACAGAAAGGAAACCACAAGGGATCTGGCTTCAAGTTTCAAGTGTATGATTATATGGATGATTGTGTCCTGCTGTTCATCATTTTCACAAGGTTCAGTATAAGAAGAAATGGACTTTTATTGGAGCCAACAGGGACCAAGTTTTCATCTGAGACAGAATAAATTGATAGCAGGCATTAAAACTTGATGTATGTGGCAAGCGACATCGTGTAACTAAGTATGGTGCATGCAGTAGAGAAGTTTAGGGAAAGATAAATTACTTTGGGTTAATACAAACAAGGAAGGCTTTAAATGGGCCATCGAATGGGATCTCAATTGTACAATAAAAGGTTATCTGAGAATATCACCGAAATAAAAATAATCAGGGAATAAACAAAAGACAAGAAAATGTTTAGAATGTGTACTAACATTTATCATTTTTCACATCTTAATAACTCTGAGTGGTTTTTATGTGCCAGGCACTGTTCTAAATGCTTTACATTTATTAACTAATTTAATTCTCACAAAAATGCTATGAAAGTAGTCAAATCCTCAGCACTTTGAGGAGGAGAAAAGAAGCACAAAGGAGAGAGTCAGTGACTAAGTCATTTGGCTTCTGAATCGTGGAAGTGAGATTAGAACAATCTGCCAATTCGGTTTCAGAGGCCACGACTTTAACCATGACACAAAGTGCTCTCATCTCCCAAAGCACACTTGTTCGCATCCACACGCCAAACCAGACATGCCAACATCCAGAATTTAGGATCTGCTCCAGGGTGATTGCCAATTTGGGAATGCCTTTGTCACCCAATAAGTATGATTGCTTTAAATATTGAACTGTATACAGAGGTTTGTGTTCTTGTGGGGATTTTCTGGATCTCTTTGTGAAAGGTCTTCAGAGATTAAGAAAGCAACTGAGCCTGAGTTAAAACTATTATCCTGACAGCTAGAGCAGTGTGATTATGAAGACAAATTAAAAAGTGACATGGGCCCTAGCCGGCTTGACTCAGTGGATAGAGCGTCGGCCTGCAGACTGAAAGGTCCCAGATTCGATTCCGGCAGAGGCCACATGCCTGGGTTGCGGGCTCATTCCCCAGTGGGAGGTGTGCAGGAGGCAGCCGGTCAATGTTTCTCTCTCATCGTTGATGTTTCTATCTTTCTCTCCTTCTCCCTGCCTCTCTGAAATCAATAAAGAAATATATTTAAATAAATAAATAAAAAGTGACATGGGCATTTTTTTTTCTCCTTTGCCATTGTCCTCCTTCCCATTTATACATGTATTATTTTGGCTTTCAGTTTACACATGTAGTTATTTTGGACAATTTGACCTTTTTTTTAACTTATTTTTCAAATATGGGCTTATAGTTTCAATGGCCATTTATCTTTTAATCTGTCATCCAAATTTAAAAAAATCTTTTAAAAGATATTTTTATTAATTTCAGAGAGAAAGGGAGAGGGAGAGAGAGATAGAAACATCAATGATGAGAGAGAATCATTGATTGGTTGCCTCCTGTATGCCCGGATCAAGACCGCAATGAGGCCTCAACCCAGGCATGTGCCCTTGATGGGGATCAAACCCAGGAGGGAGCCTTTAATCTGCAGGCTGGCGCTCTATCCACTGAGCCAAACCAGCTAGGGTCCAACTAAAACATCTTTAACATCTTAGTGCCCAGTTAATATTTAGCACTCAGAAAACAAAACGCTAGAATTGACATTGTAGCTACTGTAGTAAATGGATGCACAGAGGGAGACAGCTTTCTTTGACTATTTGCTACTGATATACCTTCTATTTGGCCTCCCTTATAGTAACTCTCTTGATTGTATATCTAAACACGGTTATCTGATTTTGCCTTCAAGTACTATAGTTAGTTTTGCACTGCAAGCCTAATAGAGTAGAGCTTTCAAGAAACTATTTAGATCATCATTTCTTTCTTTGTCTTGAATTCACAATTACAAATTCCACTTAAAAGGGAAGTGTTCATCCAAATGTACAGACAACAGCCATGGAAACTAGAAGCCTAGTCGCAAATGTGTAGAACACACAACTTACACAAACACAAACAATCAAGCATTTGCATAAAGCATCCCAACGTACTCCTCAGTCCACCACCAAACAAACACACAAACAACAACCCTTTCTTAATAAGACCTTCCATTTGGAATCACTATCTTTGTCATTCTTGGTAGAGTCATTAAAAAGTAAAACACTCACTTAACTCTTCGTCCCAGCTAGATTGCAAAATTCTCTGGTGGAAAATTAGGTAATTTGGAGAGTGCATTGACTTGTGCAGATGAAAAGGCACCCTAATAGTCTGAAGAGTTAATATGTTCTAACACCCTCCTGCTGCAAATTGGCTGCAGGATGCCCTAGTGACCCAAAATAGTCCACGCTTAAGTGCATCTTTTAACACCTAGTGTGGGAAGGAGTAATTTAGCCACTGAAAAAAATTTAAATCACAGACTGTTTCGTTCTCTAAATCATCCTCAGGGGGGGAAAGGACAATTTTGAGAGCTGCATTAACTCAGTAGAAAACCTTACATAGCAATCCTCTAATGGCCTGAAGGAGTTAATGCTCAAGTTTCAGCTAAAGTTGAGTCAATCTCTTTAGGCCAAAGAACTTATAAGGAGCCTTTACTGCAGGTCAAAATGCACAAGGGCAGCCAGTAACAGTGGGTGAGGAGGCACCAGATAACAAGGAGACAGGTTGATAAAAATAACGGTTCCCTTCAGTACCATCATCAAGCTGAGGTTCTTAAAGTATGAAGACTTGGTGGCTTAAACATGTTGGTATGCTGAAGACTTTTAAATTCAAACCTAGAATAATTTGGTACTGTAGGGAGAAGAACTAGTTTTCCCAGATTGAAATATGTAAAAATGAAACCAGCAGCTCTGTTGATGCTACAGCTTATTAAAGATGCAAATTAAAAATATCAAAAAGCATGGAGATTTGCTTAACCTTTTACCAAGTGTAAATCTTTAATCTTATCTTAATATGAACTTTGCTGATTTACTTTAAGTTGAATAGCACACTAAACTCGTGAGGTGTTAACAGTACCTTTAGTGGTCAAGTATTACATTTTAGAATTGGTAGAAAAAGGTTAATTTGAAATCCAGTCAGGAAATCATATTATATTGCACAACATATATCTGCTTTAGTGAAGACCTGACAAACTGCAGATGCCTCAGAGGAAAAATTCCACTGAATTAAAAGCAAAAGATTAATGTACTTGGAAATGAGTTTGCATTCAACTGTAAAACAATACCATTATGCCATTTTTGCTTTCTATATTTTAAAAATGTAACCAGTCATTTCTCAGGCTCCTGTTCCTAAATTAGATTATATAATGCAAAATGGAATTGAGGACATGGATTAAAACAGAAATTCAGTAGAAAGTTTTATTTATAAACACTAAGTCTCACTTAGTATTTTATTGTTGGGTTACTTTGGAACTTTTTTTTTCATTTTACGATAAGCTTAAATTAACCACGTTACATTAAAAATTTAAATTATACCATGCAGGAATACAGCCATGCTATAGCCTTTAGAAGATGATTTAATTTAGCAATTTCAGAAGGAGCATTAATAAAAACAATATTATATCCAAATGACAAGAAAATAAGGCAGTCCCTCATGCTTATACAGAGCATTTCTTTTCTCTTTTCTAAAAATTAGACTCACAAAACATGTTATAATTGCCTGAAATTGTCTGAAGTATCAGGAAGAATACTTTAAAATCACTTTATCACATGCCAATCACAGTCTGTCGCTGACAATGTAAATTAGTCACTACTAAAAATAAGGGATGATGATTAATTACCTTAGAGAATACCTGCTAGAATTGCCAGTCATTGGAACCAGATTTCCTACTGAAACATACTCGGCAATAATTGACAGACATGCTTTATCACTTCACTTAGTCCAAGACAATTTCTATGGCCTGAAATAAGTGAAATATTTCTGAAGTAAGGCTTTATTGTGCTGAGTAAACATATAGGTGAAAAGTTATGTTAAGGAACATCTGGTGATATCAAATGTTCATTTTACCCATATCTTACACTATCTCAGGGACGGGTGGTCAGGGACGTTTAATATCATTGTCAAATCTGACTTCCATCTTGAAACTCTAATTTGATACCTCCTCCCGACCCCCATTACTTTTTGATTTTTGCTTGATTTTGTTTTGTTTTTGGCTTTCAAAGAGAATTCAGTCCTTCTAGTGAGATCATAATATACTCATTGGGTGGATGCATTCTTGTTCCAGGATGATATCTGGAATATGGAAGATTAATTTCCTGAAGATAACTCTTGAAATTTAAATAGGCTTTATTTCTGATAATTAAGTCATTATTTACTTATAATAATAGATGAAATATTTCATATTTTGCTGATTCTTGGCTTAACTGAACTCTGGCTTCCAATTCCTAATGCATTCGATTTGTGAACATTTTATTTCTATAGATTGGCAGAGTTGTTTTTAATAAAGAATTCTGGTAAGAACAAAAAGATACTTTCTGAAGTCTCTATGAACAATGAATAAATTTTTTTAGAAAAGGCTTTTCCATCTGGAAATTATTTAACTCCTATTAATGGGAATAAATTCAAACTATGTTTTAAATGGCTTTCCTCCTTCCCTATCCTCATCCATTTTCTTTCTTTTTTTTTTAATATATTTTATTGATTTTTTACAGAGAGGAAGGGAGAGAGATAGAGAGTTAGAAACATCGATGAGAGAGAAACATCGATCAGCCGCCTCCTGCACTCCTGCACATCTCCTACTGGGGATGTGCCCGCAACCCAGGTACATGCCCTTGGCCGGAATCGAACCTGGGACCTTTCAGTCAGCAGGCCAATGCTCTATCCACTGAGCCAAACCGGTTTCGGCTCCTCATCCATTTTCACCTAACATCTATAAAAATTATTTTGTAATGAATAAATCAGTTCACTCCACCAATTAACACTCTTTAAAATGCACCTCTGATTCAATTTATAATAATAAACTACAAAATTCTTAACATAGATTCAGTACCCTAGAATGATCTTTCCCATGCCTACCTCTGACATTTGATTTTCAGCACTATCTCCCCTAACTGAATAAAAGCCAGATAGGTTCATAATGTGTACAAAATGCCAGGCCTTCTAGGATATTTAGGTTTGCTATTTATTTTCTTTACTTGATTGCTGAATTCTCTTTCAATATCCATCCAATCTTGACCTCTATAACTAACTAGAGGCCCAGTGCACAAAAAATTGTGCACTCGGGGGGATCCCTCTCATAGTTTGGGACCCCTCGGGAGACATCCACCTGCTGGCTTAGGCCCACTCCTCGGGGGATCGGGCCTAAGCTGGCAGTCAGACATCCCACTGGCAGCCCGGAAGTCCTCGGGAGATGTCCACTTGCCAACGGGGAACAGGCCTAAGCTGTAGTTGGACATCCTTAGCACTGTTGAGGAGGCGGGAAAGGCTCCCACCACCACCTCTGTACTGGCAGCTGTGAGCCTGGTTGTGGCTGAGCAGAGCTCCCCCTGTGGGAGCACACTGACCACCAGAGGGCAGCTCCTGAATTGAGCGTCTTCCCCTTGGTGGTCAGTGTGTGTCATAGTGACCAGTCATTCCCAGTCTCTCTGTTGTTAGGGTCAATTTGCATATTACCCTTTTATTATATAGGATAGAGGCCTGGTGCATGGGTGGGGGCCGGCTGGTTTGCCCTGAAGGGTGTCCCGGATCAGGGTGGGGGTCCCTCTGAGGTGCTTGGACAGCCTTGGTGAGGGGCTGAGGGCCGTTTTCAGACTGGCCACACTCCTCTCAGGGTGGGGATCCCTGCTGGAGTGCCTGGCCAGCTTGGGTGAGGGGCTGATGGCTGTTTGCAGACTGGCCACAGCCCCCAGCTGCCCAAGCTTCCAGTGGAGGCTGGCTGGAAGCAGGTATCTGGGATTTATTTATCTTCTATAATTGAAACTTTGTTGCCTTGAGCTGAGGCCACAGCCAGCCAGGGCAGGCGGGAAGCTTGGCTTCCTCCATTGCCAGGGCAACCAAGCCTCCTGCTTGCTCCAGCTCTGTTACTGCTGGCTGCCATATTGGTAGGGTTAATTTGCATATAGTCACTCTGATTGAATGGTGGGCATGGCTTAGGGTGTAGTGGAGGTGCAGTCAATTTGCATTTTTTTCTTTTATTAGATTAGCTAGGTATCTCTTCATTCTCTAATAGCCCAACCCATAACCATCACTATCACCACTAAAATCCTTCTATTATATTTTACCACAAAACTTTTTCGATGGTAGGTCAAAAAAATTCATCAAACATAGAAATGTATGCAACATCTATATTTATTTAGGTCTTTGCTATGTGTATAATGTTTTCATAGATTTATCACCAAATTAACATAATGAGAGAAGAGAATGGAAATGTGAAAGGAAAAAGACATACATAAAAACTTAAGATCACTCACAGAAAAAGAAAAAGACAATCTGAATAGCTTTTCATCCATTAAAAATTAAATCAATTATTAATATTTTTTAAAAATAAGAAAATACCAGGCATAGATGAGTTCACTAGTGAAATCTATAAAACATTTAAGAAAGAAATTATACCATTTCCCTACAGTCTTTTTCAGAAGATAGAAACAGAGGGACTATTTCCTAACTCATTCTATGAGGCCAACATCACTCTAATACAAAACCTTGATAGAGACATTACAAGAAAAGAAAACTACAAACCAATGCTTCTCATAAATATAGATACAAAAATCTTCAACAAAATTTTATCAAATCAAGTCCAATAATGTTTAAAAATAAAGAGATATAACCAATAAGTGGGGTTTATTCCAGGTATGCAAGGCTGGTTCAATATTTGAAAATTAATTAATGTAACTTATTATATCAACTGACTAAAGAAGAAAAAGCACATATCAGTAACTACAAAAAAAGTTTTAAAAAGTCTAATATACATTAATGATAAAAAATTTTAGTAAACTAGGAATAGAAGGAAACTTTCTCAACTTGATAATATCTATGAAGTACTTACAACTAACATCTCAGTTAATCCCAAGAAATTTAGAGATTCCATTAAAATTTATTTATAATTGACAAAACTTAGATGGATCTGAAATGTCCATTAGTAGGTGAATGGAAAACAAACTATGGTATATCCGTACAATAAAATATTATTCAGCACTAAAAAGAAATGAGCTATTAAGCTATAAAAAGACAAGGAAGAATTTTCAATGCACATTATTAAGTGAAATAAACTAATATGAAAAGACTATAGAATGTCATGTAGTTGGACTCACAGTACACATTCTGAAAAAGGCAAGGTTAGTAGTTGTTATGGGTTAAGGAAGAGAGAGATATGAATAGAAGGAACCCAGACGATTTTGAGGGCAGTTAGACTACTACGTATGACACTATAAGGGTGGATAATTGTCATTCTACATTTCTCCAAACCTGTAGCCTATACACTAAGAGTGAACCCTAATATAAGCTATGGGCTTTGGATGATAGTGATCATTGTATCAATATACATTGATCACTATAGGTTCATCAATTGTAACAAACGCACCACTGTGTGAGATGGTAGATGTCCAACGTGGTGGAGACTGTGCAAATGCTAGGGCAAGGGTATATGTGAACTCTGTGTTTTCTGGTCAATTTTGCTGAAAACCTAAAACTCTCTAAAAATAAAGTTTATTAATTTTTAAAAATTGACCATAAGGCGGTCTTATTTTAAGAACAACAAAAAACAAAAGTTTTATTTAAAAAGAGAAGCACAGGAGTATGTTAGCAGGATTCTCCCCAATTTGCAATATATATAAAATACAAAAATAATGGTAGTGATCAACACCAGAATTCAATTACTAAAGCAGGTACTAAAAACAGGGCAGTTTATATGGGCATAAACATGATGAAGAATTGATTAAAGTAGATATGCCGATAAAATTACAGAAATATAATTAGGTAGTTAATCTTCCATCAATCTTTTTATCCTTAAAAATAGTCCTCACCTTCCCAGCCTAATAGGTAAACTAAAGGGATGAACTAAACAATCTCCAAGCACCCCTCAAGTCTACCTTAAATTTGTAAAATCTTAAACAAATGTTCCTTAAAACCAACTGAGTTCCCAAGATTATGAAACATAATAGAAATATATGACTAAACGTTAAGATAATAGGGGAAGATTGGTCTCAGAATAAAGGATCTAGAGAGAATAAGATATGAGAAGGCTATGTTGAAAGAAAAATGATGAGAAATAAAAAGGCTTAGAAAAAAAGATGAAAATAATGCCCTTAAAAAAATGAGAAACAGAAACGTAGATTGAGACAAGGCATGAAGGGAAAAGGGAAAGAAGAAAAATTAAAGAACAGTTCTGTTAAAGGTCAATTTAACCTTCACACCAAAGTTTAACTCAATTTCCTGGATACATTTTGAGGTTAGTAATGTCTTATTAACTTAGTTTTCTCTGACTGCAGCTAGAATCTCAATGTGATTCTTATGAGTTCTGAGCAGAGAAAGGTGTGTATCTGGCTCACAGGTCTTTGAAGATTTACGGTCACATTCAGCAAGCAATTGCCACAGCAATCTCATCAGATTTGGAGGACAAGGGCACACCTAAATAAAGTCTCGTGTCTCTGGTACATTAGAATCTTTGATATGCCATGAGAGAGCCTTTAATTTGTAACACTTCCCCCTTCATTCACAGCACAGCAGGATAGAAATTTCTAGGATAGCAACTATGATTTATAAAAAGGAATCCTAGCTTGGAAATTTGAAGTCCAAGTCACAATTTAGCTTCTTATTAGCCAATCAAATTAAAAAAAAACATTTTAGTGTGGTAAGAATAATTGACATGAGATTTACCCTCTTAACAAATTTTTAAATGTACAATACATTTTTGACAATAGGTACAATGTTGTACCACATGTCTAGAGTTTATTCACCCTGTTTGACTGAAACTCTATTCCCATTGATGAGTAATTCTGCATATCCTTCTCCCTCCAGTCACTGGCAACCACCATTCTACTCTGATTCTACAAATTCTAGACACCTAAAATAAGTGGAGTATTTATTTTTCTGTGATTGGCTTATTTCACTTAGCATAATATACTTAAGGTTAATTCTTGTGAATTAACATTAACCGGTCATCTGTGAAGATAGGGACTTTTGTCGCAAAGCCAACCTTCTTTCAGTTGATTTAAATTCTTTTGAATAAATATCCAGATGTGAAATGCCTAGGTCAGGTCATATGTAGTTCTATTTTTAATTTTCTGAGGAACTTTCATATTGTTTTCTATAATGGCTGCACCATTTTGCATTCCCAATAAGTGTATAAAGATTCCAATTTCTCTACATACTTGTTGTCCATATATCTATATATCTAATCTATATATATAAATATATAGGCCCTGTGCAGGAATTCATGAACAGGTGGGGTCCAGTCAGCCTAGCCCCAATCTGGGTGAATCAGGGCTGTGCCTGCTGAGGGGAGGAGCCACAGGAGGTTGGCTGGCCAGCCCCACCCCCCATTGGAGTGGAGGGTCGGTTGGGGGTGGGGTCAGAAAAAGGGAGGGGCTGCGGGCCAATGGGGTAGGGAGGCCGATTAGTGGCCAGGCTGGTCGGGGGGAGGAGTTGCAAAAGGTTGGCCATTGGGGTGGGGGGTGATTGGGATGGGGCTGGCTAAGAGGCAGGGCCGCAGAAGGTTGGCTGGCTGCTCCACCCTCAATTGGGGTAGGGGTGACCAATCAGAGGTGGGGATGGTGGGGGGTAGAGGCCACAGGAGGTTGGCCGGTCGGCCTGCCCCTGATCTAGCCGGTTCACAGGCCACAGTGGGCATCATAGCAACTGGTTATTTTGTCGTTTCGGTCATTATGGCATTCTGGTAGCTGGCTCTCTCTCTATATATACTAGAGGCCTGTTGCACGAAAAGATTCGTGCAATACACCTTCCCTCCCCCTGGCTGCCAGCACCGGTTTTCCTCCGGCACCCGGGACCCAGGCCTTCGCTCTGGCCAGAGCCGCCTTCAGTCTTCGCTGCTCCGGCCGGAGCTGCCTTCCAGGCCACCAGCCCTGGGTCCCCCATGGAAGGGCCAGATGAGGGCGGGGCGGGTGGCGGGGATCGCCGCGGTCCCACCCGCCAGCCATAGGTCGGGTCGCACACAGGACGCCCGCCTCCCTGGGTCGCAGATAGAAGGCCCGGATGGTGGTGGGGCAGGCAGGAAGGCACTGTCCCGCCATGCCTGCAGTATGCAAATTAGCCACCATCTTTGTCAGCGGTTAATTTGCATATCATGCTGATTACCAATGGGAGGCATAGTGAAGGTATGGTCAATTACCATGTTTGTCTATTATTAGATTATATATATATACACACACACACACACACACACACACACACACATACAAACACACTGAGTGGCCAGATTATTATGACCATCTGACGTTTGTAGGCCAATTAGCCATACACTGCATCGTATGGGATATGGAAGCCAAATGCCTGTTCAAACACCTTTGCTGTCTGCAGTTACCAAGATAAAACGTCTCCAATTCGCACAGGATCACAAGGATTGGACAGTCAAGCATTGGAAAAAAGTCATGTGGTCTGATGAATCACGTTTCCAGTTGCATCATGCAGATGGCAGAGTGAGAATTGGGCAGAAACAGCAGGAAAGCATGCACCCCACATGCATGAGTACAACCCTTCAAGCTGGTGGGGGCAGTGTTATGGTTTGGGGCATGTTTTCCTGGCATGATTTGGGCCCTTTAATTCGTGTGGAACAACGACTGAATAGCACAACATACCTAAGTATCATTGCTGATCAAGTTCATCCTATCATGTTGATGGCATATCCCAATAGAGATGGCTTCTTCCAACAAGACAGTGTGCCATGCCACGGTGCTCGTATTGTGCAGGAGTGGTTTCAAGAACATGAGGGAGACTTTACCTTGCTTAGGTGGCCCCCACAGTCACCAGATCTCAATCCAACTGCGCATTTGTGGGACTAAGTTAAAAGAGCCATTAGGCAGCTGGTTCCACAGCCATCAAATCTCATAGAACTGGACAGTGCTATTCATCAGGCATGGTGTCAGATTCCTCGCATCACCTTTCAACATCTCGTGGAGTCAATGCCAAGAAGAATCGCTGCAGTATTAAAGGCAAAAGGTGGCCCAACAAAGTACTGATGTAGTGGTCATAGTAATCTGGCCAGTCACGTTCAAATATATCCCATGTTCAAAGGCTGTTAAATCACATTGTTTACCCATATCTTCAGAAAAAAATCACTTCTACTGTCGTGGTAAACAACTTGCTTCCCTATTTATAATAGTCTGGCCCTCTAGCAACTTCAGCGCGAAATTATAGCAAATTTTCCTACAAATGTCAGGTGGTCATAATAATCTGGCCACTCAATTTATATATATATATATATATACATATATATATATATATGTATATATATATATATATATAATGCTGACAGGTATGAGATGATATTTCATTATCTCCTTCATGACTAGTGTATTAAGCATTTTTTCTTGTATATGTTGGCTATTTGCAAGTCTTGTTTGGAGAAATATCTATTCAAGTCCTTACCCTTTTTATGAGGAAAAAAACAACAATAAATATTAGGCACCTACTGCTGAAGCATCTAAATATATAAAGCAAACATTGAGAGCACTGAAGGAAGAAATAGACAGCAATACAATAATAGTAGGAGACTTCAATACCCCACTTTAAATAGTGGATAGGACATCCAGATAGAATATCTGTAATGAAAGAGAGGACCTGAGCAACACTCTAAACCAAATGGACGTACCAACCTATACAGAACCTTCTATCAAAGAGTAGCAGAATATAATCTCAAGCATACAGGGATCTCTCTCCAGGACAGATTACACATTAGGTCACAAAACAAGCCTCAACAAATTTGAAGAGAACGAAATCATATCAAATATCTTCTATAATAATAAAAATATAATATGCTAATTAGACTGGACTTCCTTCTGGACGAAGCCAGGGCTGCAAGGGTGCCGGGAGCCGGTCCATCCTTGCTGTTTCAAGGGACCTGGCATATATACCATACGGTTCTTAATATGTTTGCTCACCTTCTTGGTGCTGTGTTTTAACCAAGGTCACCTCTGAGAAAGGTTGAATCCCCAGGTAGGGATTTTCCCCTGAAGTTAGGGAGGGGATGAAACTCCTTAACTAAGTGCCAGGCGGGTAGTTAATCAATTTAACTACAAACAAGCATGCTTAAGCTACATAAGCATGGAATGGAGATAAGAAACGCCCTAACCTTTGTAATAGAAGTTGACAGGATTAGAATCAACTGGTATAAATACAGTTGTAACAAGACAGAAACACTCAGAACTCAGAACACAGAACTCAGAAGACAGAATCAAGAACACAGGGCTTGGAAGACAGGACCAAGAGAGACAGAGCCTAGGCACAGAACCTACACAGAACGTTCTCTAGAGACAGAAGAACTTCGCTGGCGAGAGCATGCCGGAGGATCCTGGACAGGGACTGGCCTTGGAGCCTGGAGGCGGAGCCTGGCGAGAGAGCATGGCAGGGGATCCTGGACTGAACCTGACTGCGGAGATTGGCAGGAGAGCCTGACTAGAACCTGGTGTCTGGACCTGCCTGGAGAACCTGGACAGAACCTGGCTGGATATCCTAAGCAGAACCTCTCTGGAGATCAAGACCAGAACTTGGCTGGAGATCCTGGCTAGGCTGCTGATCAACTGAACGCTGTCTCCATGTCATTCCTTCTTCGCCGACTCCGTCTACGCCTTTGGGAACCCCTGGACCTGCTGGGGTTGGACCCCGGCACAAGGGTAGCCCAGGTCCTAGGTGCTGGTGGCCAGAGGGAAGCCCGGGTCCTGGGTGCCAGAGGGAAGCCGGTGTCGGCAGCCGAGGGAAGGATGGCCTACTCTTGCATGAATTTTGTGCATCAGGCCTCTAGTTTCTAATAATAATGGAATGAACTATAAATCAATGGTGAAAGTAAAATGACAGAATTCACAAATATGTGGAAATTAGGACATGCATCTTTTTCTGATTCACCTAGCTCCCACTGCCTGTTTCTTTATCTCTGGGAAGCAGTTATAGCTTACATGATTATATAAGAATTTAGAAAGGATAATGAGTACTCTACTCTTCAAGGTAGGTGTACTTCACCGGTCATTTCAGTTTTACAGGAGCTAGTAGCTATGTCAGTTTCACTCAGTACTAAAATTATTCTGCCCAGGAAAAAAAAAATAAGAATATTAATTAAATTTTTTGGTCCCTCTTGGGCACTTGTAATGCACTTCACATGGATTAGCACATTTCTTTCTCACAAGAATTCAATTATATCTGTTCTACAGCTATCACCAGTTTACCAAAGAGGGTAAATGGGGATTTTATAAATGAGGACATGAGGCACAGGTGGTTTATGCAATTATATGCCCAAGGTAACAATACTAATAGTAATGATGTCATTAGGATTTCACTGAGGGCATCCAACTCCATTGATTCTTTACTTGTCTACAATTTTACACTTTATTTCTATATATTCCCAGAGGGGGAAAGTATCGTATTTCTTCTTTCATAATGTTTTTCAGTCATTCGCTTAATTCTCTTCCCTTAAAATGTGGAGATTTATGCGAAAATAAATATTCTAAAGATAAAATCCTGCCCTCTGTGGTTAAATTTGTTTATGATATTAATGAGTTATGTGAATGAAATGGAGCTACTGAGATAAGGCTCACACCTGGATCACTTGTTCCAGAATGCAATTCTCATACAGGTTATGAGAATTCTCTAATTTGAGTCCTTTCTTGGTAGCCTCATTTCCATATGAGGACATTTTTTTAGTAATGAACAGATTTATGCAGTCTCCTAGGTGATTGTGTCAGAAACGTCTAAGTTCACTAATATCTAAGTCAGACAATTTTAACTTTATTTTTTTAGCTGAAATCTACATTCCTTCACAGCAAATAAATTCTTAGGACAGCTTATGGAAAGGTAGTAGCCATGTATGTCTACATATGAATGAACTTCTTCAAACACTCTCTGCTGCTAGCAGGTTTTGAAGGTGGGCTAAACAGAACAACCTTGGGTGACAGGCACTGAGGGAGACAGGAGAACAGGTATCATCAATGTGATCAAGTCTATGACAGTGGAGACTGGTGACAGCAACAATAGACAGTCCCTGCATTCCAGTTTTACTGGTGGCTTGCCTTGCCCTCTCTGCTTTCTTATCCTCCCCAGGAGGTGACAGGTTCAATGGAAACGAAAGGGTTTTAGAAAAATTCTAAAATAAACCTCAAATACTTATACTTGTTTAGAGAATCAAGTGATTTAAGTAAGATGTGACAATGGATGAAAACCTAACTGTTGAAAGTGGTATCAATTCCCCTACAAGAGCTATTGAAAGAGACTACTTTTATCTCAGGAAGCAACCTTCTCAAATGTAATTCCTTAAATCAGGGCTGCCAAATCCTGGCTTACCCCTTCAGTTCCAAAGGCAAGACAATATGATACATATATAACCCAACTAAGTTTCAAGATGAATCCCTTCAGGTTCATAAATCATTGATATAGGATTTTTGGTAGTTTCTTATATTTATGTAAAGATAATAGTGAACAGTTCATTTTTGTTCTATTTCCTTAGCTGCCTGAAAATTTTTCTCTATTTCATGTGTATTTCATATTTTAGCCCATAATTTGAAGCTACTTTCTGGTCATATTGCAAATCTATTGGGTAATTTTGATAATTCACCAAATCTGAACATATTATCATATGTTTCTTCTCTATCAACTCAACCAGGCATTCAGGAAAACTATCTCAAAATTGCTTATCCCAAAAAGCTATACAATTTGCAGCAAATACTCGGTCAACTTTATAACTTCTGAAAAGTGAAATGAGCACTGACTTAATGGTGGCAAGATGAAAACTAATGGAAACACCTCATTATTGTGTCATTCCTTCCATAATAACATCAACCCTAGTTATGTACAATATAATTATATTCACTACAAATTGTTGATCTTGATATCATCTTTTTACCTCTAGTGCAATCTTAGAACTATTTATTGCAGATGTTGTTGCTTTAAAACTTTGTTGGGCTGATGGTCTAACACATAACTCTGTGACAGGTGCCTGTGGACTTCTGTGCTGACCCATAAGTGATCTTAGCAGCTGCTGAATGCCTACGCATAATGAAGGTAAATTTGGACAGTTTAACTGACACAATTCCTTAAAATTGGTCTAAAAGGAAACTCTGTGTAATACCCATAAATAGTATTTGCTCTCAAAAAAGAAAAATTAGATACTGACATATCCATTCAAGTGAGAAATACTATTTGATTTCTGACCATGAGTCAAGCAATGTGCCAAGCACTAGGAACAATAGTACAGGTGTAGTCTCACAGAAGGAAATATACATTAAATAAAAAACAAATAAAACGTATGTCTTGGTATTCTCCTATCTTTGTTTCCACATTTCTTTCATGTGCTGTATACTTTTTAAGCAACGCTATCTCCAACACAGCTCTACTCTTTTTGCTAAAGTAATGACAGCCCTTTGTTTCTTCTAAATTGTATTTTAAGTGTTTATAATAAAATGCAAAGCATATATACTTTTTAAAATTTTAACACTGACAAATTACTGAAAAGAAGCTCTAGGTTCTTTCTTAATTGCCTTTCTATTCTGGAATCTTGTGTTATATTGAGATAAATTCATTCAATTTTTAAATAAAAAACTTACTTTATAATCTACATGTAATAAACATACATTATTTAAAAATAAAAGCTAATGGATATTGCCAAATATACATCACCACCACAATCAAAATATAGAATGTTTGCATCAACCCAAAATGTTCTCTCAAGTTCCTTTATAGAAAGTCCTCACACCACCAGCCGCCGGTAACCACTGATCTGTTTTTGTCACTGCAGACTGGTTTTGCCTTTTCTAGGATTACGTACAAATGGAATTATCCAGGGAGTACTTCTTTGTATTGGTATTTTCACTCAGTACAATTTTGAGAGACATCCATGTTATGTGTATGAATCAGTAGTTCATTCCTAATTATTTGAGGGAAGCCAACCAGTTTGGATTTAATGCAATCTGTTTATCCTTTTACTTTGATGTACATTTGGAATGTTTCCAATTTCTGGCTATTCTAAAGAAAATTTTTTGCACAAATCTCTGTAAGGACATATTTTTGCATTTCCTTGGGTAAATAATTAAGAGTGGAATTGATGGATAGTTTATTAAGTGTATGTTTATAAGACACTAGAGGCCCAGTGCATGAATTTGTGCATGGGGAAGGTCCCTTGGCCTGGCCAGAAATTGGGGTCAATAGGAGGGACCAGCCAGGAAGGGGAGGGGATGCAGGATGTTGGCTGGCCAGGAGGAGGGACCATGGGAAGTTGGCCAGCTGTGGGAGGTTGGCTGTGGGAGCGCACTGACCACCAGGGGGAGCTCCTGTGTTGAGTGTCTGCCCCTGGTGGTCAGTGTGCATCATAGCAACCAGTCAACCAGTCATTCGGTCATTCAGTCCATTGGTCACTTAGGCTTTTATTTATAGAGATTGCCAGACTATTCTCTAAAGTGAATGTACTCTGTATTCCCACCATTAACTAATGAAAATGTCAACACTGTTTTCAGTATTTTAATTTTAAAAGGTCTAGTGGATGTATAGACCTATTTTGATGGTGTTTTTAATGTGCATTTTACTAATTTCTAATGATATTTTGAATATCTTTTCAGTTACTTTGGGGCCATCCATATATCTTACTTTGGAAAGTATTTCCTCAACTATTTTTGCCTATTTTTAATAGACTTGGCCATCTCTGTTTCTAACTGGAAAACAGATCAATTTATTATCTATCTATCATCTATCTATCTATCTATCTATCTATCTATCTATCTATCTATCATCTATCTATCTAGGCCCTAGTTGAGAAGAGAGTTCAGAAGAGCCTAAGTAGAGTTTGATCAAGGAGAGAATCTTTGTCAGTTCCCTATGGATCCTCACCCATAGGGAAATATGTAGAAGGCTAGGTGAACTCAACACACATGGTGGGTTGCATTACAGGAGGAGTATGAATCTTTACAGTGGAAGTTAGGGACTTTGAATCTTCATAATGGAAGTTAGTGTGTCTATCCTTTACTCTAGAGGGAGATACTATGATATAACAGATAGAAAGCAAACCTGCTTTTGGCTGCAGAGGTAACTGCTATTTTCCAAAGCATTTTTTGAAACTTGTTTCTTGTATATTATCACATATTTTCTCCTGACATTTTATTTCATTTTGCATTAAGATGTTTTTTTAAAACCAAGCCATATTATTGCAACTAGTACCTTAAGTAGTAATAAATTACTTAAGTCCAAATCTTGGACATTTCTCAGTTCTGCCAGCATAATAAGTTATTATTATTTGACTAATTACTCCTCAAAAGGTTGGGAAAGACTCTTAAAGTCAAGGTGATGTATTTGTGGAATTCAGAAGACTTGGTATAAGCATACATTCCAATTCATCCTCTTATCACTTGGAAGTAGTCATTTATTATCTAGTTGATCAGGCTGTTTCTACCTTTCTAGGAAATCCTTTAAAAATCTACGCTTAAGTATCCACCCAAGAGACTTTGATTTAATTGATTTGGGGTGTGGCCTTGCTATCAGGCAGTCATAATGTGCATTCAAGGTTAAGAATCACTGCCTCAGAGTTTTGTTTTGTTTTGTTTTGTTTTTCCATAGTGAGCAAATTGGAACAGCTGAGAGCGGTTTTAATTGTCTCCTTGGTTGGTTGACTAAAACCTAATACCACCTATGGCACAAAGTAAATTAAGTTGGAATGCCAAGCATTCCTTGATATTAGTAAAAGAAAGAATACAAAAAGTATGGGAAATGGGAATTCTGGAGTGATTTTAACACATATGACATTTCCAACCATTTCTCAAATAAATAACTTTCTGCGAGTCATTATATTTCCTCTTTATAAAATGGGTTAATAACAATGCTTTTCTCATATTTTTATTCTGAGAATTAAATAAGCTTATATCATTAAAGAGCTAATAAAATATCCTGAAACATATTTATCTATATATAACTATTAGCAATAATCATGAAAATACTCATGATAACAAATCACAAGAGGAGATATGAACATATTTACTCCTTTCTGTAGATCTAGACTTCCATTTTGCATCATTTTCTGCCTGTAAAATTGCATTGAATATTGCTTGTATTATGGAACTACAAGGGATAAATTCTTTCAGTTTGTATGTTTGAGAAAGACTCTACCTCATTTTTGAAAAGTATGGTTATTGGTATAGAATTCTGGATTGACAAGGTTTAAAAATCTTGATTCACTGCATTAAAAATTTAACATGCTCAAAGAGAGGTCTAGCCTATGCCCTCAGCAACCAGGAGGTAATCTCTACACCCTTGGAATATTCTGCAAGATAACAGTGACTTTGTTTACTTGAAGACATGGGGCCATGCCCAATCTACACTAATAAAAGAGAAACATGCAAATTGGTGTCACTCCACTATGCCCACCAGCCAATCAGGATGAGTATACAAATTAACCCAACAATGATGGCAGTTAATTTGCATACACAGGTGTGGAGGGAAGACTGAAGACTGAATACTAAAGAGGCTTGGCTTCTCCGCTGCAGCCGGACCAAAAGCCTGGGTCCCGGGTTGCCGGAGGAAAACCGGTGCCGGCAGCCAGGGGAAGGAAGGCCTATTGTGCGAATCTTCGTGCAACTGGCTTCTAGTAATCTAATAATGTGTTTTATGGTGGAGACTTTGAGTCATTCAGTATTAACCTTGACCTCTGGAGGAGCTAGAGACTAAAGTAAATCACATGGACTGTTAATCATGACCATATAAACCATGTTCCATTAATATCTCAGGACACCAAGATTCTGGGAGCTTTCCTGGTTGATGATACTCCATAGTGTTTCATATCATTGTCAGGAAAGTGAACCCTGTTCACAGACTGCTGGCAAAGGACAATTGAAATTTCCATGTGTGGAACTTTCCTGGGCTCTACCAATGTATCTCTGGCTTAGCTGATTTTAATCATTATAGTTTTTTGCTATAATACACAATAACTGTGAGTATTACAACTTTCAGTGAGTTTTGTGAATCCTCCCAGCATATTATTAAAACTGAGGGTCATCTTGGGAATCCTTACACTAACAATTGGCTTCATAAATAAGGGGGATCTTGTGGAATGCTCCCAAACTTTACAACTATCTTCTGGTTTGCATTGTTCCTGAGGAAAATTTCCTGTCATTCTTGTCTTTTGTCATCAGTACATCATATGCCTTTCTTTCTTCTCCTTCTTTTTTTTAAAGATATTCTCTTTTTCACTGGTTCCCAGCAATAAGATTATGTATTTTTTCATCTATGCTTCCTTTGCTTGTGGTTAACTAACTTCTTTGATATGTGAGTTTATATAAATTTGTTTTATTTTCAGACTTTCTAAATGAAATACATTTTTTTATGCTCCAGCTTCTTCTTGTGCTTGGGGTTAACTAACTTCTTTGATATGTGATAAAGATGACATTTGATGAAATTTCCCTAATCATCACGGCAGGCACAATGCTCACTTAGCACTCAAAAAAAAATTAATGCAGCTATTAAAATCACCATGTTGTAATAGGGTCCTCACTAGAAGTCAGTAAGTGAAATAACTGGACAATGCTTACCAGTTTTGCAGTCTGACAGAGAAAATCTAGTAGCCAGGCTGGCAAGCAAATATGTGGCAAGCATTGTATTTCCAGTAATAAAACTGGTCATGATACTTCTTTTATACAGCTGTTATTTAATAAATAGAATTGCCTCTTTTGAGTAACTTTAGCTTTCAAACTGCTGTATAGACAGGAAGCAACATTAGAGGAATTATTAATTAATTAGAGGAATTACTAATTACTATGGAAAAGGCTTTATGCTCAGTTTTCAATTACAGCAAAGGCAGGGAGCCTAAATTATCCCTTTCATTACTGTAATGTTCTTTACTATTGCCTGGGCGAAACCTCTCACTGTGGTTTGCTTCTGCTGTTTCTCCTAACAATAAGAGCATTCCAAATCAAAGGTTACAAGTAAGGGACTGAATTAAAGTGATGTGATGTGTGAATATAAAACTTCATATGAAAAAGACAAAATGGTGAAGAAAAATAAAAGAAGTTCTACATTGACTTCTAGAAGCATTTTAGAGGATCAGGAAGTTTAAAGAGATTTAGTCAATCTTTGTTTAAATTTTGATTGTGATAATATTGTAAGAGTCATTTCAAATTTTCAAATAATTGTCTATTAAATTAGAATACTTTCATCAATTTTTTCATAAACAGCTAGCATTTTTCTACATTATGTTATTTGCCAACATTTCTCATGGAACTAATACCAAGGGCTTTTATTTAGCCACTAGCGGCCCACTGCATGGATTCGTGCACATTGAAAGGAAGTTAATAAAATAAATATTTTAGTATCGCTATTTGCCCTTTCTCTATAATAGACGTGTCAACCAAATTCACGATCAACAATGACAGATCGAAACACACATGTGTGATTAGTGCCAGCGAGACCTTTATATGTATCACGCATGTGCAAGTCAACTTAGCCTTTTATATAGAGAGAATTGATTTGCTTAATTAGACTTGATTTCTGATTTAGCTAAACTTTTTCCAGCCCAGTGAAGCACCCAACTTCTCTTTCAGGTTATTGTCAGCAACACAGCAATAAATAACAACATGAAGGAGATTAGTATTGTAGATCACACAGGGAGAACAAAGGGTAAAATATTTAACTGCAGCAATGTTTGACTATATTCTACACAGTGAGAAAACCTGGTTTCTATGCCAGTCAGCATCTCCGGGCCTATCTCCAGGCCTGATCAGAGAGGCGGGGCTGATCAGCAGCCACTCCAGCCTGCTGGAGATCAGGCTGAACTGCTGACCTCTCGGAGAGAGAGAAAGGCGCAGCTGCTGGCAAGGCCCAGAGAAAGACAGGCAAGGGCTGATCAGCAGCTGCTATGGAGGCTGCAGTTCAGACCCTGCTTCTCTCTCTGGGAGGTCAGCAGATCATCCCTCTTGCCAGCAGCCTGGAGCAGCTGCTGATCAGCCCCGCCACTCTCTCTCTCTCTCCAAGAGGTCAGCTGTGCAGCCGCTGGCCAGTTCCCGCCCACCTGAGCCTGCTGCAGGCGAGCCTGGTGTTCAGTCATCCCTTTGGTTGTTTTGGATGTTACGGACCCTGGCTCTTTAAATATATAGATAGTAGTATCCTTATAATAAGGCTTTTAAACTTATTTTAATTTTTTTAAAATATATTTTATTGATTTTTCACAGAGAGGAAGGGAGAGAGATAGAGAGAGTTAGAAACATCGATGAGAGAGAAACATCGATCAGCTGCCTCTTGCACATCCCCTACTGGGAATGTGCCCGCAACCCAGGTACATGCCCTTGACCGGAATCGAACCCAGGACCTCTCAGTCTGCAGGCTGACGCTCTATCCACTGAGCCAAACCGGTTTTGGCAATATATATATATTTTATTGAGTTTTTACAGAGAGGAAGGGAGAGGGATAGAGAGTTAGAAACATTGATGAGAGAGAAACATCGATCAGCTGCCTCTTGCATACCCCCTACTGGGGATGTGCCCACAACCAAGGTACATGCCCTGACTGGAATCGAACCCGGGACCCTTCAGTCCGCAGGCTGACGCTCTATCCACCGAGCCAAACTGGTTAGGGCAAAACTTATTTTAATTTTAAGGTAATAAAATAACCTAACATGAAGGTTGTTTTTTTTTAAATTATTTTTATGAAACAAAGTTTCTAATTAAATGAGAAAAACTTCATCAACAACAAAAGAAAATTAAATATCCTCTTGAATTTTCAAGGCCTCTACATTCAATTTTTCATTGCCTTATCTGATCATCAGAAATCCACTTACCTGACTTACATTGCAGAGATGACTTTGTAATTATGAAGAAAATCACAGGTAATAGATTAGAAAATATATCTCTTATAAATTGTTAGTGATTACCTCCATTGTTTTCTTAAATCCTAAGCCGATGAGCACCCCCATAAGATCTATTAGAAATTACTCGTTAGACTTTATAAAGGTGATCCCATGGTGAATTCAAGACAAGTAGCCTTAAGTTCTCAGGTGAGAAAGAGGACCCTCTGGTGAAACTTATATTTCATATTTGTGAATTGTGATTGTTTTACTATTTTATTTATATCCACTACCTTCCTCTCTCCTGTGGGAGAATTAAACAGCAATTTTACTCACTGGGACAATTAGATCATTATTCACTTAATTTTAAATGAAATGTTCACATTAAAGAGGACTCTGCAGCCATTGTAGTGATCATACTTAGCATCAATATTGTTCTTGAAAAAAGGCTTCTTATTCTCTCTGGGATGCAATCATTATTACAATTAATTTATAGTGGGAAACCAGCATCAAGGTTCCCAGTATAAATTAATTGTAAGTCCTGTTTTTATCATTTATTTTTTATTCTTCAATCTTGATTGCTGAGAATAACTCAAAATTGTGGCTTACTTTCAATCCCGGTAGTTTTCATTGATGCAGTATAAATCTATGTTTCCTGCACATACAATTTATGTTTGATCATGTATCCTACTATTTTTTATTTCTATGCTGGATGAATAACACAAAGAATAACAATACTTTTTATTAAGAAATGGCCACACTGTTGTGCTATTTTTTCATAATTTCCTTACTATATACTCTTCATAAAGAAGTTATCTTTATAGTTGTAATGTTTGGGTAGTGACTGAGATGAAGTTATAGGAGGGGGGCAAAAAACCCCACTAATTGCATATATTTCTATTATTGTTTCACATACATTTTCCAATTTGTATCATACTCTAAGTTTTTAATTTTATATTTTTCTTATTATATTAAAATTTATGAACTAGAAAAATCAAAAGAACAACTTAAAAGTCCCTAAATTTGATACCATAAATGCTAATAATTCTGTAAGAATACTGATATTTTTGCATATTGTTTACCAATGAAACCATTTAAATATTCTGTGGCCAAGAAAAAAACTGAAAACACAATCTTTTTCTCTTATTCTTAATTGCTTTTTAAAATTTGTATTTGAACAGAATTTTACTCTGGCTATTCCAAAATATTTTTAAATACTCAACAATGAAAATAGCAACATTTTATATTTTTTAATATAAATAACTATAGCAAAATGGAAAGCACAATTTTCCTCTCTGATGAATCAGTTTTGATTACTTCTCATTAGATAATCTTTTTCAGATATTTCTTTCAGATAGCTTAGAAAGTTTTTTTTTTTTTTTTACTGTTTTCTCATAGCTGATGAAAGTTTAACCTGCCTGTAATTACGTGCTGCATTATATGTCTTACTCTCTGAATAATCATGTTATGTTTCTTGAAATGATTCACTAGAGCATTTCTAAAAATAACCAAAGAGAATGTATTAAGTTTCTTCTCATTATTTTAAAGCCTAGGTCTATGAATTGATGTAATTAAATTTTAATGTAGTTAACTGTATGTAGTTCACTAATTTTGTATAGTTGTCTCTTAAATCATACACTCTCATATGAAGCAGACATCCTACACATAAACTTATCTTGATCAGGTCACATAGTTGGTTTGCATTAAATTTCAAACACAACTATCCTGATTAAAACTCTAGTTATTTAGCATGACAATGTGCTTTCTACTCAGTTGTCCAACAAAACACAGACGTAGAATATATAATAGCTCTATGTATCTCTCTAAATTATAAAAGTCACTTATTAGATAAACAAGGAGCCCAGCGCGAGATTTGAAATCGCGAGGCACTGCCCACCCTCCAGTCCGGCCCTGCCTCCCATTCTGGCCCTTGAAGCAGCTGTGGTGCTGCTGATCAGGCCGTTCCCCAGCGCAGGCACATGGAGGCCCCTGCTGCCCCACCCCCAATGCTGTGTGTGCAACCTCCTCCTGTCCGGTCAACCCGTTACAGTGTCCTGGTTAATTAGCATATTTCTCTATTATATATATATATATATAGACTAGATCAGGGGTGGGCAAACTTTTTGACTCGAGGGCCACAATGGGTTCTTAAACTGGACCGGAGGGCCGGAACAAAAGCATGGATGGAGTGTTTGTGTGAACTAATATAAATTCAAAGTAAACATCATTACATATAAGGGTACGGTCTTCTTTTTTTTTTTAGTTTTATTCATTTCAAACGGGCTGGATCCGGCCCAAGGGCCGTAGTTTGCCCACGGCTGGACTAGATGGTAATCAGCTCAGATTTTCCTCCTTACAGCTTTCATTGTAGTATTCTGTGTTATAAAACCCTAGCGTCTGGTTTCTAATGTTATGCTTCTATGAAATAAAACAAGAAGGTAATTATTTTTACAAAACTAACAATACAACACACTGGCTATTAAACAGTGCAAATGCTGATAGTTTTCAAGCCCCACTTCACTCTCCCCTTCATGGCCCGCATCTGGGAAGGCTGAGAAAATAAGTAAATAAGTTCAAGTGCTCTTTCTTCTGGTTCTGGGGGGCAGTTAAAATCATACAAGCCCTGGCCTAAAACACAAAACCTAACTATAGGCTCACCCCCTAACCATTGGTTCCACCTTGCTCTCTCCAGCACCTTCAAGCCAGTTTGGGAGTCTGCCCCATTCTTCACAGAAAGTCTACTGATATGAGTCATATGCCATTTGATGTTGTTTTTAGTGCATGAGTGACATCACTCTTAATATCTAAATTACATTTTCGGAGGGGTTTGACTCCACCCTTTGTGGGCAACAGTAAGACATGTAGCAAGTAAAATGGTTGATCTATCATGTATCTTTAATTTTACCAGGGTTTGAGAAAAAAAAAATTCAGTAGACTCTATCGCAGGGATCGTAAGCACAGATTTATAGGAGACACTAAGTTTTAGTAAGCAAGTGAGGTAGAACAAACCTGATCACCTAAGAAATAACATCTATGTGTCTCTAGTGAATTGTCATCTTCCATGTATGAAGTTTAATGCTAGATTTTTTTCATTTTTCTCTTTATTTGACAGAAAAATTTGACAGAAAATAAGAAAATATAAGATAAAACACAATATCAACTAACTTGACATTTATATAACAATTCACTCAATAATAACAGAATACATATTTTTTGACTCAGTGGAGCTTTGGAAAAGATAGTCTATATGCTAGACTTTAAAAAGAGTCTAAAGAATTATTTAATTGACATCATACAGAGCATTTTTTCTAACCACAAAATGATTAAATTAAAAATCAATAAAAAAGATGAAGAATATCTATGAATAGTTGGAAAATTATTAACACACTTTTAGAAATCTCATGGGTTAAAATATTAAGAGGAAAATTAGAAAATAAAATATTTCAAAATTGACTTAAATTTTATTGTTTTAGACATATTTTAGATGTATTTTCTTCACAGAGAAAAGAATTCAAGTTACAAATTATATTTCACCATAAAAAGATAATTTTTCAAAAGTTGCTATAGTCCTTAATCATATTCATGTTATGATTAGAGAACGGCATAGAATAATTTAAAACCAGAATGACAAAATAAACAGTGGCTGATCACTTTGGTATTGCTACTGAGTAGCTCTCTGTGTGTTCCAATTTAAAAGAAAGGAATTATATAATTAGTCATGAGAACAGGGTTTCTGAAATTTATCTGTGAGTGTATTATGTTGAGCAAAATAAGCCTGTCAGAGAAAGACAAGTATCCCATGATCTAACTCATATGTGGAATCTAATGAAAAAAATAAACCGATGAACAAAACAGATCCAGACACATAGAAGCATGGAACAGACTGTGGAATCTCAGAGGGAAGTGGGGGATGAGTGGATGGGAGGAGATTAACCAAATAACTTATATTCATATATGCATAACCTGCAGTGTGGTGAAGGTGAGTGGGTTAGAAGTGGTCAATGAGGGGGAAAAAGGGGGGGCATTTGTGATACTTTCAACAATAAAGATAAATTTAAATAAAGAACCAACCAAGGCGGATAGAGCAAATTAAGCATGGTTAGGCTCCTGCATCTGAAAACTTTTCAGCTCAGCTTTATAGTCAACGTCCATCATCTGTAGTTAATACAATCCCTTTTCATCTCCAACCACAAGAACAAAATACCTTTCTGCGGGTTGCCTGTTGCATGCTCCAAGGAGCGCATGGTGCTTATGTGACCAGGTGTGCACAACAGGAAGGAGTTAAGATGAAGCCGTCAGATGATAACAATCGTGCCTTGATGAGTTCTTGTTATTTTAAGACACACCTGCTCCAAGTCAGCAGGATTTCTGAGGAAAATCAGAAATGTGTTGGATGTGTCCCAAGGCACATAAAAGATTGAATTCAATTCTGTCTAGCTGATGTTTAGAAATTTACAGCAGTGCTGACTGGGCTAAATGCCTTTCTTGCAAAATTCCAAAAGACACAGTGTTGTATTTGTCAGAGAAAATTACAGTGCAGATCCCTTATTAAAAATGCATAACCTCCTCCCTGCCCTCCCCCTTCCTTCCTCCTTCCTGAGTAGGTGTGTTCGACTTGTCCACAGGAGAAATGTGACAGGAAGATATACCGTTATTTATATGAAAAGATTGGCATCTCTTCACAATCTCAGGGTTAATTGATGATTCTATATTATAAGCCAGAAAGAATAAAAAACAAATTATTGCGGATATAATGTATGTAGGTTTATGTGTATATTGACACATATAAATATGCATACACAGAAAAGCATTGATTGGGGGCAAGTTAGATATATAAATCAAATATATAGACATATATATTATTGTCACATTGTTCTTTATCTCCACTATTTATCTAATTTTCTCCAAAGAAGCCAAAGAAGACCCACTAGTTTTATAATCAGAAAAAGGCAATAATGGTTTATTTGTATTCCTTTATTTATATTTCTATAGGAAATGTCCTATAGAAAAAATATAGAAATTAGAGACAGAGTCAAACATTTAGGTAGGAAATTTAAATAACATAATCCATTGTCTATAGTAATTTATTAACATTTAAATATTTGCTACAATATCCCGTATTCTGATTTGCAATTTTCACCAGGGAAATAGTGACAACATGATAATTGTATGTCACATTTTGATATAATCCAGAGTACTATGTTCATCCAAATATGGCCTGAGAGAAACTAACTTACCAGATCCTAACCCCCTGAGGTAATGTCAGAGTCCAACTAATCTGAGGGATGGGAAATGTCCAATTCCAGCCAACTCTAGCCATGAGACAGAGAGAGAGAGAGAGAGAGAGAGAGAGAGAGAGAGAGAGAGAGAGAGAGAGAGAGAGAGAGAAAGAAAACCCAAGAAATCCTTGTGAAGTACACAATCCAGAGTATAGGCTCAATAAAAGACAGAGACCTAATCATCAAACTATAAAATATTTCCCCTTCCACCAACGCCTCACCACCACATTGTCAAGGGACTATTAACAAGAGTTGTTTGTTTGTTTGTTTGTTTTGTTTTTACCCCATACATTATGCTTGAATATCAAGAAAAATTTACAAGGTACAAAAAAAGTGGAAAACACAATTTGAAGAAAGATAAATCATCAAAACTAGACATGGCAGGGATGTTGGAACAAGTATGATTAATATACTAAGCATTCTAATGGATAAAGTAGAAAGCATGAAGGACAGATGGCAATGGAAGCAGAGAGATGGAAATCCTAAGAAAGAATCAAAAGAACCGCTAGAGATCAAAACACTGTAACAGAAATAAAGAATGCCTGTGATGGAATGATTAATAGACTGACACCACTGAAGGAAGAATCTCTGAGCTAGAGAATATATCAGTAGAATCCAAAAGCAAAGAGAACAAAGACTGAACAAAAGCAGAACAAATATCCAAGGACTGTGGGACAACTACAAAAGGTGTACCATGCATTTAATGGGAATATCAGAAAGAGAATAAAGAGATAGAGGGACAGAAGAAATATTTGAAGCAATAATGACTGAGAATTCCCACAAATTAATCTCAGAAAGCTCAGAGAACAGCAAGCAGGATTAATACCGAAAACGAAAGTGGGTAGCAGGTTATGTTTTAATTTGAGATAGCCGAGAAGGTCCAAATGAGTTCAGCCTCCCTCATCAATGTTCTCATCCAGTGGCAGCTCTATTGAGCCATGAGAATCTCTAAAGTAGCTTCAGAGCTCAGCTTAAAAAATAACTTATACTTTGACAATTCATTTTATGGTAGAAAAAAACTGGAAAGCGTATCTATTAAATCATGTACTAAATTCTCCAAATTTACAGGAGAACTGATATTAGACATACAAATCTCTTCCTATGTAAATTCATATACATCATGTTGTATAGCCGATGCTTGTCTTAACTAATGACAAAATGGATACGGCAATTCTAATATGATCATAGTATCACAAAAATTGACTATTCTTAGTAAAATAGCAAGAAACAATGCAGTGGACCAAGCAGCCATTTAATGAATATGGACTACTTTTAAGTAATATATTCCATGACATTTTTTCAAATTATTTGATGTTGTATTTGCTGACTTTATCAGGCATTGATATCAAATCTTATTTTACATTAATGCATATAAATACCTTTGATAATTTTATTTTGTAAGTCAAGTCCTCTGTAATAGAAGTATCCTATCTAATAAAAGAGTAATATGCAAATTGACCATCACTCCAACACACAATATGGCCGCCCCCATGTGGTAAAAGATAGGCTCCCCCATGTGGACACAAGATGGCCATCACAAGATGGCCAGCAGGGGAGGGCAGTTGGGAGGGACCAGGCCTGCAAGGGAGGGCAGTTGGGGCTGATCAGGCCTGCAGGGGAGGACAGTTAGGGGTGACTGGATTGGCAGGAGGGAAGTTGTGGGGGGACCAGGCCTGCAGGGGAGGGCAGTTGGGGGTGACCAGGCCTCAAGGGGAGGGCTGTTGGGGGGGACCAGGCCTGCAGGGAGGGAAGTTAGTGGCAATTGGGCCAGCAGGGGAGCAGTTAGGCGTCGATCAGTCTGGCAGGGGAGTGGTTAGGGGAAGTCAAGCAGGCAGGCAGGCAAGCGGTTGGGAGCCAGCAGCCCTGGATTGTGAGAGGGTTCCCAGATTGGAGAGGGTGCAGGCTGGGCTGAGGGACACACCCTCACCCCCGTGCACATATTTCATGCACTGGGCCTCTAGTGTATTTATAAATCAGAGCACAGAGTTGATTTATTACTGTTTAACTAATTTCACTAAAGAAATTTTTTTATTCACACTTGCAAAAACTAATTATTTTTGACATTTTCCCTGCAAAATAGTATTTGCTGGTGAAGATCTTTGCTTGGCATTGTTTCTTCATTTAATAACTCTTCTATGCAAATAAGATAGTTAGGATGAGGAAAAGAATAGTTAGGGCACAAAATTCCATGTGACATAATTCCCATTATATTTCTTATTAAGTGAACCCCCCAATTATTTTAGTGTGATAATACATTGTGACTCAAATAGCCTTCCAATGTTATCAAAATGGTGTTCATTGTGGAGGGAAAATAAATATTTCTAAGTAAAGAATCTAGACCTTAATTGTTTCTTAAAAAGCATTTTAAAATATATTTTTATGTAATTTGAAAACTTAGAAACTTTTTTAAACAAATAACATTGGAGGACTTAAATAACAAAAATGTAATTAGATGAATAAAATTATAATATTAACTTAAGATTTAATTACATAAGTGAGGCTTGAAAATTTCACACAATATAACTATCATTCACACTCATATAGGGTCAAAATATTTGTAATATTCTTGTTCAGGTTTATAAATGACTAAACATTCTTTAATCTTTAACTGAATATAATTAAATTCCATTATTATATGCTTTTAGAAATTATCAATTCTAATTTGTAAAATTAAATAATTGTCATCATGAAATTTTATAGATAGTCACACAGTTTACATGATATATAGAAATAATCTTTTGTAAAATTACAACTACTGTAAAGAAATATTAGTTGTTAAAAATAACACAATTATTTTGACGAGAATATAATTGAATACACAGCAATATCTTGCAGCATACCTGAGACCCATTTGCAGCAGAAGTATAAATGTGCTCTTGAAAATAATTCACTCTAAAATATTAATTTCCTCCTTCTGTTTTCCTTTATTAAGGAGTTGAAAAGCCCAAATATTGTGAAATATATTAAAAATACCTACTATTTCCAGAGGTTCTATTATGTGTTAAGCACCATTCTGTAAGGTGTGTATATTTGACCTCATTTTAATTAACATGATATTGGTCAGGGGTTAACAAAATGCTGATGGAGGGTGGAGGGAGCAATCCAGTCTGCCACCTTTTTATGTAGAGTTTTATTGGATCTCCACCCTGTCTACTAATTTGTATTGACTATCACTGCTTTTATGCTACAGTGGCAGAATTGAGTAGTTGCAACTGACCATATGACAAGGAAACCCTAAAATATTTATTACCTGGTCATTTACCAACAAAAGTTTGGCAGCCAATGATGCAGTTAAAAGGATTCTAATTTTCAATAAAACTGAACATCAGCATGGAAGACACAAACTGTAATCCCTGGAGTCAGAGAGGAAACCCAGTTTTGATTGACTTCAGGTGACTATGTTTCTTATATTACACAACACAGAACCTCAGAAAAAAATAAAATAAAAACTACACAAGGATAGGGTGTAGATTTTTTATTAGCTGTTCACCCGTAAATGTCTTGAGGTTTTATGTGACTGAAACTCAAAAATAAGTTCATATAATCATATGCTGAGTTTATAGGGTAATAGAATCCAGCCCAGAGGCTTTGGTATATACACTCATCTGCTTCTCGGACAGTTTTCCCAATATATTTGATTCTCCGAACCTCACTCAGTTTTTCTTTTTTTTCTCCTCATTAGAATAGAAAGTACCTTTTTCCAATTTAAAGCTATTCCATTGACTCTACTTTGGTCCCCATTTATTCTGATATTCCCAAGTCCCAAGTCCTTCCTCTGTTTCTAGTCTCTTTTTTCACAGATATATGGGGGGGGGGGGGTTGGAGGGGGGAGAATCAATTGTATTTACCGGGTCTATTTTTTAAAATATATTTTTATTAATATTTTACAGAGCGGAAGGGAGAGGGATAGAAAGTTAGAAACATAGATGAGAAACATAGATCAGCTGCCTCCTGCACACCCACTACTGAGAATGCGCCCACAACCAAGGTACATGCCCTTGACTGAACTCGAACCTGGGACCCTTTAGTCCGCAGGCTGACGCTCTATCTACTGAGCGAAACCAGTCAGGGCAACCGTGTCTATTTTTTAATCTTCATTCCTCAACTCACTGTGATCTGGCATTTATCTCATTCAATCCACTGAAGTGGTTATGGTCAAGGTCAGTGAGGATATCCTTGTAGCAGAGATTGTTAGGCACTTTCACACTTTACCTAGTTTGACTATATTTTACACAATTAGACACTCCACTGATATTGAAATAGTTTATTCCCTTGTTTCACAAAGCCACTCTGCTTGCTTTTCCCTATTTTTCAGGCTGCTGCTCTGTTCTCTGAGATTATCTATTATCTGTGCACACCTCAAAGGTCCATATTCTCCATATTCCATAACAGAATCTGTCTTCTTATTCTGTGTAGTTTCCATGGTTAATCACAAAAAATATTTTACTTTTTATTGGTTATTTATAGCTTATCATGTGTTTTATTAATCTATATATATAAAACCATAATATGCAAATAGTCTGAATGGCGGAAAAACCGAACAACCGGTCGCTATGATGTGTGCTGACCACCAGAGCACATGCATGGAACATGGCGGGCATCAGCCATGATAGGATGGTGGAGCAGGTGAGCGGGGGTGCCATACCAAGGTGGGGTGCCAGTTGCTATCATCAGAGAGAGCCTCTGGGGGTTACTGAAAATTCCGCACACCATGTTCCCACTGAGCGCTGGCACCTGCTGCTGGTGCTGGAGCCACCACTGGCACCTGCTGCTGGCACCTGGCACTGGCCCCAATTGCCTGGAACCATCAGCAGGTGCAAGTGGAGGCTGCTGGCCCTGATTGCCCCTCAGGAGCAGGGGGAGGTGGAGAAGCCCTGAGGGGTGACAGCCCCACTCGCACCTGTAGCCGGCTCTGGTGCTGCCCCTCACACCTGCTGCTGACACCTGGTGCCAGTCCCAGTCGCTCGGTGCCATCAACAAGTGTGAGGGGTGGCTGCCAGCCCCAATCACCCCTAAGGGCTTCTCCACCTCTCCCTGCTCCTGAGGGGCAATTGAGGCAGCAGCCACCACTCACACCTGCTGAAGGCACCGACCCTGCTTGCACCTGCTGCTGGCGCTGGCCCCAATTGCTCTGTTCCATCAGCGGGTATGATTGGGGCTGGTTCTGTCAGCACATGGGAGTGGTGGTGGCGGGAGCAGACAGAGGACGGGGGTAGGGGTGGCATGGGAGGAGCCAGGCGGGGGCACAGAGGATTGGCCGAGACTTGCCCCTGTGCCCACCACAGCCTAGCGGCCCACAGTTCCTTTCAAGGTGCTCGAATTCGTGCACTGGGCGCTTAGTATCTATATAATTAATAAATGTATATAATAGCCTAAGTTTTTCTCCTAAATTCTAGCATTATATATCTGGTTGAATTTGCTATGTATTCACTTACTACCTTAAGGTACCTGATAATTAACCTGTGTTAGTCTAATGAGATTAAAGCTTCTGTGAAATGTATCTTCCTTTACCCCCTGTTCTGGGTTCTCCATCACAGTAATGGTATTTTCCTCTACCTGGCTCAAAGCAGGCCTATATCTGGATAATGCACACTCAGGTTGTATAAAATTTTTATATCAAACTATTAATTTAAATGACAAATATAGGCATCAAACAGAATGGCATGTTCATGATTGTTGACTGATGCTTTTGCTCTAAGGAAGATCAATATTTAAAAAATCAAAATTCAAAAGTTTTTGGGGAGCATAAATTCATAGCCAACTTTATTTCTGGCCTTTATACCACTGAACGAAATAAAAGTGAGGATGAATATTTGCACAAAATAAGCACCTCATATATCTAAGTAAAAATATCTGTTAAATTAAGTTTCACAGAGATGATTAAGTATTCTATAGTTATTTTATTTCATAATAGTGATATAGGACATGCTCACATTTAATTAAAATAAAGGATGCTTCAAGGCAGCATATATATATATGATAATCTTGTATATTATATTCTTATATGTCTCTCTACAGGGAGAGATAGAGATCATAATACATCATATATATATATATATATATATATATATATATATATATATATATATATATATACACATATTTAGAGCACTGCCTAACAGAAAAATTAATACCCACTTTTCATTCTGGCCAATTCTCTTGAAAGAGTTAATTTAGGCATTTTTTTTTAAATTTTTTTGAAGGGGACGAATTTTGCAGAATTGTATCATCACTGACATTCTGATAAGATTGTGGTGAGAATTTGTTTAAAAACTCAGATATATAGACTGGTATATTGTCCAACATGAGGTAGGCACTCAGACATCAGAGCTGATCCTTAAACAGTTAATATTTTAAATGGTGGGAATATAGATATGAATATGACAGTAAAATCCTTTTATGATAGAACTTACATGGTTTGAGTTGGCATAAAATAAACAAAAATGTACAATTTCAGGAAGTGATAAAGTATAGCAGAGTTGGACAGGGTGTCTTCTAGGGACTTTGTTAGATGCATCGAGCAGTGATGGCTTCTGTGAAAGGCAGACTTGGAGCTGAGCTCTAAATGAAAGCAGGGAGGAAGCCCCAGGCAGGTCTGGGAAGGAGCAGTCCTGCAGTGGGCCATGATGGCAAAGGCCCTCAGGCAGGAGGACTGGACAGCAGGTTGAGGAGGAGCAGAGTGGAGGCTGGGGAAATATGAGAACAGCAGTCTTGGACTGAAGATGTAGGCAGGAAACAAAGCTCGGTGAGTAGTCTCACATTTCTGCATGGCCAAGTTCCTAGGCAAGGAGTGCTGACATCTGGGTTAAAGTTGATTAAATAGCAACCCTACAGAGAGAGATCTCCAAAAAGATATTGTCTTATCTCTCATCAGAGTCCTGCGCTTACTTTTCAGGGGGCTGGAGTTCCCTCCTCTCCTCAGAGAGGATTTATTGGCAATGCAGAGGAAAATATCTCTACCTCTCTCTGGAGAAGAGGAGGGACCGATGTGTCTGCTTCCACTTTCATAATTTGGGGATCCCTCACCTGTGGAGCAAACCTCATGGGAACATACGTACAAGTAGAAGTGACTTCATATCTTCCTATCATCCTCTGGGAAGTTGTTGCATAGGTGACTGGAGCTAAGGTGCTCTGTGAGAAAATAATTAAGATCTCATGTTTCCTGCCTAAATAAATAAATATAAAGACAGAGAAACTTTGTACCTCTCTGATGGGTATTAGATTTTTATTTCAGGTGAGAGATCAATGGTTACTTTGACCAAGATGGAAAGTAGGGAGATTTTGATATGAAGAAGAGAAATGTACTTTGATTGCAATGCTTATGAAAAGATGAAGATGCCAAGACTATTGCAACTAGAAGTCGAAATTGAATTCCCTACTTCTATTCCTGCACCATAAAATTCAAAGTCCTTACCTCTTAGCTTACCTTACAAAGTTCTTCATGAATTAGCCCTGTCCCCACCCCACCATCAATATCTCCCTGATCCCATTGCCCACCACGGTACGCCTCCAGCTGCTATCAACCACAATGGCCTCCTTGCTTTTCTTCTGGCTGATGATGTGCACTCTTGTCTCAGAGCCCGTGCATACTTATCTTTGTGTGGAAAGTTTTTAACTCAGACATTCTATGACTTTCTCCCTCACTGCATTCAGGTAAAGTTCAAGGACTACCTCAGCAAACAGACCTGTCCTTGCCACTAACAAAATCATATCCCACCCAGTTAACAATGTCCTTATATTAGATTTAAAAAACTATTTATCATGCATATTAGTAGTACCAGTCACATTTTAGATATTTATGTCTGTGGCTTGTTTCTTTGTTTTCCACTGGAATGTAAACATATAACTGAAGGGATTTATTTTTTCATTGCTGAATTTTCAAAATCTAGGAAAGTACCTAGTACAAAATAGGATTCCTAATCTATATATAAAAACCCTAATATGCAAATAGACCAACCTGTGGAACAACTGAACAACTGGTCGCTATGACATGTGCTGACCACCAAGGGGGTGCAGGCGAAACATGGCCAGTGTCAGCTGCGGTAGGATGATGGAGTAGGTGAGCAGGGGCGCCAGACCAAGGCAGAGCACTGGTCGCTGTCATCAGGGCGAGCCTCTGGTGGTTACTGAAAATGTTTTGTTCCCATGTGCCGTGGTCCTGCCCGGTGCTGGCCCCGATTGCTTGGTGCTATCAGCAGGTGTGAGCGGTGGCTGCCGGCCCTGATTGTCCCTCAGGGCTTCTCCGCCTCCTCCTGCTCTTGAGGGGCGATCAGGGCTGGCAGCCACCTCTCGCACCTGCTGCTGGTGCCAGCCCCAATAGCTCCACGCCATCAGCAGGTACGAGCAGGGCTGGTGCTGTCAGCACATGGGAGTGGCGGGATGGGAGCAGGGCTGCCAGCAGACGGGACCAGGAGCCATGGTGGGAAGGACCAGGTGGGAGTTCGGAGGATGGGCCGAGACCCGCCCCTGTGCCCACCACAGCCTTGTGGTCCACAGTTCCTTTCAAGGTGCACGAATTTGTGCACTGGGCCCCTAGTAAATGAATGAAAATGTATGAGTGTATGAGTGAAATTATTAAATTGGATTGTAGAAAATATAAAATGAAGACATATCCAAGACATGAGTTAATCAGCTGGGTATATGTGATGTCAGTAAGATGATAGCAGGAACAAGTTTGAGGGAGAATTTACACTGATTCACACCATGTCAAAAAAAAAGCATATTTACAGTAATAAAAATGGTTTAAATTTAAATTCAGGAAAAAAATGTGAAGTATTAGAAAGGACACGGATCTTAGAACACAAATATCTGAATCTAAAGTGTCACTAATACTCATTGAATTGCTCTCACCTCTCCCTGCCAGTTTCCTGGCTCCATTCTTTTAGCTTTTACACTGTCCTTCACAGCTCAGACTCATTGGATAATAATTAGTTAGATCATTCCCCAGCTTTTACCTTATTCCCTTTCTGAGAAACAGTCTTTCCACTTGAAACCCTTTGCTTTCTCCAGAAGCAAACTCCCAGGACCTGCTACCCATCCTCATAAAATGCCTCCGTTATCATCTTTGTGAGCACAGCAGTGTTCTCATCTTCTTTATTAAATGAGAACAGCTATTGACTAAGTTATGGATCCATAGTGATATTTAAAGTAAAAAGCGCACTATTCTAATTTGAGATGAACTGGTACGCAGAAACACAGTCTAATTGGAATTAATTTAGACAATCAATCACAACCGTTGATGCTGCCAACAAGGGCTCAAAGTAAGTGCCAACATTGATTGTGGTTCTCTCTGACAATTGTTTTATGGGTATTAAATGGAATGCATAATAGCATGGAGCTCAGAGGGATTCTGCTGCTTCCCTCCTTCAAACACAACTTTCCACCATTTACTGAACATCTCTGCATCCACTCATCTTCTTTTCCAGCTTGTTATATAGCATTGATTCAAAATCCATGATTTTACCTTAGCTGCACTTTATATAACAATTTATCAAATGTCTTGCTGAGATCAAGGTGAAAGGCTCCCACTGCCTTTGTTCATTTATTTCCTTACTCACTGCAAACACGTGGGCTCTCTCGGGCCCTATCCTTTTATTTTACACAACATTGGCAAAGGGTACACCTGGTGTTCTCCTGAAAATGTACATTTGTTTATTGTAATTGAAGAACTTACTATTTATGAAATATTGGTTTCCAGGAGGTTTTTGTTTATTTGTTTGTTTTACAGTCAATGTCACACATCATTGTTTCAACTCAGGTTCCCAGAGGGATGACTGAAAAGGTATGCTTTGGAATGTTTACCTCTTTTATCTCCTTTCCCCTCATACCAGTGCAAGGACTGCTGGCCACTCTCATTTTGAAACTCTATTCGGAAAGCCTTTTCCACACCATTTTCAATGGATCCTCCTCTTATTTATTTCTCTGACCATTTGCTTCTTTTCTTCATTGTTAATCTCTTCCTCCATCAGTTATTTGAACACTGGTATTCATCAGGGTTTCACTACTCAATCCACTATTCTTCTCCTACTATATATTTCACCAGAAGATCTCATTTATTCTTGTCTAAACCCTCTCCTCTTTCTTAAAATTCTATTGTTCACACCTGCTGAACATCACTCATTTGTCTCTCCATAAGAATGTTAAGTTCAACATTTCTATAACCAGCCTCATTTTTCACTCCATAATAACCCAATCTCTTATTTTATTCCCTCTTTATCTACTGCTATTATCTTCTACCTTGTTGCCCAACCCCTCAAATTGAGTCATATTAAATCTCTCCTTCCCCTCTTTCTAAATGTAGCAAATTATATCTACTGAATTTTATCTTATAAAAGTTTCTAAATTCTGTTTCTTTTTCTTTCAAGGTCTCATATTACTGTTTCAGAATTATACCAGGAACTTTTTAGGTACCCTTGCTGGGATGGGCCTTCCTTCTGAAAGCCATCTGCACAATGCCGGTAGACAAGTCCATTTCACATTAACTGTGAAAATCTGCCAGTTTTCATTGTTCTCCATCATGTAAGTAAGGTGTACTTTAAAAGCTTCTTGGCTTTGAGGATAAAGTCCTACATAGTGTGACCCAAGTATGCAAATTCATTATCTATCACTGGCCATTGTAATCAGTTACAGTGCCTTTGCATATTGATCAATGCCGATCCTCTTGTCTAGAAACCATATTCTTCTTCTTCTGAACTACACTTTATTAAATTTCAAAAATCACATTGTCTTCCTCTGTAGTCTGGGCGATTTGTCACATATTCTGCACCCACATGGCATCTGATGTGCAAAACTGTGGGAAGAGCTCAGGAGATTTATCTCAGTGCAGTGGCGGATGCAATGGCGTGAGCGCACTCCGCCTATACAAGCTTCCTCGGCACACCGGGAAGTGGCAGCGCCCGCCTGAGCAAGCCTCCTAGAGCCCCTACATAGTACCCTGATCTTTCCTACCATTGGCTGCCCTAAGGATGGTGTAAACTTCTGATTGGCCTAAAATGTTATATATACTGCTGCCCTTACACAATAAACTCAGATCTGCGTTACTGAACCTGGTCTCCGGAGTCGGGCATGCTTCGTTAGGACTCCATCGGCCTCACCCCCGCGGGACCCCCTGCTTCACAAAACTTCACCTTAGTTGTCCCTTTATGTTGAAATTATTCATTCAATAAAATTCCTCCCACTAGCCTGAGTTAAATAAGGTTTTAATGCCTTTTTTCATTATTTTTTTATAGCTAGTATTGGTACATTTGGCTCACAGAAAGTGTTATGTAGAATTTGCCTAAAGAAAGATTCTTTCTAAGGCAATTTTTCAGTTTTTACCTCACTTGAACTTTAAAACATCTCATATTCTTGATGTCTCTCTCTTTAAAACCCATCACCACCAACAACAAAACAAATTTAAAAAAGCAACAAATAAAACCCTCCATTTCCTGGTTTTATTCAATAATTCTGCAACCTATTAACAACTTTTCACACTTCATATCCCCCAGCTCTAATATGAAAGCTTCATGGTTAGTTGGTGCATGTTCATTCTGTCTTCCCTCAATTCATTCAGACTGCAGTCAGAGATTTTTCTTAAAGTATAAGAATAATGTCCTTTCAAAGATGTCCACTTCTAAATCTGTGAAACCTGTGTATAGGTTACTTTTTATGGCAAAGGGGAATTGAATTTGCAGATGGAAGTAAGGTTGCTAATCAGCTGACCTTAAAATTGAGAACTTGTCCTGGATTATACTGGTAAACCAAATATAAGCACGGAGGTCCTTAAAAGTGGAAAGAATAATCAGAAGGCAGAATCAAAAAGAAGATAACATGAGAAGACTTTGGCCTAATGTTACTGGCTTTGAAGGTGGAGGGAAGGGGCCAGGAGCCAAGGAAAGCCAGCAGCCTCTAACACTACAAAAGACAAGTGGGTTCTGTCCTCCAGCTTCCAGAATGGAATGAAGTCCTAATAGCACCTTGATTTTAACGAGGGATATCTGCATCAGACTCCTGTCTACAGGCCTATAAGACGATACATTTATGTTTTCTAAGCCACTCAGTTTGGAGTAATTTGTCACAACAGCAATTGAAAAATAACACATTACCTCGGAGTCAAACAAATCCTCCATCATGCTTTTCCTCACTCACATTTTATCTTCTATAAATTGTAATTTGCATCCTTCTAATTGCTGATTAATTATAACTTGCTGAGTGTAATCATGTCTAATTCAAATCTTTATACTGTAGTCTTCAATTTTCCTAATCTATTATCTAACACTTTACCTAACTAGTAGTATCATATCAAAATCTAAATTAAATAATCCTATATCATAAAAGCCCAGTGACCGAATGGCAGAATGACCAGAACGACCAGTCAACCAGTCGCTATGACTGCACGCAGGAGCTGCCCCCTATGGTCAGTGCACTACCACAGTGGGAGCACTGTTCCACTGACCCAGATGAGTGGCTCCTCCCGCTGCCAACACCAGGCTGACAGGCAGGAACCAGGGCGGTGATTGTCGCTTCCTCGCCCCAGGCTCCTCCTCCTCCTAGCTCTCTGCTACCTCCTCCAAATGCCCACAAGCTGTGCAGCACCATCACTGGGCTCACAGAGCTGACCCTGGAGGCTGGGAGGCGGGTTCGTGGCAACGGTGGGACTGAGGTCTTCTCCACCACCTCTCAGTGCTATTGTCCCTGGACCTAGGCCTGACTAGGTCCCCTGGAGAGGTGAGTGCTTCGGATCCACGGAAGATGCCAAACCAGGGAGCAGCCACTCAGAGGGAGGGTCCACAGCCACACTGCTGACCAGGATGAGCGGCACTCCCACAGCAGGCTGATCCTCTCAGGCCACACCCCCCGCCCAGTGCACAAATCCTGTGCTCTGGGCCTCCAGTCTGTTTCATAATTATATATTGAGTCTCTGCATCCTTAATGAGACTGTGAGTCTAGGAGGGTAGATATCATTCTAACTTCAACTGTTTTTCTCCAGAGCCATCATGGTACTTTGCACTTAAGTAGGCACTTAAGAGATGAGATGAGTGAGTACATAAATGTTTTTATTGCCTATCCTCTCAGTAATATCAGTGTAAAACTTTTGATATACATTATTTTCTTGACATCTCACAACATCTCAATTGTGTTACTATTATATCTATTTTGCAGGCAAGAAAATGGGAGGCTAGAGTGACTAAAAGTTTCTCTGTAGGCCATATGGTTAGTAATGGCATAGCCACAGACAAAACGAAACCTTTGAGTGTTCACTTATGTTCTTTTAAATACACACCATAGTTTTTTGATTGATACTACTATGACCATTAGCAAACATCATGTCACCAATCCTGCTTGAGTATGCTAGTAACTGAAGGCTTCTAGAAATACTAAAATAGGTTGAAATAGAAGACTCCTTGCCTGTAATTTTCTATTCAACACACAGTATAGAGTAGACCATAAGTAATCTCTTAATAAATACAATTTGAATTAAAAAGTGAACAAATGATATATATGATGAGTAAGTAAACAAATATTCCAGGTGTCTACGTGATTTTAATTAGGGTAGAAAGAATGGCTGGGCAGAAAAACTTGGAGTAAATGAAAATCTTAGCAGATAAATTTTTCAGTTATAGTGTTGTTTTTTGTTTTTCTAAAGCTGGTTCTGATAACTTCCTTTTTCCTCCCTAGTATCTTTAAGTATTTGGGATAGGTAAAGGAAACAAAACCCTTCTATCATTTTTCTCATTATCCTGGACAGTAAGAAAAGTGATCTTAAAGTAAATAGAATCTATCTAAATTACTATAACTCTACTCATAAATTACAATAACTCTACTCATGTTAATATTTATGAAAAATAAAAAGAAATGGAGAAAAGGTACTTAGTATTTGTAGTAACAGTGTCAAAAGAAATAATGAATCAAAAATAGAAAGAGAATAGAAAACAGCAATGTATACTTTCAGTTTGAAACAAACTTAACATTAGATTATGAGGATCACTTTTTAAGAGTCCCAGGATCTATAATGTACAGTGTCATCCTCATGCCTTAACCTTCTAGCAGTTTTATATTTGTAGTGACATGACAGAGTTCATCTTGATTCATGATACAGCTGAGTCTCCCTGTGATGTCCTTAGCAGCTTAAAGCCATTTAAAAGCTACAACTATTTAAAGACAATACTCTCCTTCTTTGAGATCTTTCAAGAGTTAATCAAAGGTAGCTGGTATGTTATTTGTGCTAATTTTTCCTTACTTCTTAAAAGAAATGTGAAGACACTGTAGCACAAGGGTTAAAACATGGGCTCATAGTCAGGAATTAAAAATAAACCCAACTTCCAAACTCTACTTAGCCCTGTTTCGTCATCTGTTGAATGTGGATTATAAAAGAAGCTGCAGGAACTGGAGTGGGTTGGGGGTGGGGCAATGGGGGGATAAGGACACATATGTAATACCTTAGTCAATAAAGAAAAAAGGTAGAAAAAAATAAAAATAAAAGAAGCTGCTGCACAGAAGTGTTTGAGGGGTAATGAGGTAAGGTATGTAAAGTGTGTGTGCAATGTCTGGCTTGTTTTAAAAGATAAATATGTTGAATATGAACTATCATGTTACATCATAATTTAAATAATATTCTCATTACTAAATATAAAACATTCTAGAAATCTCATTTAAAAATTCTAATGGTTTACTTACTAGTCAAATACTAAAGCTTTGTAAATAGAACTTTAATATCTCTTGTCCTGGACAAGGCTATACCTTTTTATAGACTCCCAGTGATGGACTAGACATATGTGAACTCTTTCAAACATATATTAGCAGTATTCCTTCCAATAGCTATTCTATGTTTTCTTATTTATGATGTGAAAGTTTACTTTCTTATATCCTGCTGAGTAACAGCATGTCTCACCTTCTCTGAGAATCCTCAGGTGCATCCTCTACTACTGATCAGAAAATAAATCTTAGAAGGGATTTTGGGTTTATGTAAAAAATAAATGCCTATTATTTTGAGGTGTTAAGGAAATGTCCTGGGATGGTTCCTAACTAGATAGCATTCTCCCCCCTTACTGTTAAACAGTGTTTAGAAACAGTCTTTTAAAATAAATTTTGAGTCTGTGCTTCATCTTCCTTTCATAAATAATCATGTATTCTGGAATAAATGGTAAATCCAATCTTGGCAAGAATCTAACACAAGGGGTTGACATATCAACAATCCATTCCAATTTTAGAGCCACTTCATTCAGTGTGTTTTGTCATTTACTCAATTATTCACAAAGATGTATTAAGGACTTACTATGCCAACTACTGTTATGTTAGATATATAAAATTATTAAATCAGAGAGACAGTATCCCCGTGAATACCTTCTTGACTTCTGGTTATTGTTACATCTAATGACTTTGCTTCCTCTCAAACAAAGACAACTGCATTCATTGATGAGCAGTTATAATAAAACACACAATAATTCTTGTAATAACCTCAAGTATGGCGGTTCAAGTAATCTCTTCTTAGTACTTGTTTTATATTTTCTATGTATGTTTCAATATATTCAAGATATTTTCCTAATATACAATACCACTTAAAAAAGAATCCCAAATATAAACACACATACTTGTTATTTGTAACAGTCTATTTGTCATAAACTCAGTGTTAAATAAACTTTAATTTTATTTGATTGATTGCAAAGTAAGTGCTTAATAAACTATCTTAAGTAGAAATATATTTTGAGAAGATTTGTTTCTGACCTATGAAGAAGCAGAATGTTTAAAATTGGTTTGTACCACAAACACCTATTTCCAGTACCTTTGTTTCCTTTTCAGAAACCACTGTGCAGAACAGTGAGCCAATTTATTAGTTTCATTGATCCTCTCCACTGATCTTACATGACTGCAAAGAGTTTTGTCAAAGGCTTTCCAAACATCTAAGTTTAAAATCCTCTTTAACTCCCTTCCCACATTTGTCTACCTGGAGTGAAGTCCCTGAAGAATTGCACAAAGTAGTGAGTGATTCCTTTTATTTCCTAAATGTGTGTTGTCTGTTCTTAATCAAGCTGAGCTTTTTAAAGTGGTCCCCCTTTGATCTCTAAAAATAGTTTCTGAAAGTTTTCAACATAATGGAAGTCAAAGGAAAGTCTCTGAAATATCTAAACGGGTTTCTCAGACTGGCCTTCAGTTAGTATTTTGTTTTGGTCATACATTGAAAGGGCTGCTTCCTTAATGCAAAAATATGTAAATTATTTTAATACCAAGAGCTACATTCTAATTTATCTAAAACTTAAATTTGCGGATTAATTTTTTAAATTATTATTAATTTTGTATCACTGTGTATTCTTTTTTCCATTGACATCAGGGAACATCAGTTTTTCTCTGGCCAAATGTTGGGTCATTAGAGCACTTCTGAAATCTGACAGCTATTCTTAAAAGCAAAGGGAGGCAATGTCAATGTTTGTCAGAGATTTATCTTGAAACTATTAAAAAGCTATTATTGTTTCATAGCAATTTACTGTAAATTTCTATTCAGTATTGGATGTACACCCACAGTAATCCTGTGAGATTTTGTTTTGAAGTATCTGATAAAAAATGATAACGCTCTAATTGCCTCTTCACTCAGGATAACTGTGGAACTTTACAGGAACAGCTCAAATTTTCTGAGCCTCAGGTTCATCCTGAAAAACAGGTATCTGAGAAACTTTAGAAAGAGGAGCAGGATAGAGATAATAGGGTCACAATGAATGTCTTTCTTAAAATCACTGCTTTTCCCTATCCCACAAGTTATAATGTACTTGGAAGTTCTTTTCAGATACGCAGTCACACATCTTTCTCACTTTTCAGCTCTGCAAGGATTGATCTGATCCCACCCCTCACCCCCTCACTGCTACCCCAAACTGCTTAACCATATTGTCCCTTTTTTTTTTCAAAACTCTGCCAACAATTGAAACTGCATTGGTAGATGATTTTATTTCTTTAAGGTGAACCCTCAATCTCAAAGTGAGTTTCTGAATATTAAACATTCTGTTAAGAACAACCAAGAACCCCTTCTCCCCTAAACAGCTTATAACTCACTCAGTTCTCTTAATAAAAAGTTTGGTCATCTATATAATAAAAACCCAGTGGTCATAACACTGTAACGGCCAAAGACTGGTCACCAGGAGGTGCATTGATGGGTCCTGTGGTGCTGGTGGGACATGACGCTGGGTCCCACAGTGCACCGGGTCTGGGTCTCATGCAATTTTGCACGCTGGGCCTCTAGTTGAATAATAAGTCCATAACTTGAGAGAAGAGCCAATAATTACACAGCACTCCTTGACGTGACAACTTTGGATACTTTCAGCCAGTAAAATATTAGAGTAGATTTTCTTAATCGAGAAATTGTTCTTCTCTCCAACATCCCAATGATTCCAAAAGGTGGTACAAGAAAAGGATTTCCTGATATACAATCTATCGTTTTTGTGTGATTTCTTTCTTTTTTATTTGTTCATTGAATTTATTGGGGTGAAATTGAATAATAAAATTATATTGGTTTCAGGTATACCATTCTATGATACATCATCTGTATATTGTATTGTGTGTTTAACAGTCCAAGCCAAATTTCTTTCCATCACCATTTATCTTCCCTTTACCCTTTTCTACCTCTCCCCTCCCCCTTACTTTCTGGCAGTCACTATACTGTGGTCTGTGTCCATGAGGTTTTGTTTTTTCTCTTTGCTTAATCCCTTCACATTTCTCACCCAGCCCCTCCCCTCTGACAGCTGTCAGTCTGTTCTCTCCATGTGTCATTTTTCACTTTGTTAGTTTACTTTATTCATTAGAAGCCACATATAAGTGAAATCGTATGGTACTTATCTTTCTCCGACTGGCTTATTTCACTTAGCGTAATACTCTCCAGGTTCATCAATGTTGTTGCAAAGGTAGGACTTCCTTCTTTTTTATAGCTGAGTAGTATTACATGTGTAAATGTACCATAGCTTTTTTATCCACTCATCTACTGATGTCACTTGGGATGCTTCCAAATTTTGGCTATTGTAAATAACGCTGAAATAAACATATGGGTGCACATATATTAAGTGTTTTGGGTTTCTTTGGCTATATTTCCAGAAGTGGAATTGCTGGTGCATAAGGCAGGGTTCCTGGGACCATTAAACTTTCAAAATAGGTTTTAGATAATCCACACTCTTGCTAAAGTTGTATGTAAAACTGTAAGTACATGTGACTTTTAGATTCTATGGGAAAAATGATTCATGGCTCAAATAAAATGTACCATGGATTTCAAAATACACATATGCTAAAACACTGATTACCAATTTCTTTTACTTATTATTAAAACTAGAGGCCCGATGCACAAAGTGTGTGCAAGGGGCTCAGCCCTTGTGGCCCTGGCTGCCTTGGCCCTCGTGGCCCTGACTGCCCTGCCCACTGGTTGTTCCGGAAGGTAATCTGGAAGGTTGTTCCAGAAGGTCATTCTGCCATCCGGTCTAGCATATTAGCTCTTTATTATATAGGATATTTGTCATCAACTATAATAGAAAATAAACTTTTAAAAATATTTAATTGTATTTAGTTACTAGCAAAACCAGAGAGAAAAGTAAAGCAAATATAATTTTACATGTTTTATAGATAAGAAAAGTATTACTGATAGTCTTAACTAACGTTTCCCAAAACAAACATACAAATACGAGGGAGGGCCAGATTCTGAATAAGATTTATGACCTCTCTACCACTATCTTATGCTTCCAACTATTTTAATTACCCATTTACATTTTAAATGCCCAGCATTGGTACTAAAAAATCATAATTTACCCAAATTGTCTGATTATCTTCATCTAGATACATTATCTCATTAGGTATGTTGATTGCCTTACTTACCAATATTTCCTTCATGCATCTCATCAAATTCTATTGTATTCTTTCCTGTATTGAGCTTTGTCAAGTTAAACTTAATTATGTGATTGTCCTTCACGTTTTGCCCAATTTTCAAGTTTCTACCATATACTGGATTGTGTTATAGTTTTCTATCTTTTGGCTAAGAATTGTAGGTAGTAGAAATAGAACAAGGCTAGCTACCTAATTTTACTCTTTCATGTATCAGTTGGTGAGGTTGTCTACTGAGCTATAAGGCCATTTAATTAATTTTTTTCTCATTTTCAGCTGCTACTATTTCACCAGATAAGAATTACTGGCAGACATATTTGCCATATCAATAGATAGAGTGAAATGTATTTCTCATTGTTTAGAATGCCAGCTACTACATTCAGATAAGCAAGTCTTTTGGGAATGATATGGGTGAAGTAGTCTAAAAATTACAGAGGAATTGCAAGCTGTTGTTACAGCTGGAAGAGGGGAAGTCATGTGCATGAGAGTAATAACATGAACTCTATCTCTAACACAGAGGGCAGAAATTGCAGTAAGTGAGGCATTCATTGGCTTACTAACTTCCTGTTCCTTTTGGCTCAGGTGCTGTAAGGAACTGTTGCTCCACATTTGAGGAAGAAATTTAACTTTGTTTTATTATTATCAAATTCAAAAACATGGAATCAGATAACAGATGGTAACCTATTCGTTAACTGAAAACTGAGTGACTATATCTTCACTATAGGATAGTACAGTCATCACTGGTAACTCAAATTGTGAGATAGCTGATGGAAACCATAGCTGGTAGAAACACAAAAGTAGTAATTTTGATGAATTGCTGGAGAATGACTAAGGTCAAAAGTGAGAGTGAGAAGGTCCTGTGAGTGTGGTATGTTGGTAAAATGCACTTTTCCATATTTCCTTTAGGGAACCCCGCCAGGTTATGACAGAGAGAATCCTAGAAATCCTTGAAAGATCACTCAATACATGATTCTGATAGAGAGGAAAAAAAAGTGCCCCCCCCAAAAATATTGAAATCCACATACCACCTCCAAACTGCCAAAAATTAAGTACAGAGTCTTGAATGAATCCAGTATGATGGGGTGGATTGAAGGAGGAGAGAGCACCTTATAGGCAGAGGAATAGGGATAATAATTATAAGAAACTTCTCATTACAGTCAGGCAAGTTGTTAGGGTGAATAACAATACAGCTTCTGAGCACACTTCCTGGCAAACATTTCCATGATGTAAATAAGTAGCTCATTATTATTGAAATCAGCTGTTTTTCAATCCAGAATAAGTTGTTATATTTTAGCAATGTTTTAAAAGGTTTTCTTGATTTCTCTTATTTGAGCAAAATGTCAGTATTACAGACTCTGAATTAGTAAGCCCATTTATCCTTTGCTTTATCACAGACTCAGAAGACTCCTTTTTATATTTCAGTGAAATATTTGACATATATTTTGTATCTTTGCTATTTAATAATTTACAGATTTTGAAATATATCTGTGCATATGTGTCTATCTGTGGAGAGTATAATTGAAAATAAGTAAAAATAGTCTAGATTTTTGCTTTGTAAAAGACCAATATGGTTAACTTATAATCATTTGAATCTAAAGAGCTTATAAAGAAAATGACACATGAAAACATATTGCTTCAATTGTTCCCACAGAAAACTACTCATTAACATAATTTCAGAATATGGAGACATATGCTATTTTATGAAATATACATCTATGTACTAAATTATATATTATATACTTTATTATATATTATTTCTAGTTGAAAAGAAAAGAGTTTTTTTAACATATGCCAAGACCACTTGTTCTGCATCCATTTATGTTTTGTTTCACCAGCTATTATGAGATTCTGCATAATTCTAGCATCTCCAATTTCATCTTCCTTCCTTATAAATGTTATTTTTCACTTAATAACTGTGTATCAAATGACAAAACATTGCTATTAAAATTATAAATTTGGCATTACTAATATAATTGTCAGAAGAAACTATAAAGATAAGAAACAAAGGTGAAATAGACTAATTGTTAACTTATTAACACCAAACTGATCCAATAGTAATTTCTATTTTTGAAAATCCCTGGTTTCTTTGTGTATCTAGGGACAACATCATGAATTCATATCAATTAACAAGGTACACCAGGGAGAACTACTTCATTTATGCACATGAGCAAGATGATTTAATTTCATAATTTTACAAATAACTAGTTTATAGAGGCCAATTTTCAGGAGTTTTACTATTATCTATTTTTCTTCCATTTTGTACTTTATAATTCTCAAAGGAAAGTTAATTAAACATTTTTTTTATGAGATAAGTTCCTTCTGGGGCAATTCACAAGTTACTTTTATATTTCAATACTCACTTTCAACACATAAAATTGTTTTTTAAAAATTATTGTCAGATAAAGTTAATAAAGAACTAAGAGTAAAGAAATAGATACCAATAAAGCAAATGTTTATCATGTACTGTTCTTCTATGCCCTAGATATCAATTATCAGGTGTCTGCTGCTCATCCTTTCTAAGCATCAATATAATTCCAAATAATTTTAAGTCAGCTAACAATTTGTATTTTTTCTCACAAGATGTTTCTAATATCTGCATCTTATATTGCCATTTTATGTCTATAAACTGAAATTGTATATATAATTCATTTATAATAAATTAAAACTTATGAGTGGCATTTCCTTATTCAATTTTTTACCATTCCATCTGTTCCTCACTTTCATAACTTGAATTTTCACACATGAATGAAAGATGAAGTTATTCTGTATTTTGTCATTTTCCTAATATAGGTGTAAGCGTATTTTTGAACTTACGAAATTAATCTATTGATTATAACAGAATATTTAATTACTTAATAGCTAGTTTACTAATATTTTTATTTAGCAGGAGAAAATTTGATTTGAATTTAAACAATTAATTGATAAATTTCATTCTTAAAAAATAAAGACATTTTTAGATTATTTTAAATAAATGTAAAACTATAATTAACTTGGTGAGACTTTAAAAGGAAATATTTTTCTAGTTGCATCAAGGATTCAAGGATTTTTTTAAAATAGCTAAAGATTCTATTTTAAAATGTGTGAATGTTGCCCAAGGAAGGTTTGCTAATTTAACCATTTTAATTTTCACTGAGGACTTGTGAGACATATGGCTGGCAACTATTATTATCTGCTTTTTCTCTTACTCATACATTTGTGCTGCACTGCAATAGAACAAAGAGTATGAAAACAGAAAAGATCAAAATATGGTCATTATACTATTGTTTACAATTTAAGAAAAGATACATATGTATATGCAGACATGACACATATGTATCTTCAGGTACAGGGTACATATTATATTATGCAATGAGCAGAGGATACTTTTGCCAAATGTGTCTGTTACATACACTATAGCAGTGGTTCTCAACTTGTGGGTCGTGACCCCTTTGGGAGTCGAACGACCCTTTCACAGGGGTCGCCTAAGACCATTGGAAAACACATATATAATTACATATTGTTTTTGTGATTAATCACTATGCTTTAATTATGTTCAATTTATAACAATGAAAATACATCCTGAATATCAGATATTTACATTATGATTCATAACAGTAGCAAAATTACAGTTATAAAGTAGCAATGAAAATAATTTTATGGTTGGGTGTCACCAAAAAATGAGGAACTGTATTAAAGGGTCGCAGCATTAGGAAGGTTGAGAACCACTGCACTATAGGGAAGTTGTCATTATCCTTACTTAATTAATGAGCAAAAGTAGACAGAGAAATATTTAATAATTTATGCAAAGTCATAAGGTTGTGATTTGAATTCTGTTCATCTGACCCTGAAGCATATATTCTTATCTGTTGCATATTCTATTTCTCCCCAAATTTTTCAAAATTGTCTAATTTTTAGGAATGTTCCTGGATGTTACTTGGGGGAAGAAAAAAAAATTCAGCAGTAGAATTTTGGTAAGTAGTGTTTAATCAAAATTAGTTAATTTTCTCTAGGCAAGATTTCTTAGAAATATTAATATGCTAATGTAATTTTGGGTGTTCAAGAAGTAGGCTATACTGTTAAGGCTTTCAAACGTATTTTGTTCATAACATAGTTTTGCAGGTAGATTTGGCATACCTGTGTTCTGCATAACTGAATTTATAATGTTACTTTTGAATACAATACTTGCAAGTGCCACCAGACAAATAAAATTTGTATGAGTCCATAACTTCTGTAATTTATACCAAACATCATATATATCACATCCTGTTGGAGAACGCTGACTTACAGGACTTAAAATTCCTTAGTGGAGGACACTCTCCTACTAAATAATAGAGTAAGATTCTTTTTATATATATATATTTTATTGATTTTTTACAGAGAGGAAGGGAGAGAGATAGAGAGTTAGAAACATCGATGAGAGAGAAACATCGATCAGCTGCCTCCTGCACATCCCCTACTGGGTATGTGCTCGCAACCCAGGTACATGCCCTTGACCGGAATCGAACCTGGGACCTTTCGGTCCACAGGCCAACGCTCTATCCACTGAGCCAAACCGGTTTTGGCTAGAGTAAGATTCTTAATAGGATTTTCAATAGGGTCTTTTTACTAGTAATTCAGAAGATAATATTCCCAAGTTTATAGCCAAAGAGTTCAAAAAGTACAGAAAGGATAAAATAATATTGTCCATGCAACTGTGGCAAGATAGCTATAGTTCTGCCCTGTCCCAGGAACCAATATGTACCAGTATGTTATAACAAATTATTTCAAATTGCTGATGCAAATTAGTGACAAATACTATTTTTGTATATATAGGAAATAATACTAATTATACAATACAAACTAGAGGCTCAATGCATGAAATTCATGCAAGACTAGGCCTTCCTTCCCCCGGCTACTGGCACCAGCTTCCCTCTGGCACCCAGGACCCGGGCTGGCTTCCCTATAGCCAATGGCAGGCACCCGGGACCCGGGCTTCCCTCCCAGGACCCGGGCTTCTGTCCTGGGACCCGGTCTTCCCTCCAAGCCCTGGCTTAGCCTGGAAGGTCGTTGGGAAGGATGTCTGGTCTAATTAGCATATTATGCATTTATTCTTATAGATATCAAGACATGCATCCCCCATTCCTACTCAGAACATCCTCAATTACATACACATATAGAAAAGTGAGAATAATGGATATGTGTTAATATTTTAAAAGTTATCTCTGGGTGAAATGGTAAAAGATAACTTTTTAAATGCATGTTGTTCCCAAATTTTTTTATATAACTTGTTCCATATAATGGAACCCTAAAAGACTATCATCAAATATTTCAGCAGAAACTTTGCAACCCAGAAAGTAACAGCACAGAATATTCAAATTGCTGAAAGAAAAACATTGCAACCAAAAATACTCTACCTCCAAAAAAATGTCATTCAAAATTGAAGGAGAGATAATTGATAATAGTTAATTGATGCTAAATTATATAGAGTTTTTTAATGCTATTATTTGGAAACAGTTTTTTAATCAACAAGATGAACACTTACAGTATTAAGCTAAAAGAGATGAAATTCCAAATCAAGTGTTGGAATATGTATATTTTGAGTCATCTGCCAAGGGCGATAAATGTATTTTTCTGGCATTAACCATGATCAGTGTGCCCAATACATCCTGACCTCTCTCAAGATTTTGTTTTCAAGTAACTTGATAAGTAAATTATCTTAGCTTTCAAATAAGATATAATGACCTTTCAGGTCTCTCAGAAAATAAGTCAAGATATGGTTCATAAAAAAAATAAGTAGTTTAAAGATTTTTGCAATTGTTGGCCATCAAGTCACATTAATGAGAACGTATTTAATATTTTAGCATGTTCTGAAATGCTCTAAGATCTCTAAGATCAGGGAAGTATAAATGTTTGCCTTTTGGAGCTGTAATTTTAATATTATTATATAGTCATTATTTAATTAATATAGCTATTCTTTGACTTTCTGTGGTTCAGTCATAGATAACGAGGAGTATAACATACCTTTGTGACCAGGCTACTTTCCATTACTGCTCTAGTATCATGTCTGTGGAGGGCATGTTAGAAAATTGGCTGGTGTATAAGAGGCTCATTAGGAGTCACTGGATATGTTGACTAGGTAGATTCCTCCATTGTATGTGCATTGGAAGGGTAGGAAGTAAAATTATCAAATTGGAGAATAGAAGATCTTTGTTTGAAGTCAATTATTACCTAGTTAAATTGTCAATGATTCTCACATAAGGAAAATTAGTTAGCAGAATCTGCATGTTAATAAAATTCTTCTAAAGCTCCATATCTACATTGGATAAATGTATTTGATAACTAAACTGCTAAGTCATTTATTCACTGAATGTGGAAGTTGTGCAGATGAAAATAGATGTAAAGTATAAATAAAACATAGATTCTCCTGCATAAAGCCTACAGGCAGGACAGGAAGATGACCCAACAACAAATGCAACTGTAGTTATATTCCAAAGTTAAAATAGATAAGTCAAGTATTATGTGTATTAACATGTACTTATGAGAGTTTAGGAAGAGTAAAACAGTTACTTTCATGGAAATCAGTACTTAGTAGAATTTCAGTATCATATCTATGTACTGAGTCAGTCTTCCTTGAGGAATTAAAAGAATAGTAATTAAAATTTCAGAATGTGATTCTGCGGACAGACAGGAAGGCTTATAGAGCAAGTATGAGTCTCTGCTCAAAGGACTAACAGAGACATTCTTTTATAGTCACAGGCAAAGATATAACTAACAATTGCCTGTTTTGGAATCACTTGCCATCCCCAAATTCATGTGTTGGAGCGCTAACCATCAATGTGACTGTATTTAGAGATAGGTTCTTTAAGGAGTTCATTAAAGTTAAGTGAGGTTATAAGGGTGAGGTCCTAATCCAATTGGATTGGTGCATTTATTAGAGAAAGAGACCAGACAGCTTCGGCCACCACCTTCAGTCCAACCATGTCAAAGTGCAGCAAGGGTCTGAGGGCCACCGTCCAGAAGAGGCCAGAACCACCTGCCCAATCTGGAACCCTATTCTCTTGCAACCCCTTCCCCAACTGCCCAAGTGATTACAGCCAGAGCTGATGTCAAATCTGAGAATGTCTTTGCAGGCCACAGCTCCTGCAAGATATCCTGGTCATTTGGAAGGCGGTACAGTGGTCTCTTTGGTCAGGGGTATGTCAGTTCCTCCAATAGAAGAGGAGGCTTTTGCTTTTGTCTTGCTTTGTTTTATTTTAAAGGCACCTGCTTGTTTAATGTAAATAATAGAAAGTTTTAATATCTTTCCTGCAATGTGAAGCAATAGTTTAATGTCATTACAATTATTTTTAGTTTGAGACCAAGCACATATGCCCTTTAGATAAATACATTTATGAGCTTTTTCCCACAGGAGAAGTTTATGACTTTAATAGTCATTTCGTGTCAGGCAAACATCAGAAATGGTTTTGTTGGGAGATTTTCTCTTAAGAGCTCAGAATCCTTGTTTTCTCTCTGGCCCCTTCAACAGAAAGGTGTAAGGATCCCCAGCCAGGGAGCATCCTCCTTCTCCATTCTCCCCAGGGATTTGGCTGGGGCTGGGGTTGCTTAACTAAGGAATATTCAGGAAGGTTTCTGAGGACTTTGGTGCTCCCAGCCAGTGGAAATGGAGGATGGGGTTTCTCTTTGGAAGTGGCTTTAGAAGCTTAGAAATGTCTTCCTTACTAAAAGCAGCTACCCTTCCCTCCACAGAGATGCCTACATACAGGAGGAAAGCCAAGACAGGGTACAACAAGAAGGTGGCCGTCTGCAAGCCAAGAAGAGAGACCCAAGAAGAAACCCAACTTGCCAACACCTCCATCAACCCCTCCCATCTCTAGAAATATGAGAAAATAAGTTCTACATGTTAAGCCACCTCGTCTTTAGCTATGGCCATGCTAACTGACTAATACCCTGCCTTGATTCTTCTCAGCCATTTAAACAAATATAAGAAGAAACTGTAGGAAAAGAATAAAAGGATAAAATAATGTGAAGTTGATTTACTTTTTTGGGTGGGAAGCTAAACAAATGCAACCAAGATTTAAAAAAAAAACACTTAGCGAACAACTATTAATATTTTAATAAATGTAAATAATTAAAATTTATTAAATAAAGTTTCTCCATCTACTAGGAAAGAGCCAAGATTTAAACCAGTCTGAACTGATGAAGTAGACATACTAAATTCCCAAATGCAAGGCCTCTGATTAGTGAAGTTAGAGTTCAGAGCTAATACAATAGAACTATTCAGCTTGCACTTCTGGGCACTTTTTCACCGTAGGGAACGATCAACAATCTGTTTGTAGGCATGCACAGCTGTTCACGCCTGTGAAGTCCAAAGCATTTCTATCGAACAAGGTCCCCCATCAATTCCATTTTTTAAAGCATAAATGTAATCAATGCTCTAGAGTTATTAGGACTTGATGAACTGAATTAAGCTATATCAGTATTTATATGCTAATCAATTATTTCACATTATTTACAATCGTTCCATGTCTGGTGATTTATTAAAATGCTATATTCCTACCACACAGACTGAGGCAGGGAAGGAGCAAATCATTCAAAAAGGAACCTTTTTCCTTATGCAGAAACATATGTGGGCCTTGATGCTAGACAGTGTGATTCATAGAGATTTGTAAACCAGCAGGTATATTAAGGTTTATAAGGAGGACTAGAGACTTAACTATTTCTATAACTGTTCAAAATAATAGCAACTGAATAATGGTTTGTCCCACATTTCTTAGACAAACATGAATAAATAAAATTAAGACTGAATTTCAACTGGAAAACCTGGATTTCAATCTTAATTTTAAATGCATATATAAAACTCTATATAATTTATGTCTGTCTACCTATCTATCTATCTATCATCTATATAAAGAGAACAGGAAATGGCTAGATATAGGTATTAATTTATCTTATAGCTATTAAACGAAAGCCCAACTGAGTAAAAACCCTTTAACATGAAAATGTTTAGAATAAGTATTCTTTTCCCTCTAGTAACTCAACATCCTATCTAATAAAAGAGAAACATGGTAATTAGCCATACCTCCGCTACCCTTCCCTTTGGCTAATCAGGGTGATATGCAAATTAACTGCCAGCTAAGATGGCTGCTGGCAGCCAGGCAGCTTGAAGCAAACATGAGGCTTGCTTGCTTCAGTGACAGAGGAAACCAACGTTCTCCACCTGCCTTGCCCAGCCTCTGAGCTTGCAGTTTGAAACATTGTTACAAATATAGACGCTAAACATAACCCCTGAAACCTGCTTTTAGCTGGCCGGGATCTCAGAGCTGGAGTTGAAACTGTTTCAATTATAGAACCCAAACAAACCAGATACCTGCTTTCAGCAGCCGAGGCCTAAGAGCTGGAGCCAAGCCTGAGAGCTAAAGTTGGCCCAGAATAAAAAAAGAAAAGAAAAGGAGCGATTGGGAGCTTCAGTCACCCGCCAGCCTGAAAATAGCCCTCAGCCCCTCACCCAGACTGGCCAGGCACCCCAGTGGGTACCCCCACCCTGATCCAGGACATCCTTAAGGGCAAACCAGCTGGCACCCACCCGTGCACCAGGCCTCTATCCTATATAGTAAAAGGGTAATATGCCTCCCAGCACCAGGATCAGTGGAGCCACGAGGCCTCCTGGCACCAGGATCAGCGTGACAGGGGGCAGTGCCTAAACCCCCTGATCGCCCTGCGGCTTTGTGTGTGACAGCGGGCGGGGCCACAACCTCCCTATATGCCTTGCTCTGTTCGTGACAGGGGAAGGCGCCCCAACCCCCTGATCAGCCCTGCTCTGTGCCTGATAGCGGGGAGCTCCCCAACCCCCTGATCGCCCTGCTCTATGTGTGACAGGGTGCGGCACCCCAACCGCGCACCTTGGGCCCTGCTCTGTGTGTGACAGGGTAGAGCCATAACCTCCCCATAGGCCCTGCCCTGAGTGTGACAGGGTGCAGTGCCCCAACCCCCTCATCCGCCTTGCTCTGTATGTGACAGGGGGCGGTGCCCCAACTCCCCTATAGGCCCTACTCTGTGAGTGACAGGGGGGAGCTCCTCAACCCCCTGATCGGCCCTGCTCTGTGCATGACAGGTTACGGAACCCCAACCCCCCTGATGGGCCCTGCTCTGTGCATGACAGGGGGTGGCACCACAACCTCCCCATCGACCCTGCCTTGAGTGTGACAGGGGGCGGTGCCCCAACCCCCAATCGGCCCTACCCTGAGCATGACTGAGGGTGGCATCGCAACCTCCCAATCCGCCCTGCTCTGTGCATGACAGGGGGCGGCGCCCCAACTCCCCAATCGGCCCTGCTCTGAGCCCGACCAGGGGCTGCACCTAGGGATTGGGCCTGCCCTCTGCCACCCGGGAGCAGGCCTAAGCCAGCAGGTCGTTATCTCCCGAGGGGTCCCAGACTGTGAGAGAGCACAGGCCGGGCTGAGGGACCCCCCCCCCCCCCCGAGTGCACAGATTTTTGTGCACCGGGCCTCTAGTCAGAAATAATAGCAGTGGTGACATTAATTTTAATGCTTTATCAGTCTATTCCATGTTTCTATGTCTCTGGATCTATTTTGCTCATTAGTTTAATTTGTTCTTTAGATTCCACATATCAGTGAGGTCATGTGATAGCTATCTTTCTCTGACTGATTTATTTAGCTTAGCATAATGCTCTCCAGTTCCATGCATGCTGTTGCAAATGGTAAGAATTCCTTCTTTTTTACAGCAGCATAGTATTCTATTGTGTAGGTGTACCACAGTTTTTTTATCCACTCATCTGCTGATGGGCACTTGGGTTGTTTCTAGATCTTAGCTATTGTAAATTGTGCTGCTTGAACATAGGGGTGCATATATCCTTTCTGATTGGTGTTTTCTGATTTCTTAGGATATATTCCAGAAGTGGGATCACTGGGTCAGATGGCAGTTCCATATTTAATTATTTGAGGAAATTCCATACTATTTTCCCCAGTGGCTACACCAGTCTGCATTCCCACCAGCAATGCGTGAGGGTTCCTTTTTCTCCACATCCTCACCACCACTTGTCATTTGTTGATTTGTTGATGGTAGCCATTCTGACAGGAGTGAGGTGATACCTCATTGTTGTTTTAATTTGATGATTAGTGACTTTGAGCATTTTTTTCATATGTCTCTTGGCTTTCTGTATGTCCACTTTGGAGAAGTGTCTATTTAGGTACGTTTGTCCATTTTTTGATTGGGTTATCTTCCTTTTGTTAAGTTGTATGAATTCCATATATATTTGGAATATTAACCCATTATCAGATGTATATCAGAGGAAAGGTGGGGATGGGTGGGTGGGTGGGAAGAGATTAATGAAAGAAATTATATGCATAATAGAAGCCTGGTGCATGAAAACTCATGCCCTCGGGGGGGGGGGTCCCTCAGTCTGACTCATACCCCCTCAGGGGATGTCCACCTGCTGGCTTAGGTCTGATCCCTAGCTGGCAGTCAAACATCCCGCTGGCAGCCAGGGAGCCCTCAGGGGATGTCCAACTGACAGTTTAGGCCCGCTCCCTGCAGAGAACAGGCCCAAGCTGCAGTCGGACATCCTCAGCACTGCCGAGGAGGTAGGACAGACTCCCACCACCACCACAGCTATCAGCCCAGCTTGTGGCTGAGCTGAGCTCCCCTGTGAGAGCTCACTGACAACCAGGGGGCAACTCCTGCATTGAGTGTCTTCCCCCTGGTGGTCAGTGTGCATCATAGCGACAGGTCGTTCTGTTGTTAGGGTCAATTTGCATATCACCCTTTTATTATATAGGACATGCGTAACCCATGGAAACAGACAATAGTGGAGTGAAGGCTTGGGGCGAAGCTGGGATTGGCTAGAAGGGGACAGTGGAGGGAAAAATGGGACATCTATAATACTTTCAACAATAAAGATAAATTTTAAAAAATAAATAATACATAATAAAAATAAATAAAAGAATATGTTTTATATATCACTGGGCAATAACAAACTCCTTTATTCTTTTCATTGAAGAAAAGAAAGCTGGCACTGCTATTGCTATAGGTTATCAATTGTTTTTTGTTTGTTTTTCTTGATTTGGTCTTTAATATTTATAACCATAAATTTTTGAGATTCAATACTCTCTACATTAAACTCACTAATGAGTATGTTTTAAATTTATTTCTCTTATTTAGAAACTACTTAGGAAAGTCTTTGCTTTCAATGCATTAAGTCTCAAGAAGTGTTTTGCTTCCCTCAACAATGGAAATTCACCACCACCTATAACTAGAGAAACTAGTTTATTGATAGTCTGCCTGGTTTGGTAGGAACATAATTAAATAGCCTCATTATACTTTATAAGAAGTTAATGAGAAAAGAGACTAAATGTGTCATGTTTGAATATCTATATAATATGACTTTACATAATTCATCATAAGATATATATATTTTTTGGTCTATTTGATCATTAATTAGTTTTTAGAATTTGAAAGAGTTTCTTTAACAAAAATTATTTTACTTTTACCATGACTATATTTCAAGAATAAAGACAGGCTGAAAATTGATTAAATAATTAGAATACGGATCAAGTACAAAAGGTCAAATGAGTTAAAATTAAACAATTTAAATTTAAAGCAATGCTCACTTTTGGGAAAACTGAAAGGCCCTGAGTATATGAGGCATTATGTGAGGTTTAAAAGTTGATCTTCTTCACCTCTAATTAGTACCTAAAATTTAACTTTCTCTCTCATAGAGTTTTAAACTTAAATTATATATGATTATGAACTCATTACCAGAAACAGGAAGAAACAAGAGTAAATCATTCATCCTTGTATTTGACTTTCCTTGGGTTACTAGCCCTCAGCCCAGGGGGATAAATTAAATCAGACTTTATTTGAGAGTTTGAAAGGCTTACTGAGCTTGTCCACACAGAATAGAGCTGTAAGATTCCTATGCAGGATATTATCTTTAGTAGTTGTTAAGAATAATTATTTGCTCTAACCGGTTTGGCTCAGTGGATACAGCGTCAGCCTGTGGACTGAAAGGTCCCAGGTTTGATTCCGGTCAAGGGCATGTACCTGGGTTGCGGGCACATCCCCAGTAGGGGATGTGCAGGAGGCAGCTGATCGATGTTTCTCTCTCATCGATGTTTCTAACTCTCTATCCCTCTCCCTTCCTCTCTGTAAAAAAATCAATAAAATATATTAAAAAAAAGAATAATTATTTTCTCTATGTCTTAAAACACCCTTAACCTAAAGTGAATGCACATGGTATTATTTAAATAGGTCTCAATAAGCCTGACATTTGTGATCGAGGCCATGTGGCCTGTGAGCATTCTTCACATTGCTGCCTCAATGATTGATCAATAGTGTTCCTCTTAACCAGGGGTCCTCAAACTTTTTAAACAGGGGGCCAGTTCACTGTCCCTCAGACCGTTGGAGGGCCGGACTATAGTTTAAAAAAAACTATGAACAAATTCCTATGCACACTGCACATATCTTATTTTGAAGTAAAAAAACAAAATGGGAACAAATACAATATTTGTATTTGCATGTGGCCCGCGGGCAGTAGTTTGAGGACCCCTGCTCTTAACCATTACACTATTTGAGTCCTAAGCCTGTGGCCCATGCAGTCCCTCCATTGTTGTTAACCTTAGATAACACTATATATTTATTAAATTAAATATTATTAAAATTGGTCATCACTAAAGTGTCATCTTGAGACTTCTCTGCTTGTGTTTTTCTAATTTTGCTAATTTTTATCTCTTTGTCCTACTTCACCTTGTCTTTTACAGTTCTGCCCTGGGGTTTTTACCTTCTTAATTTAGTACTTGTATTACTGTTTAAGATGACACTCAACTATATGCCATCAAATTCTAATATCCCATTATAAATATAGTATTATTTAAAGTTTTATTATTCTACATAGTATATATGCTGAAATATTATGTATGCCTGCTACACGTGTTAAAAGGAATATTTATATGCTGTTTCAGTTCTCTAACTCCAAATTGGATATGAATCCTCTCTCCAAAAAATTTTTAAAATAACCCAATAGCTTTCACATTCTTAGGGACAGAGATTAGTCTCCTAGCAGAGCAAAATAATCCATAATAGGAGTAGAAAGCACTGGGAATTCCAAGGCTCAAGAAGTTACAGCGAAGAGCAGATTATAATTACTTTGGAGTCTCTATTTAAATAACTGCATTTAAAATATATTTTTCTCTGTCAAGACAGATTCCATCTTTCATGTCTTAAATGACTCTTCCATTTGCCTTAACATATTATGCCTACTGCAACACTTAAAAGTATTTAAAGAGTAGTTTGGTTTGCAAAAAGTATAAAACTTTAATATAATTTTCCATATATTCTGTCTGATGAAAAGATAAATGCTATACAAAGTGATATGTGTACATTTACATGTGATAGTTCTAAAATTGGGTTAAATAAAGATATGCTAAAACTGTAACTGCAGAACCAGCTCAAACAGACCTTATCCTGTTTTGAATAAGATGCAGAATTGTTTTCCAGAAAAAACAGAGGTGAACTTTAAATGATGCAACTCAAGCATGCACAGAGTGGAGAATTTTGACCTTCAATAGACCAGGAATCAAAGTTTTGCCCTCCCCTCTCCCCCGCCCCCCTACACACACACACACACACACACACACACACACACACACACACCCCTCCACCGTGGAATCACAGAGCTGGGACCTGACTGGAATCCTTGCAGAAGCGGATGGTCTTTTGTTCAGGCAGATGTTGCTAAAGCCTCCAATTGAAATTTTCCCTGCTAGCGCTTCTGCATACCAGCCTGTCCTTCCCCAACCCCTTAAATGACACCTCATTCCTGATGGAGAGGCAGATTTGAACCTTGCTTCCTGTCTCCTTGGAGTCAACTTTGCAGTAAAGGCTTTCCTTTTCTCAAAAGCCTATGTCACACTCTAGCTTCTATGTGCATTGAGCAGCGAGCCCTTGCTGGGTAACAGAACTCAGATGACTTTATCTCTCGATGTATCTTGAAATATTAAACTAAGCAATATTATCATGTGCAATCACCACTGATGTCCACTGTTTTGAGTAAATTTTTTTCCATTTCTACACAGATCATCCCATATTAAAAAAAATTTAAAAATCTACACTTGGAAACATCTCAAAGTATTTTAAATAAAGATATATACTTAAAATATATACATATCATGATTTTTCACCATCAGGCCTTTATAAGGCTCCTCTATTTACCAAAACGTTCCTCATAAAAAAATAGGTTTATATTTTAAGTCAAGCCAAAGAATTCCTGCACAGAAACTTTGACGAACAGAAATTTAATTCCGCTCTGAGCTAACATTTTCTCAACAATTTCTGTATTTCAACAATGACTACTACACTGTATTGAAATAAAAAAAAAAACTTGTCAATCACTTTATTATTCTGCTCATTATATAGCAATTGTTCTTCAACCTTCCTGTGACCTATGCTGGCCTGATGATAATTCTTGAGCAGAGTGGCTACCAGATTGATTCAAAGAGTTGACACACAAGCAAGGTTAATTATAATCTCTCACTCCCTTTCCCTCTAGTTTTGAATGGAAGCAGGAAGATACCCCATTTCCTCGTGTCACCAAGAGCTTTAACCATCTCTTTTTTTCTACAGGCTGACAAGTAGAAAACCCTACTCAGCAATAAAAAGCAATGCATTTGCATACACAGAAAAACGAATGTGAAGAGAAGAGGGGAAAAAGCCTATTAGGGACAAAGCCCTAGTTCTTCATAATTGTGCAATCCCATTAATCCCATTTACAGTGAAGCCAATTTGAGGTGCATTCATGTCACCTGTAATGAAACACTCCTGACTAACATACATACCTATGTTAAGATTAAAATTTAGCTTTCGTACTGGCAAAATTTAATTCAGTCAATCAACAGTTGATTAAACACATTTTAACCACATCTTCTGTATGATTACATTATAAGGCTCTAAAGCAGAGGTTGTTCTGCTTTGGGTTCCTTTGTATATTAAATAGGAAATTAAATTATTTGACTATTCATAAAAGAAAAATATTAGAGGAAGAACTATACAGGATGGGGCAAAAGTAGGTTTACAGTTGTTCATACAAAAATAATACAATCACTAAGAAATCTCTCTATATAAAAGCCTAATATGTAAAGTGTCCCCTCATGAGTTCGACCGACCGGGAATTTGATCGCTCACTATGACATGCGCTGACTACCAGTACTAATAAGAGTAAACTCCATGTTTCACATACAACAGTAAACCTATGTTTGCCCCACCCTGTATAGTTCACTACTGAACAATTAGGGTTCTAAGTTCGTGGATGTTAATATTCTAAAAGTAAAACATCACCGAGAAGGAAATGTCTTCCTGTTCCTTCTGTGTACTCCCTCTCCCTCTGTAATTATGTACCTAATAGGAAGTCCCATTAAAAAAAACAAGGTGCCAACAAAGAATGTACTCAAGTTGTTGGTGTTTTTACATGTTTAATTAAAATACCCTTGTCGTTATCATTGTGAGATGAATATTTTCAATTTCTTATATAATAATAGTGGATAGGGAGTTACAGACGGTGAAATCAATTACTCTTGGCTTTACCATATGGAGAGCTAAGTAGTTAAGAGTTAGTTTTTTCTGGCATATGCACTTTTGTATTTTACAAGGCACCAGGATCCTATGCATTATGCAGAAATAAAAAAGAGAAAAACGTTATTGTATTGTTCCCCTAGGGTCTAGCCAGCATGAATTCTTCTCAAGTGGGTTGGTATTTTCTTCTAGATCAGTAACAAACATCATATTGTCACAGAACAGGGGCTCATCACTAAGGAGTTAATTTCAATGTAATTTTTAGATTAATTTTTGTGCTCTCTTAAAGCCTAATTTGCAATCCCACTGTAATCATACTGTAAGAGTGAACACCAACACCCCAGGTTCACAGCAAAACAGAAACACATTGTGTATTCTTGTTTAGAAGGAAGAAATCAGGGAGACACAGACCCATAGACATACATCCACCCACACGGTTGCACACACAAGCTGACTAAGATATTTTGTTTGTACTTCAAAATAGATTTTGCGCAATGTGGCTGTCTGGGCAATGGAGGACAACAGAACTTCACAAATAATCAAAGTGAAGGATAGCCCTGCATGTACAGAGAAAATAAAAGTCACTGAGTGAAACTGTGATGGCATAAGTTTGGCATCTACAGAAAACTCTTTTTAAATTGACTCATCTTTTTATCAACTGGTCTCATTCTACACATACTGCTGATGTGATTTGCCTTTCCATCAGCCTGAGGGTGTCTTCATCAGTAAAGGGAGAGGGCCCACCAGAAGGGACGCTCTGGAGAGAAACCATCTGGGACTCTTGTCCAGATTCCACATGCCACAGATTAGGAATAAGTTTCCAATAATTCATCACTGCTTCTTCTACGCTCTATTATCTATTTTGGTCTTATGACTCCAGGTTTTATTAAGTGGCAGAGAAGGCATGTAAGTAATTTCTCCAATTCCTATTTTTCCAAGAGTTGTCTTTAGAGTGGGTAATATATGGCAGTCCATCTATATATCAATAATATTTTGATCAACCATACCAAAGCCTGGGAACTGAGATACAGGTGACCTCCATAAACTCCTGGCACTGTAATCCACTGAGATTTAAAACAGGAAAAATACTCTACTGTGAACACTGAATAATTTGGGACCTAACATATTCAGAGGCATTTTCTGTTTTGTTTTTTTGCCAGAGGAAATAATATGGCTGTTTTCATTGACGCTTTCTAGCAGACAATCAAACATATTATACTTGCTGAGGAGCCAGAGTTTGTAAAAGTTAAAGACTTGACAGTTTGGGTTCTGTAACTGAGGTGAAACTTATAACTCGGGAATCAACCATAAGATTTTCAAAAGGTTTACGTTTGAGGCTCTGGTGCCTTTCAGTGTTGACAGAATTCTGTGAAACAACCTGAACCTGATAAGACAAGATGAAATATACATGCAGGATTCTGTCGTTACTTTGTGTACTTTTGGCCAAGGTTGTTGAAACTTAAAATCTTGAACAACTGCAACCTTCCTTCTTATCTATTACTTTTGACTCCTATTACTCTACTTCCATCACCAATTTCCCTAAATCTCTATATTAAAAACATTCCACAAATAATAATTTGTTGGGTGTTTTTTTTTCTTTTTTCTTCTTCTATAAAATGGGGGGAGGAAAAACTTGGCTCTGAGAATTTACACAAACCATCTACATCATGTAGAGCATATTTTCCGAGGAAAATGTCAAAAGGAAACTCCACCAGAGAAATGAAAATTCTAGTTCAAACAATCTCCTATAAGGATATTTTTGGCAGGCAAAATAGTGGTTGTGCTACTTATGATGCAATTGAATCCACATGAGCAGCTTATTAATGGAATACTGGGTTAATTGACATGACAAGCATATAATCAACTAAAAAATGCTTATCTTTTTCTGACATGGTTTGGTGGTTGGCTGAGTTCTTTCAGTCCTTTGTTCTAATTTGGCCGTAAATCAATTGGATTGTATGGTGCTGGGGATTTTACATTTTGTGAGCTTGTCGTGGTAATCATAAAAAGGTATTGGAATTCCAACCCAGTCCTCATGTTATATGAGCTGAAAAAATGGTACGTATTAAAACATTCCAAAGGCAATCTAATATGCACACCCCTCCCATTTTATCTAGTCCTTTAAAAAGTTGATGTTTCTTATATGATTATAAATTTGAAGCACATTTCTTAAATATAGGAAATATTATTATTAGATAGTAAACTAGAATATAAACATGATCCAGAGTTAAATAAACCATAATATGTTACAACATTCAGACAAAACTTATTTGAAATGAATAGTTGGAACCAAATGCTGAAAGAGCTAATGGGAAAGTGACTAACCATAGCTAGAGAGACAAGAGGCAAAGGGGAGGAAAAAATGTTTAAAAGAGGGATAGTACCTAGAAACAGAACTCCAATTAACATTTTAATATCCATGAAAACGACAGCCAATCAACTTTGATTGGGAGAAATGAGTTATAGCCTAATTCATGTATTACACAAAAATGCTAAGTGCATGTTATGTTTTAGTCACTGTGCTAGTTATGGCTATCAGACAAAATACAGAACACCCAGTTAAATTTGAGTTTCAGATAAACAACAAACTTGTTTTTAGTATATGTATGTCCACTTGCAGTAATTGGGACATAATTATACTAAGAACACATTTGTTTTTAAACACCTGAAAATGTTTAAATAGTTGTCTTTTTTATTTGCTAAATCTGGTGACCCTAAATAGATTGAGACAGAGTGATGAAAAATACTTACTATCTGACATGACAGAACTTAGAAACAGAGACATAAGAAAATAGACATTTTTAAATCACCAAAACGATATACTTAAAATATGAAATGGAGGGAGAAATCACTAGGGAATTAATAGGCTTGATTCACTACTTTAAATTTTATTTAAACTTTCAAAACAATTTTTTTTTCTGACCATCTGCAATCACAGACTGCCTTCACCACTGGAAGAGGAAGTCTCAAATATAATCCATGCAATAAACCCACAAAAGTAGTTCTTCACTGAACGTCATGGTGGCTTAAAACGAGAAGTATATTACCACTGCATATTGTAATGGCCTTCCTTAAAATCCACATTCAAAATTATGAGTGTTTATGCTCATCTTACTAGTAATATGAATAATGAGCTAAACTTGGTTTAATAAAATAATTTTCCTATAATTTAAAAAAAGCCCAGGACTCTTGCTAGGGTGATGCTTTTTCAGAAAATCACATATATATCAAGTGTCTCAAATTGTACATTTTAATATATGTAATTTATCTAATGTACTTTAAAATTTGTAAAAATTTTACAAAGTCCAAAGGAATAAGCCTATAAAAGCCTCTGTATATAATATATACTATTTATATTACAAATATATTTCTACTACTGATTATTTAGTTTTATGTTGTAGGCTGTAAAAAAAATTGTGAGAAATTTAAAAATCTTCTTTCATTGAGCTTTCAATATAGTAGGGTAACTATATAACTTTCAATAATAATTAGGATTAGTAATAATAAAAATTAATGTATTCATGCCAGTTGCTATGGGAAGGCCTAGAAAAGACAACTAGTATTTGTAATGCATTATAAATCATTTCTCTAAAAAAGTGTATTTAATTCATGACCTGGAGATGAGAATGATGTAGTAGTTAGCTACATCATTAGTTCCAATGTCAGTTTTAGAAGGAATTCATAGGGCAAGACATTTATTCATCAATCTTTTAGCATTTTTACATTTTATTGGTGAATATTTTTAAGGCTGCACTATGGAGAATAGATCAAAAGAGGATAAGGATATAAACATTGTTTTCAGTTGGCAAGTCTTTTCAATATTATAGGTGAAAAGTGGTGGTGTCTTGAATTAATTAGCATAGGGTATAAAGAGTAAGAAAAAAGTAAATGACATGAAAGTGATAGTAGGGTTTGTAAGACCAATGATTGATGGACTGTGGGAAGTGGAGGAGAAAACAGAGTCATGGACTAAGTTTTCCAGTATTTCCAAAAGAGAGGAAGGTATGGAACATGGGACGGATGGATGGACAGGAAAGAGAGGGAAAGTAATAGGATTTAAAGTGATAGAGAATCCAAATGTGATGTGTTGAGTTTAGGATGCATTGAAACTACTGAACATGTATTTGGTAGCTGACTATTAAGGATTAGAGTTCACCTGAACATGAAAAAGACAGAGATACATTGGAAAACTTCAGAGCTTATGTTTCAGGAAGTCAAGAAATAAGACTCTTTTGTAAGAGAGTTGCTAAGAGAGACTTAAATAGATTTTGTTCTGTGGTACAAATAACACCTGTGTATAATCATATTTATATATATTTGAACCAACTTGTGTGCAAACAGGTTGATATCTATTTATTTACCAAACAAAAACACAACAATTTTTACAATTAAAATTCACATTTTAAAACAAAAATATTTGTTTCCAGTCCTTCAAGAATTTTATTTCCTCTCTTCACCAAAATAATATAATATCCTAAATTCATTTCAACTAGAGGGTCTGTAGACACAAGCTTACCTAGACCACTTTACAGGCAAGACAAATACTGATTCTTGAAACGGTCCCACTATGGATCCTCTGGTCATCCAACTCATGATACCCTCTGCTTGGCTTTATCTTCACTCTATTGTGTGGCCTCTTCAGCAAAAAGGCCTTGAAATTGTTAAGACTGATGAAGGCTTATTGAGATAATATAAAAGGAAGAGATGAAATATGTGTAGCTAATGTATATAAGATACAATAAGAATATATTATTTTTAACACTTTAAAATGTTGAGAATGCTTAAATGTTGATGAGAAAATTCTAATTGAGAGTGATTAATATGAATTTATCATATCACAAAGCCTAGCTTTGTGATTTTTTTTTCCAGCAGCTTTCAGAGGTCTGTATAAAGGCCTAGAAAAAGCAAAAACCTTAAAGTTGCGTGTGCGCGCGCGCATGTGTGTGTGTGTGTGTGTGTGTGCATGTGCATGTGTTTTTCTAGAAGTTGTGATAGAAACAGAGGGACAGGAAATTGAGAAAACTGTCAAAAATTTTGAGTTATAATATGAAGGTACATCCATCAGACAGAGATCTTGATTACTAACAGCAGAACTGAATCAGAGAGTTACCATATTTTTCAATGCATAAGACACTATTTTTTTTCTAAAATTGTTAGATTGAAAGTCAAGGGGCATCTTATACATGGAAGTCAGCCAAGGAAGGAGCCATGAGGGTATATAGCTGCCCATACCTTGTCAAACAGGCTTCCTCCAATAATGAGCCTTATTGTTACTGACATCAGTTGATGCCGTAATTAGAGGTGGAGGTGGAGGTGGAGGTGGAGAGTGAGCAGATGCAACAGGGACCAGAGCATTCTGAGCCCATAAAGATATCAAAAAATAAAAAGGTAGCCGAAACCGGTTTGGCTCAGTGGATAGAGCGTCGGCCTGCGGACTGAAAGGTCCCAGGTTCGATTCCGGTCAAGGGCATGTACCTGGGTTGCGGGCATATCCCCCGTAGGAGATGTGCAGGAGGCAGCTGATCGATGTTTCTCTCTCATCGATGTTTCTAACTATCTCCCTTTCTCTCTGTAAAAAAAAAAAAAAAAAATCAATAAAATATATTTAAAAAAAAAATAAAAAAATAAAAAGGTAAATACCATTAAGTGATTGTCTTACTCTGCAAAATTCAAACTGAACATAATCAGCTATGCAAAATAGCATGGAAATAGAGCTGCAGAGAGACAATTTGGACCTCCTCCCACTGAGTGTATGATCAGACAGTGGAGAAAACAGGAAGAACAACCTCTTAAGATGCCAAAAAAGATCTTAAGAGGAAAATGGGCAAATTTGGAGCAGAGGTTTAAGACTTAGATTAAGGAGCAGCGCCAGAGTGGCTTATGTGTGTCAACCAAGCTTATTCAATGTCAGGCAAGAATGTTTGCAAGTGAAATGAACATTGTTGATTTTACAGAAAAGGCAAATGGTGCTTTAATTTCATGAGGAGAGAAGGGTTGGCCATGAGAACACAAACAACGTTAGCTCAAAAAATTCCACCAGTTTATGAGGATGATCTCACATATATAGACAGTGAGTCAGAAGACAGCACTGATATAATAAAAGTTGAAGAAATTGATATGTCTGGAACTAAGAGTGATGAAGAAGAGAGCAGTGATGCAACAGAGGCTGAATAAAGTGATATGCTGCATAACATCATAGTACTGGTATATAAATATTAGCTGTGTTAATTACTAAATAAAAATGTGTTCTGGTTTATGTTTAAAATATTGATTCCTTAATTTGGGGTTGGAAAAATGGGGGGTGTCTTATACATGGAAAAATATGGTACTTCATATATCATAGCCTTTCAATCTAACTAGAAAAGCACATAGAACAATATGGGGATTGCTTGAGGAAAGAAACTACTGCTGCTACCATTCTGCATTGGGTAGTTCATCAAATACATCATAGCTTTTGTGATAAATCAGGGCACTGGATAGCAAAATTCCTGATTCTGTTGTCCTCCTAAAGCTGCACATCTCCAAGGCTTCTGTAAGAAAAGATGAATTCTGTTGCACCTCTGCTTTCTCACTTTTGAATTACAGACCTGTGTATCTCTGCTCTTGTGACTAGAAAGGCAAGTTTTGACTTCTACACTGGTAGATGTGAATCACAGTAGAAGAAATTTACAAGCCTAAGAAAGGAGTTCAGAAGATACTTTATGATCACCACATGAAAATTTTCTATTCTACATGTCTATTCTTATGTAATCCCTCGACTGTACTCTTATTTCTTCAATGATCAACAGAAAGCATTGCCTTCAGAGTGATGAATAGATACATTTCACTGTTCCCAGGATTTGCCTCACTGGTCTTTGCTAACACCAATGTTTGAAAGACATACTTTGGGTCCCTTGTTAGTAGAAAGATGCACAGATGCCTCTATGTTGACTCAGCTGTTTAAATACCCATTTTCAAACAAAGTATTTGCAAGCACTGATGCCAAATTCCTCATGACATTCACAATAATATTGAATTTGACTCAACCAAACAAGTGCAAGCATATCTGGAACAAAAGTTTCATCTAGGCTTTATCTTGAGAGAGTGTTTAATCCTCCTTTTTTTCTAGTTTTCTGTTTGAAAAAGAATTTGACAAAAGTATTGGTGATTGAAGTTGTACAGCCATTAAATTCAAAAGGCATGCTACTACTATTTAAAGCATCTCCTAGCTTAATGTTAAATTGTCCTTAAAATAGTTCTGGCTTAAGCCTGCAAAAAGCTTTACAATGTGCTCAGCCTCTGTAGAATATTTTTATCAAAGGTTGAAGCTACATTACTACAAAAATATCTTTAATATTATTTAAATAAAAAGTTTGACATCTCATAAGATGTATGACAAGTAATTCCTGATCTTGGTTATATAATTATACTTAAAAACAGAAGTAGAGTTTATCGAAAAAAGACAAACTCAGTTCAAAGTAATTGTTTGAGGTAAGCACACACACACAAACATATACGTGGAAAAAAATAATGAAATGCTAATTAAACTTAATTTTCCATTATTTGTATATATTTTCAGCACAGCATTTAGAGAGGAATGTATCACAGTCTGATATCTCTCCAATTTGTACTCTGCGTGTCCTGATCAATGCCTGTCTTCATATTTGTATGTCCTACTGCCTAGTAATACTAGCATACCTCTTATTTAGTACATGCAAAAGGAAGAGAAACATTAAGAGCAGAAGAGAAGCAAAAAGGAAAAATATATATAGATAACATAGGCACAGAAGGAAAAGGAGGGTGGGGAGTAGGTGGAGGTGGGAAAAGGGAGGAATGGGGATGGAAAGATACTTTGCTTGGGGCAATGGGTGCATGATGCAGTGTGCAGATGATGTTTTATTGAGTTGTACACTTGAAACCTGTATGGTTTTGTGAACCAATGTCACCCCATTAAATTCAATTGAAAAATAAAATAATGCAAGCCATCTGGGAACAAAGACATGTAGTAATATTTTCTCCTGGCCATGATATATACAGTTGTGTATGCTAGTCATGTCATTGCAAACACCAATATCACTGTTATTATGTTACTGGAATGAACACGTGTTGCTTCAAAGGAAATAAACCTGTGACACATATTACCATATTGATATAGCCAAATGGAAACTGAGACTTGATATGTACACCCACTTTGATTTGGGGGGACAGGTTGGAATCATTGGCTGAATTTATAGACCAAAGAATGTGATTAGAGTGATGAGAAAGTAAAAAGTATATGAAAAAACATGGCATTTAGACGAGAGACTAGAAATGAAAAGTAGAACGTGATAATGTTTCTCTATGGGAAATGGAGGGAATGAAGTTGACAATACTTCTGCTCCAACAGTAGTTGTGCCACTTTCTGAGTGTATGACCTTGAGCATGTTCCTTAATTATTCTGAAGTTCTTATTCCTTCCACATAAAATACAGGAATTAAAACAACAGATAGTTCTAAAGACTACATTAAAAAACAACCAACCAATGGCTAAATAACATTTAATGTATTAGTTGATAATTTTAAGGTATTTTGCTTTATATCCTAGACTCTATGTCATTCAATCAGATAGACCTAATGATCCCTCTGACCTCAGAATGTGATGGTACATGGGGAAAAAAATGTTTACACTTCAAACAGATATGCCATTAGGAAAACTGGGCCAAAAGTAATAGAATTCTCCCTTGCATTCTTTAATTTAATAGATATTTACTTATTGCCTACTGTGCTCCAGATGTTTTTGTTAACTAAGATATATCAGTTATAAAGCAGTATTGACATCTGCCCTACTGAGCTTTTAATACAATTAGCAGTAAATACAGTAAAGTAAATTATATTTTAAAAATTGAGAAAGAAGCAGGATAAAGGAGATTAAAAATATAGTATTAAGTAGGGTAGGCAGGAGTAGACCATAATTGGAAAGATAAGATTTGAACCAAAATTTCAAGGAAGTAATGGAGTTAGCCAAGTGAACACCTGGGGATTGAGCGATCCATTCAGAGGAACGATCCAAACAAACTACACTGAAATGGGAATATTTCTACCATAGTGTAGTTACAAAAAGGAAGCTGGTGTAGGTAGGGTTGAGTAAGTCATGAGTGAGAAGTAGATTAATTTGGAGATAATGGGGAATTAACCCTTTAAAGATAATGGAGGAATTTTAGAAGGAACTTGTAGACCATTTTAATGAATTTGGCATTGCATTCATGGAATGTAGAGCCATTGCGAGGTGCTAGACAGAAGAGTGATGTGATTCACTTACTTTGGCTGAAGAATAAAGAACAAACTCTAAGAGTCCAAGAATAGATGTAGAGGAATCTACTAGAGGCTATTTGTACAAATCCAAGAAGGAAATAATGGTGGTCAGAGTGATAGTTATATAGTAATGAGAAGTGACAGTATTTTGGATGCATTTTGAATGTTGAGCAAATAAGATTCATAATATATTTGACACAGAAAATAAAAGAAAGAGAAAAATCAAGAGTGACTTCAAAATGTTTGTTCTAAACAAGTGGAAAAATAGAGTTGTCAACCAATTGAAGAAAGGTCATTGGTGGAGAAGGTTTAAGGAGAAAGAGCAGCAATTCTATCTTGGCCATGTTGAGATTAAAATACATACTAGATATCCACGTGTAAATGTCAACAATGGCAGAATATCAGAATATAGAAGTGTTCTAGGAAAAAAATGGGAGTTATCAATATATAGATATGGTATTTAAAGCCATGAAATTTGATTACAACACCAAAAATTGTTACTCTGACATTAAATTGTTGGAGATAATAGGAGTATGGTAAATTATAGTACAGTTCCAAGGTATGAGATCTAATGCCCAAATAAAAGGGCCGGTTTGAGGGAGAATTATGGATCACTAAGCACAAGGAGTCTGCTGGCATTTTTTGAAGGTAGGTGTGTAGACATGATGATAAGTGTCTATGGAATTTCTTCCAATTTTCCCAAAGCGAGGGCATCATCTGAGGATGAGTGTAAAAGAAAAAGTATAAAACAGTGATTTTTGACAGTGTGAGAATACCTGAGTTAGCAGAGTATAGCTAGAGAGCCAGGAAGCTCTAAAAAACCGTGAACATGTTGGCTGTGTGTTTCCCCTCTAGCCAGTGCAAGAACAAAAATAGAACAGAAAGCGTTTAGGATTTAATTCTCGTTTGGTTTAGAAAAGTATGCAGTATAAATGGGGCAGAAAACTTCTAGTGAGGGATTGAGCAAAAGAGGGATCATAAAAATTTGCTTTGTAATCATATTGGGTAAAGAGCAGAAGATATTATCAAGGGGCAAGGTCACCTGCATCATATCCATATTTATGTTTTCTATCTCCATTTTTATCACTATGTCTATATCAACTACATTAACCCATAGGAGTAAATAATATGAAGGGAAGGAAAGAAACTATGGGACCCTATTGTAGGCCCCTCACACATCCAGCTTTTCCCACATGGTGGAGCCAATCAGTGGTGAGAAGCAGGGCAGAGTCCGGGCAGGAAATGAGAATACCCCCTTAGAGTTTTGAGGCATCCAAGAGACGAAACAGGAACAGATGTTTTTCTGTCCTAAACATTCTTAAAAAATTATTGTAGCTTTCAGAGTGAAGAACTCTATTAATACTTATAGGCAGGTAAGTCTTAGACACCTCACCAACTTTTCTGTTACTCATGGTAGTAATAGAGTAGCAAGATAAATTTCAGGGCATCTGAGAGGAACTTTATAATTGTTATGAAAAGCTCTTCAATTGAAGCAACCTTAAGTAAAACAATTGAGAGCTGACACAGAACAGCAGGTTCTGATGAGTGAAATACATAAGTAAGGACAGACTTTCTATCTGGACAAAACTTCATCATATTTCATTACCCATAGCTCTCATTTTCCATTTTCACGATATTATATAAGCTTTCAGAAACTAAGAGGTAGTGCAAGGGAAGATTAAGTTTCTGTCAATTAAAAACACTGGCACTTGGGATGAAATTTACGTTTACTTATAGAAAAAGAGAAATAAAAATTCTTGCATATCTTAATTTATATAATGAAATCTATATCCATCATGATAAAGTACAACACCAAGCAATGTCATGTTCAGTGTAGCTGCTCAATAATCCTTCTATGAAGGAGGGTAATGACTTGGAAGAAAAAGTGGCAATGATAACTAAACCTCGTACCAAAAATGCTAAATAATTTAAACATATATTTTACCATTGACTTTCTCATCAATATTGTATGGTACTAAGGGCAGCCATTAATTTCCTCACTTTACATAGTAAAAGTAACATTACGATACAAGATCTTTCTTTCCATCTCACCACCTACAACTAATTAATGACAGGAAGTTAGAGAAAATGGAAGTTTCACTCCCACTCACTACTCTCCCCCCGCCAAAAAAAATAAGAGACGATAAAGAAACAAAAAGAAATTGCAAACAACCAAATCTACCTCAGAAAGAAAAATATTTCTGATGAAACAAAATCTTCTTCACAGTAATACCTCAAGCAGAAATAGGTAGGCTTTCTGACTGGGATGTTGTAACAAAGATTTTCACATTGGTTGTTGTATTAGTCAGGGTTCTCCAGAGAAACAGAACCAATAGGAGATATATATATATATGACAGGTAGATGATAGATAGATTGATGATAGAAGATGATAAGTAGGAAGGAAGGAAGGAAGGAAAGGAGGGAGGGAGGGAGGGAGGGAGGGAGGGAGGGGAGGGAGGAAGAAAGGGAGGGAGGAAAGGATGGAGGGAGGGAGGGAGGAAGGAAGGGAGGGAGGAAAGGAGGGAGGGAGGGAGGAATGAAAGAAAGAAAGATTGATGATTATGATGATAGATAGATAGATAGATAGATAGATAGATAGATAGATAGATAGATAGATAATAGATAAAAGTAAAGTAGAATAAGCATTACTAAGACAGTCACTTAAACAAGGAGTCAGAAGGGAAGTGAGGTCTAAGCACCCTATACTTACCTTGAGATTCAATCCTCACAGGTGCTATTAAGTTGCCAAACTCAGCTCAAAACATACTGGAGCCGTAAACATCCTGAAACAACTGATACATGGACACACATGGACTTGACTTCATTCCTTCTGGTTCTCATCCCCCTGTTTGCATATTGGAACTAACCAATCCCTGTCAGCCTAGTCAGCAATTCTTCATTTGCATGAATGAATTACATTTTGTGGTTAATACTTTTATAAACTCTGCTTCTCTTTGTCCTCTCCAGAGCACAATTGTGGTTGTCACCTGAATCTACATCTCTTGGATTGCAGTCTTTTTGGCCAAATAATTGCTTTTTATTGTTTATTACAGCCTCATAATTGTGTGGGTGGCAGGCTGGAGATTCGGGTTGAGTCAGAAGGATAGGAACCCATAAAAAAACTGGATTTTGCAGTCTGAAGGCAGAATATCTTCTTCAGGAAACATCAGTATAAGGGCTTTATCTGATTGGATGAAACCCATCCACACTGTAATGTGCATTACTCAAGTCTACTGACTTCAATGTTAATCACAGATTAAAAAAAAATATTTCACAGCATCTTCTAGATTATGTTTGACTAAACTACTGGGCATCTTGTCTAGCCAAACTGACATGTAAAATTAATTATTGCACTTGGGATATTAAACTAGATGGCATTTAAAATCATTTCTGATTTATTATTCAACATCTTACTTATTATAGAAAATAATACATAGGGTGGTGATTGTAAAGACTAAGTATTGCTCCCCTAAACTGTAGACTTACAAAATGCCATCACTTTTATTGAATGTACTGAAGTACAAAATTAACTCAAAAATCAGAAGTCAGGAAGTCAGAAATTAATGAGTCATATTTAAGTCTCCCTTCTAATTCAAATGTCTCATCTAATCAATGACTTGTCATGGCTTTCTGCTTTATGGCTGTTAAATTATCCCTATTCTCTCAAACCCCACTGACCTCTAAGTAACTTGGGAACTACTATTATTTTCAAGGATAATTGGGAACACATTTGACTTCCTCTATCTGCCTTCCACCTAATGCAATGCCCCTATTAATATTTTCTCAACTCTAAGGCAAGAATGTTATAAGATGAAATCCCATCACTCTAAGGAAAAGGTGCTGAACCCCAGTGCTTATTATCAACACTCTGGGCCTATATTTTGCCACATTTCCATTAATACTCAATATTTCCCCCAGTATAGAATTTTTGACCAGTCCTTATATGACATGCCTTCTCTTAACTCTAATCTCTTGTGCAGGGCATCTCTACTGTCTGAACTATCAACCAATAGCTTGCCCCAGGCCCACTTTGTCTTGTCTGGAAACTGTGGTTGGGTAAGCCCAAGAAGTTGCGGGAAGTTAAGGTATGTTGTAATTTAGGAGTTGATAAGGGTTCTGCTGCTGTCCTCTGTGGTCTGATTTATTATTTGTTTAGTAACAGAAAAATAGTATTTGATTTGCCAAAAGATCTGCTGAGTTCAGGAGGAAAATATCCACTAATATCAAGATATTAATCAGAAGTAAATGTCTGTGATGAGGTTCACTTGAAGACATTTCCTCCTCTGTATTCAAACAGATGTATCCTCTTATAAAAAAAATGAACTGAAACCCAGTCCTCAATTAGTAAATTATTGCTTGAATACACTAAGTTATTTTAACTTATTTTATGTCATTATATGTGAAAATTATGAGGGAAAACATTGAAAATAAAGTGTTCCTTCTGGATGGGGAAACATGATTTCAATGATAATGCTTTTGGTGCGTTTGAATTTAATGAAAACATATTCATTAATTCTGATTGCTATTACTTAAATTGTCTAACATCATTTTCCTGTAGCAGAATCAAATGGGTAATTTCAAACTAAAAAATGGCATACAACACTGATCTGAGGCTATAAATATTGCTCAATCAATTTCTTCCTATGCTTTCAAAATTTAGTGAGCTCTACCGTCTTAACACGATTCTTTCTAAATCAGATAAAAAGAATGGATTTTTCTTCTAATGTGTGAAACAAATGAGGGAATAAAGATTTTGTCATAGATTTTTCTGTACTGATACACATTTATGAATTAATGGACAACATTTCCAAATCAGTCTAAGCATTTGCAGTTTCAGCAAGTTGTTCTGTAGTTGTAATAAAATTATAAATGTTTTGTCATCATATTTTACTATTTGGTACGATATATTCGAGAGACTTATCTAGGAATACCCATCATCTAAGAATGCGGGCCAGTAAATGGTCTATTTCCTCTTAGATGCATCCCTAACACTTCCTATTCTTGCTTTGCTTAGTACTGGAGGAATAAAATTGTCCAAGTGCCTTTGCCTTCTGGCCAATGGGAGGAATCATAAGAAGATTATGGGTTAAGTTCACAAAAGAAGACTGTTCCTATGCTCCCTGTCTGCTTCCAGTGGACTCACTGGCACCAGCTGCTTCTTCCCATTACTCTCTCTCCTACAAAGTAGGCTTCCCTCTGTGCCTCAGTTCCTGGTGAGCTGTAGCCTTGCTAGAGACCACCAGCTTCAGAGCTCTCAGAACATCACTCTTTCATGTGTGCCTCTAGTTTCAGGACTGGTAGGGCTTCCTCTTGGTTCTAATCTCTTTTCTTTCTCCGACATTGTGTTCCTTTGGTCTTCAAACACCCATGTAACCAATTCCCCATATTAAATTTTTTCTGACTGGAACAATTAGATTGTTTTGTTTCCCTACATACAAATAGGTTGTTAATTCTTTTCCAGGCATAAAGAGATAAAGACTAAAGAAAGTCTAAGGTGATTATTTTCTTCTTATGAGAGTGACTCTCTTGGATAAAGCCATACTTCCAACTCAACCTCCAAGAAAAAAAGTCCCATGTTCTTGGGAATTAAAACTCAAAGAAATCTCATTATGATGCCTGTGAATATGTTTTTCCTCTAAGTGTTTGAAGTTCATGCCATCAACTAATAAATTTCTAGTGCCTTCTATGCACTTCATAAGACCATTCTATGTACTCAGAATCCAAAGATATATAATACACAATCTCTTTTTCTTAAAGATGTAATGGGCTGGAAAGATACATGAATAGAAAATTGGAAACAGAATAATAAAAAAAAATGGCAATATGTATACGGCAATATAGGAACTGATAAGAATAAAACTCAGCCAGTAAAACCTTGTGGAAGGCCTCATAAAAAAGTTAAGTATAATTTCAAATAAAATTCTGCAATCATTATCTATAAGTTAAATCTCTATTTGTTAATTCCCTAGAATCTGTTCCTTATACATTGCATATATTTCTGTGGAACACAATAATGATTCATATGTCTGTGCCTTAGTTACAATAGACAGAACCCAGACCCTCCTTAGCACACTATCCCGTATAGCCAATTATCTGATACAAATTCTCACACTTTCCTCTTTAAAAATCCCTTATTTATCAACAAATTTTTCTGTATATTCAATTTGTATATGTTCCTGCTATCTTTTCTTCTAATTGTAACTTCACTGCTAGCAGTCTTCTAATGACTGATTTTCTTGAAGCCATTTTATGTGAACCGTATTTTCTTTTCCCTTGCACTTCTATATTTCAGGGCCCTGGGTTTGGGCTGATTCTTTTCTGTGTCTCATTCTTCCTAAATAATTTCTTCTCTTGTCTCAATGACAATTTTCTACTAATTCTCCCTACAATTCCATTTAGTTTTTTTTCTTTTTAATGGTATCCTTTATTCTAGCCTTCTAAAACCAATGATCAGTTATCTTTATAAAATTTTTAAGCATATACATATGAGAAAAGTAATAGCTAACTTTCTAATTCTTTTGCCTTCTTTTATCCTATACTTCAGGGTTGTTTTTTTTTTTATTGTTGTTCTGTTTTTCTACTTCAGTGTTCAGTGACAGCTCCTTTTCTTTCTTTTTTGTTAGCAACTCCCTGTCTCCTGACTTGGATGCACAGTGGGTTGCCTCTCATTACTGTATCTGCATGTTCTCTAGCAAGTATACAAGAAGGCTCTTGGATTTAGAAAAAAACAGCTGTGTTCTTTAATTCTATTTGGAATCATCAACACTGGTTGAATTTTCTACAACATTCCAGATGTACATAATCAAATGCCCACTTGATATCTTCTCTTAGATGTGCAGCTTGCATCTCAAACTTAACATGAGCCCCAGAGGCTTATTGATTATTTCACAAAATTTGCATCTCTCCCAGTCTGAGAATGCCTTCTCCCTTAGAAAACTCTACTATTCATTCTTTTAAATACTAGTAAGCAAGAATGATCTTTTATAAATAACTATAGTCATAGTACGTAATAACTGAGCCACACATGTGACTGAAACAAAAAGTAAGCCCTAATATATGCTGCCTATAGGAGACTCACTTCAGGTTCAAGGACATAAAAAGCTACAAAATTAAGTTTAACTTTACAATTCTATGTGTCAATTATATTCCAGTAAAGCTGGAAAATAGCCTCAGCAGGATTGACACGTCTATCTTCTAGACCCATGGTCGGCAAACTGCGGCTCACGAGCCACATTCGGCTCTTTGGACCCTTGAGTGTGGCTCTTCCTAAGCCTTAGGAGTACCCTAATTAAGTTAATAACAGTGTGCCTACCTATATAGTTTAAGTTTAAAAAATGTGGCTCTCAAAAGAAATTTCAATCGTTGTACTGTTGATATTTGGCTCTGTTGACTAATGAGTTTGCCGACCACTGCCCTAGACAAAGGAAATATTAGCTGCACTAGGACTTGCCCTCATCCTCACAGAGCCTACCCCAAGATTGCAACCCATTCCTCTTTACCCCAACAGGGAACATGTGGTCAATATCTGAATGGCAAAGGTACAGAATCAGGCCCATGAACTTTGAAGGAATATCACAGCTCCAGAACTTCCTGTTGTGTTTGGCTGAGGCCTCAGCTGCATATTAATGGATAGCCTCTGTCCAATGTTTCTTTTCTTTCTTACAAGTATATCTCTTGTGCCCGCCTCAGCAAAACATCTGTGTGAAAATCTTTATTTCAGAGTCTGTTTCTAGGGAAACCAATCCAATAGACACAGCTTCAGTAATACTGCCCACTAGACCCCATATGACCAAAAGAACACACAAGGCTAGGGAGTGTTAAGTCTCTGTATCAACTAGCAAAGGATCCTGACCCACTGTTTCCCAACTCCCATTCTATAAACAGAAGGCCACCCAAGTGGACTCATTCTTTCCCTTCCCACAAGCAATGCTATAGCTGTGGGGCCCAAAAAGAGTAATCCCATGATAATAAGTACCAAATGGTAAGTGTTCTTTATCACCCAGAGGAAGAGGGGAAATACAACAACAAATAGCCTGGTTCTGGAAGCCTTTTGTCTTCATAAGCCTGATACACTCCTCCTACTGCCAGACACAGGGCTGCTGGGGAACACAGTAGTGGGTGACCCTACCACAATGCGGGCCTAATGGAGAAATGTTCTTGGTCCTCCACAGGCAGATGCCAAATTGACTGCTATCACTTGGGGGATCGAGGGGAGGTGAAAAAACTGTATATGGGACCTCTATATTTTTTGTAAGAACTACATGTGAATCTATGATTAAATCAATAATATACATTTTAATTAAACTTCAGTGATAAAGAAAAAAACCATTAGCAGTAAACTAAAACTAAGAACTAGTTCTTTGTGGAGACCTATACATTTGATAAGCCTACCGTATAGCCAGACTTTTAGGGGAAAAATATTAGATATACTAATTACCAAGATTAATAATTAGAAGTGATGTAAGCACAGTTTCTAAAAATGTTAAATGACTATTAAGGGAATATGAAGGCAATAACAGTGGTTATCTATAGTCACAGAGGAAGAATCCATAATACCTAATCATATGTTGAAGTTGGTACAGCTGACAGGAGAAATGCCTGACAACAGATATATATTAAGGGCCATAAAGGTCTTATCCTTGTGTTGACAATAGTAATTGTCATGCCTGAACTCAAAGTTTAGTTAGGAAGACTAATATGCAAACATGGGGTGTCAAAATGTAACTCCCCCCCCTTATTTTTCTATTTAAGATCGGGAATACATTATCTAAACCCAACAGAGAAATGGACAGGTTTTGTCTAAACATGTTTTACAGCAGGTCCATAATTGTACATGAGAGTATGCACTGCTACATACAAACTAACTGATCAGACCACAATTTTTCAATATTTAAAATAGAATAAGCTTTCTTATAAAAGCAGTACTTCAGTGATCTTTTAAGTTTAGTATTCCTTTCCTTCTTCCTCACTCTCTCCTTCAACAGAATCCACGCCACCCCCGTCATAATCCTCCCCAAGGGCAGCCATGTCCTCATGGGCCTCAGAAAGCTCTCCTTCCACCATGCCCACACCCAGTGAACAAAGGCATGCTCGGCATTCATCAGGACAAACTTGTGGTCCAGGTAAGCCCAGGCCTCAGCAATAGCTGTGGTGTTGGTCAGCATGCACACAGCTTGCTGTATTTTGGCCATATTTCCATCAGGTACCACAGTGGGAGGCTGGTAATTAATGCCAACTTTGAAGTCAGTGGGGCACCAGTCCACAAACTACATGGTACACTTGGTCTTAATGGTGGCAATGGCAGCAATGCCATCTTTGGAAACCATATCATCATGGTCTAACATTCAGCAAGTCATATATTCACCATGGCAAGGGTCACATTTCACCATTTGGTTGGCTGACCCTAAGCATGTGTTGCTGATCTCTGGTACAGAGAGTTGTTCCTGGTACGCTTTCTCTGCAGAGATGAAAGGGGCATATGTGGCCAGAGAGAAGTGGATTTAGGGTTAGGGCATCAGGCTGATTTGGAATTCGGTCAGATCAACATTCAGGGCTCCATGAAATCTGAGGGAAGCAGTGATGGAGGACATAGTGGACTTATCGACCTATTCAGGTTAGTATAAGCTGGGAGCTCGATACTGAGATTTCTACAACAGATATCCCAGATGGCCTCACTGTCAACCATGAAGGCACAATCAGCTCCAGGTGTGGGTGGTGAGGATGGAGTTGTAGAGCTCAGCTACAGCTGTGGAAAGCTGCAGGGCTGGGTAGATGGAGAACTCCAGCTTGACTTCTTGCCATAATCAACAGAGAGACATCCCACCAGCAGTGAGGCTAACCCAGAACCAGTTTCACCACCAAAGCTGTGGAAAAACAAAAAGCCCTGAAGGCCTGTGTCCTGGCTAGCCAGGTTCTGAATTAAATCCAAGACCAGGTCCATGATCTCCTCGCCAATGGTGTAGTGCCCATGGGCATAGTTATTGCAAGGATTTTCCTTGCCTGTGATGAGCTGCTCATGGTGGAGTAGCTGGGGGTAGGTGCCAGGGCAAACTTATCAATGACTGTGGGTTCCAGATACTGCCTTGGTCACATGCTTGCCAGGTCCTGTCTCACTGAAGAATGTATTGGAGAGTCATCTCACCCCCCCCACACACACACACACACATACACACCCCATGGTCTTGTCACTTGGCATCTGGCCATGAGGCTGGATGCTAGGTTTCAGGCAATAGAGCTCCCAGCAGGATGGAGATGCACTCACACATGGTTGCTGCTTTGTGGAGGCTGAGCAGATATCAGGGAGGAACAGGAGAGGTTGTTTCTTCTTACAGTGCAACACTTAGGCAGGTGATGTAAGAGTACCTCCTCCCATCTTCTAAATCCTTCTAGTAAGGCTAATCATCAAGTTAGCATGAAACAAAGTAACAGGAGAAAATATCCAAAATTTATTATGAATGTACATACAGGGGTGCCATGAGCATATAAGGAGGCATTGGGCAGTTGAGGCTTCTAGGCCATTCTGGACTAAGGAGAAGGAGGCAGAGGTATGGGATTTCAAAGAGAAAGCAGGTAATTTATAGGAAAATTGCCGGGAGCCGGTCCATCCTTGCTGTTTCAAGGGACCTGGCATATATGGCATGCGGTTCTTAATATGTTTGCTCACCTTCTTGGCGCTGTGATTTAACCAAAGTCACCTCTCCGAGAAAGGTTGAATCCCCAGGTAGGGATTTTCCCCTGAAGTTAGGGAGGGAATAAAACCCCTCAACTAAGTGCCAGGCGGGTAATTAATCCCTTTAACTACGAACAATCATGCTTAAACTACATAATCTTTTCTCCCTGGAATGGAGATAAGAAACGCCCTAACCTTTGTAATAGAGATTGATAGGATTGAATCAACTGGTATAAATACAGTTGTAACAAGACAGAAACACTCAGAACTCAGAACACAGAACTAAGGACACAGGGCTTGGAAGACAGAACTTAAGAAGAGAGCCAAGAAGACAGAACCTACACAGAACGTTCTCTAGAAACAGAAGAACTTCGCTGGAGAGAGCATGCCGGAGGATCCTGGACAGGGACTGGCCTCGGAGCTTGGAGGGAAAGCCTGGCGAGAGAGCATGGCAGGGGATCCTGGACTGAACCTGACTGCGGAGATTGGCAGGAGAGCCTGACTAGAACCTGGTGACTGAACCTGACTGGAGATCCTAGGCAGAACCTCTCTGGAGATCCAGACCAGAACTTGGCTGGAGATCCTGACTGGAGATCCTGGCTAGGCTGCTGATCAACTGAATGCTGTCTCCGTGTCATTCCTTCTTCGCCGACTCCGTCCACACATTTGGGGACCCCTGGACCCGCTGGGGTTGGACCCCGGCAGAAAATGAGAAAGAACAAACACGTGGCAAACAAATTCTTTCTCAGTCACCCGGAAACAATAGAGCACAGGGAAATCTAGTAAGCAGGCTTTGCTAGATTTCTCCTTGTCTGCCACATTTAGTTTATATTATGATGGTAAGCTGATGCACCCTTCCTCTAAACAGGTTTCTAATCTAAATTCTTTAGACAGATAATGGGGGGAGGATCAAAGGCTCTTTCTGAGTCTTCAAATTAATACACCAAAAGGCATATTTTGGGGTGGCAAAACTTTGGTTCCCCTCACAAACATATATGCACCACTAATATTTACATGAAAACGAGCAATAAAATGATATCTTAAGTCATAAGAAAAATGCCTTATGAAAAATAGTGAGAATTGTCAATAACTATTCCTACATCAAACTCAACAATGCATTTTATTTAGGCTTTTTTCTTCATATTCTATAATATATAGCATTTCCGATATGATTGATATCAAAGACATTTCAGAATCTTTGAAGTGTGTTAAGTTGTAGGATAGTCAATTTGAACTCTTGGGGGAAAAAAAGAAAAACAAAAACACACCCGACTGAGTTCTGTGTAAAGTGATGGAATGGATGAGAGGAGGAGATCAAGAAGTGGACTGTTACAGTAATTTTGCCAAAACATTATGGGTGCTTATATGGCAAAATTATAGCAAGCTATAAAGGATGGGCTTACTTATACTTCAACGGTGAATTCTAATATATCTAGTGATGGATTAGATAAGGGAGCTAGAGTTAGAAAAAAGTAGAAAAGTTGATGCTTATTTTTCTTGTTTATGGGACTGGATGTATGGTGGTACTAGGCTCTCAAAAAGAGGTGAGGAATATTTTCAGTTATCTAAAAGTGATATTATCAAGACAAATTTCAAAAGAGAAGTGCCAGATAAATAGTTCTATTTTATTTGAATAGATAATTGTTTCTGAGCTTAAATAAAATGGACGTTTGTTAAAATGTCAGTGGTCATTGATTTTTGCCAATCATAATAATTGATACCATTGTAAAAATAATAAAATATTCTTGACAAATTTGGCCTAGAAAAAATGGCACATAGTTATAGCTCACAAGGAAATCTAGAATGGCAGAGGTATATAATTGGTAAATAATCTACACTAATAAAAGACAAACATGCAAACTGACTGTACCTTTGCTATGCCTTAAGCCACTCCCACCAGCCAATCAGAGCAACTGTATGCAAATTAACCCAACCAAGATGGCGTCCGGAAGCCACGGAACTGGAGCAAGCAGGAGGCTTGGTTACCCCAATGATGGAGGAAGTTAAGCTTCCCAGCTGCCGCGGCCGGCTCTGAGCTCCACTCAAAGCAACAAAGTTTCAATTATAGAAGGTAAATAATCCCCAGATACCTGCTTTCAGCCGTCCATGGCCATGGAGCTGGAGCGAGCAGGAGTGGGTTGCCCCTGGAGATGGAGGAAGCCAAGCGTCCCTCCTGCCTTCCCTGGCCAGCTCTGAGCTCCTCTCAAGGCTACAAAGTTTCAATTATAAATCCCAGAATAAAATAAAAAAAAGAAAAAGAAAAAAAGGAGAGGCTGGGAGCTTCCGTTGGCAGAGGGGCTTTGCCAGCCTGAAAACGGCCCTCAGCCCCTCACCCATACTGGCCAGGCACTCCAGTGGGGACCCTCCCACCCTAAAGGGTGTGTGGCCAGCCTGAAAACAGCCATCAGCCCCTCACCCAGGCTGGCCAGGCACCCCAGGGGGACCCCCACCCTTATCCAGGACACCCTTCAGGACAAACCAGCTGACCCCCACCCATGCAAGAGGCCTCTATCCTATATAATAAAAAGGTAATGTGCAAATTGACCCTAACAGCAGAACAACTGGGAGTGACTGGGAAGATGCTCAATGCAGGAGCTACCCCCTGGTGGTCAGTGCACTCCCACAGGGGGACCTTTGCTTAGCCACAAGCCAGGCTGACGACTGCCAGTACAGCGGTGGTGGTGGGAGCCCCTCCCGCCTCCTCAGCAGTGCTAAGGATGTCCGACTGAAGCTTAGGCCTGCTCCCTGCTGGCAAGTGGACATCCCCTGAGGGCTGCCAGGCTGCCAGAGGGATGTCTGACTGTCAGCTTGGGCCCTATCCCCCAGGGAGCAGGCCTAAGCCAGCATGTGGACATCCTCTGAGGGGTCCCAAACTGCAAGAGGGTATAGGCCAGGCTGAGGGACCCCCCCTCTCCAGTGCCCAAATTTTTGTGCACCGGGCCTCTAGTCTATAATAATAAAAGCATAATATGCTAATTAGACCGGGAAGCTGAACGACCTTCCGGACAACCTTCTGGACAAAGCCAGGGCTGAGAGGGCCAAGGCCCTTGCATGAATTTCATGCATCGACCCTCTAGTTAGATAATAATATTATTGTCTTTTCTGAATGCACAATTAAAGCCATTGTTTCCATAAAAAATAGGGCAAAGTGAAAAAGTTTAAGTGTATAAAAATATGATTGAGAATTAAATTGCTTAAGAATGTATTTTGAGAATTAGTTCTGGAAGAAAATTTATTCATGTGGATATAATTCTTTTTTTAAAAAAATATAATATTTCATTGATTTTTTACAGAGAGGAAGGGAGAGGGATAGAGAGTCAGAAACATCGATGAGAGAGAAACATCTATCAGCTGCCTCCTGCACACTCCCCACTGGGGACGTGCCCGCAACCAAGGTACATTCCCTTAACCAGAATAGAACCTGGGATCCTTGAGTCCGCAGGCTGAGGCTCTATCCACTGAGCCAAACCAGTCAGGGCAGATATAATTCTTATTAAAATTTTGTTTCCATAAAAATGTAGTCTAAACATTTATTAGAAAAAAATCAGAGTGAAAATAGTAGTATTCTTCATTCACCGCACATATTTTGACTGTATTAAGGATTAAACATATACTGGGCCTTCAAAAATTAACACCACATTATCTGTCCTAATTCAGTTGGCTGTCAATTAAGGAAACAAGGAAATATATAGGTAGAAAAGTGTATTATAAGTTCCATGATGATAGTTTTAAAGGCTCCTCAGGGACGTATTAGAGAACAGGATAACTCCATGATATGGCAATTCTTTTTAGAATCTCATTGTCCTTCACCTAGAGTACTTTGATGATGCTCTTAAGGTAGTCTTTCTGGTTGCTACATAGGTCCATGCTTCTAGAATACTAGAAAAATTCGAAGCTACCAAAACCTGCATGCTGCAGTATAATTGCTGTATTGCTCCATCAGCTTTAAGCGCTGCTTCACAACTTTTATCCCTGTGTGCTCAGCTCTAGCTCATACATGTAAGTAAGTACATATCACCAAAGTCCTAATTGCATCTTCCAATTTTTCTAGTTCAGTATAAGTGCATGGCAAGTTCCCAATAACTCTGAAGAAATTAAATAAGCGTTTTTACTGAATTCACTGAAATGCAGAAAACAGCACTTGCTTCATTTTCTCTCAGCTAATAAAAACATCTAGTGTTCTTTGCAATTCTAAAGCTCTTGTCCATGCAAGTAATAATAATAGGAAGATTCCATCTTCTCTGGATGCCATGGGAAAGAGAATTTTGTTATGAGCTCTCCCTTGCAGGCTTTTTTGTGGCTAGAAATCCCAGCCTGCAGAAGAGCCAGAAGAACAATAGGCAAATCACAAGTCATTGAGCCTTTAGTAGTTGGTATAAGACAGAATAAACAATTAAGAAAACACTGACATTATTCTCACACTATAACTAGCTATGCAAACGTGGACTTCATCTCTAAAATGATACCTCAGGTGCCCAGCCAGCGTGGCTCAATGGTTGAGCATCAACCTATGAACCATGAGGTCACGGTTCAATTCCCGGTCAGGGCACATGCCTGGGTTATGGCTCGATCCCCAGTGTGGGGCATGCAGGAGGTAGCCGATCAATGATTCTAATCATTGATGTTTCTCTCTCTCTCTCCTTCTCTTTTCCTCTCTGGAATCAATAAAAATATATTAAATAAATAAATAAATAAATAAATAAATAAATAAATAATAAATAAAATGATACCTCAGGTAATTTCTAAGGTTAAGAGATTCTGCTTCTAGAATACCAAAGAGGATTTAGGAAAATGAATATAACCATTCCTCTAATATTTAGGGGAACTATACAAAGACATTCTATCCCGCCTTCATATCTTTGCCTTACCATACAGTTGCTCTGCCTCAGGAGTGCTGCTAAACATAGTCAGACATGGCATTGGCCATGAGTAAGTAGGATCCAGTTTGACTTTGGCTTGTCACTGCAGCTTTATCTTCTCTTTTTATTGTCCCAGGTTTCTATGTGTATGTTTTTAATCAACAGGTTTGTGTTTGTCCCAACTCTATTTTTCAAAGCATCTAATGCTAGTGGTCTAAATCTAAAAGAAGGAGTACATTTCTACTACTGGTGTTATGAGTCTAATATTTTTACTTCAAAACCAAGAGAGTTCATATGCTACTTTATTACAATGAAACTATAACAAGAAAAAAACTTTAAAATCAAAGCACTCTACCCTACTTTCTTTTGTATTGTCAGCAGGTAGTTTTAAAGCATCCAAGCACACTTATCCTAAACCAAGCCTTCAGAAATGCTAGCATCAATTTTCTATCATCTTCTGACCAAAGAGCTTCAGTAAGAATGATTCTACCTGTTTCATTATACGGATGAACTGCTTAAGTATGGAGAGATAAGTATTTTGACCTGGGTTGCACAAGAATCTAAGAGAAAGGATAAGAAAAAACACATGGGCCTTGCATTGTTAGTTTATTTTTTAGCTATAAAACATGCATATTTCCCCAAATTGCTGATAATTCTTCCAATACCAAAGCAGCTAAAGACTAGGAGTACCAGTGCTGTTATCAGGGGAAGTGGGCATCTTGTGATATCCCGAGAAAAGGAATTTTCTGAGACTTGCAAGGAGGATGAGAGGTTTTAGGAAGCTTTATTTCTGCGGAACTACACCCCTGAGTGTCCAAGGCCCCATTTCCTTTTGTCCCATAAAGGAAGAAAGCCAGTGTCCAGATTTCCCATTCCATGTCTGCACAGTTCAATACTGCTTCAGATTAGCTTAGTGTGTGTTCCCTGTTGCAGTCCATCAGTCCATTGCATATCAGGTCCGCATGGCCATATGGCCATGGAGGGAACATGGGGGAAATGCAGGAAAGCAAGAGCAAAACCAAATGAACCTTGAGTGGTGTGTGTGTGTGTGTGTGTGTGTGTGTGTGTGTGTGTGTGTGTGTGTGTGTGTGTTTGTGTGTGTGTGTGTGAGAGAGAGAGAGAGAGAAAGAGAAACTCCTTTGTATAGGGGATTAGGCATTCCTAAATTTAAAGCAATTTAGAATATAGCACTAGACATCTCTCTGCAGGTGGAAAAACTGTGGTCCATGAAGGTCAATGACTGCTATATTTCCTGAAATCTTCATTAATTATATACAGACCTATTGGAATCAGTTCCATACATATGAAACAGGAAGAAAGTATTAACCCTGTCTAGCTTTCATGATAAAACTTAATGAGTTTTTAAGGTAAAATAGTAATTATGGGGGGTAAAATAGGAAGGTTTAGGAAATTTTTTAAAATTAAGAGGACCATGAGAAAAACAAAAAACAAAAAACACAAGGCTACAGAGTTGCAAAAGGGTCATTTCCATTAAGATGAGGGAGCAGAGAGCAGCAGAAGTTACATTTCCATAAGACATGGGAGCAGCAGAAGTTACATTTCTGTAAGACAAGGGAGCTGGGAGTAGCAAAAGGTACACATTTACAGAATAAAGGGAAGGAGGAAGAAAGCCCAGAGGGAATAGGAGAACAATGAGGGAGGAGAGCCTCATGTGTCCCATGTGAGGTTCAACCATTAAGTTCAGGAGTTGCTATAGTATCCAAATCAGTAGGGGATGGTGACCAATCAGAGGGGATACCAAGGCATAAAGTCTGCAGCCTTTATGAACCCTCCGGAAAAGGGACCCAGTGGACTCTTCCCCCTCCCCACCTGGAAGTCTGTGCTCCTTTCTCAATAAATTTCCACCTTCACTATACCATCTTCTGTCAGTGGTTTCATTCTTCAACTCCTATCTATGAACAAAGAGCCCAGGACAAGCCATCCTGCCCAGGAGAACACCGTGCGTTCCAGTCCCAAATTCCCGTAGTATTAATACTTTTTTAAAAATAGCTTATGGGTCTGGGAGAGTAGACCTATTTTTCTTCTGTAGAGAGAACTTTTTTCCTCTATATCACTGCATAATCCTTCAGGAGAGAGATTGCCTCTTATTTCCCTTTTCAGTGCTAGAATGTGTGAGTGAATGAATGAATGAATGAGGTTTATGTAAATGGGGTAGAATGACCTTAGATAATAAAGCCTTAATAAATAATCAGGTTTTCAAAAACTGTGTTTTTTCAACATGAGATGCCACTTACTGTCCTGCATCTAACCATAGCAAGAAAATTTAACCCTTAGAAAATTTCTCTTAGTAACACCAAGTTATTTTCTCATCATGAAAGCTTTTATATAATTAAGACCAGAATTCATATGAAACTAACTTCGCTCTTAAACCTAGACCATATTTGAGATTTTTTTCATATACCTAGTTGCATGCAACTTCATGTAATTTATTGCACTGCATACAATTAGGGATAAATTGATGACGTATTAAACTTAACATTTTTTGAAATTTATTGAAAGAAACTGTATGGACTTTAGATAAAAGAACCTAGCAAGCTATACATACTCTAACACACAGACATAAACAGAAACACCATCACTACAAAATATTCAATTCACAAGTTTGTATCTGTATTAGAATATTAACTAATTATTGAACAACTTCTTGTTCTATCGTCTTGTTGAATGTTTGAATGACATTCGATTTAACATCATGTGACATAACTGTGCAAATAAATCACAGCGTCATTTACTTGTTCAGACGTGTCCTTTCCTATTAATAAGAAGTTAACAGTTTTCTTTTAATCCCAGAAGTTAGAAGCAATGCCTTGAACCAAACATATACTCCTAAAAGGAAAAAGGAGCAAAGGATATTTTTAACAGTGATTGAATCAGACAGCTTTTACAAAATCATGGGAAATGTGAATTCTAAAGAGGAAGATAATTGTACAAGCATATTGCATAGAATACATAAGTGGAGCCCTGGAGGTCAAAACGTAGAAGCAAACCAATTAAGCTAAGTATCCACTAAATTGTTTTTCATTGTCTAATTGAAAAGTGATCACAAGGAATCAGAAAGGTTTAAATTGAAAGGGCTTTTAGTTTAAATCTGACCTTAAGCCAATGTTATTTAAATATGCTAAATAATGTATTCTGAAAGGAACTTTTCTAGAAATTTAAAATCCCACTTGGGTATATATCTGAATCTTTTCTGGGTTTCTCTCGCTGTTATTAAAGCATATTTTCCAGACTTTAGTTAAAGAAAGGAGCAAAATGACATCAAATGTGAACATAATTAATTTATTTGGAAATCGTACCTTTATCGCTATATGTTTCCAGTGAAATAAATTCATCCATTCATTGTCTGCTTTTGGTGAATTATTTGGATCATTTGAGGAAAACATGATGCATTGGCCTAAATAAATGTATCTTATTCATTCATCGCTTTCAGTGGATAATTTAGAACATTTAAGGAAACCTGAGTATACACCGAGCCTAAATCATACAGGATTAATAGCCTCCTGAGCTAAAAGACTTCACTAGCAACCAATGCTACTTATTACTTCATTCTTGAAGTAATTTGATTTATATGTTGGTGCTGTATAATAATTTTACAGTTTAGGCATTAGAATTAAGAGAAAACTATTAAAGGAAAACTGTAAACTTCTTATTAATAGGAAAGGAAAGTCTGAACCAGTAAATGATGCTGTGATTTATTTGCCTAGTTATGCTACCTGATGTTAAATAGAATGTCATTCAAACATTAAACAAGATGATAGAACAAGAAGTTGTTCAATCGTTAGTTGATATACTAATATCAGATACAAACTTGTGAATTAAATATTTTGTAGTGATGGAGTGTGCTAAATATTTTGTATAGCTCGCTAGGTTTTTTATCTAAAGTCCATACAGTTTCTTCCAATTAAAAAAAAAAAGAGAAAGATACTTGTTTTTCCAAGGACCTATTCCAGGGACTAAACCATGGTTTTCCCTTCTGCCCAATCATTTTTTCCAGACACCACAAAAGCCCTTGACATACAGACTGAGGAGATCAAGAGGTACCATGCATGGCTTCATAGAAAGCAGCATGTGCTTGCCTGGCTGGCCTGGCTCAGTGGTTGAGCATCAACCTATAAACCAGAGGTCCCATTCCCAGTCAGGGCACATGCCCAGGTTGTGAACTGTAACCCCAGGGGGAGGCATGCAGGAGGCAGCCAATCAATGATTTTCTCTCATCATTGATGTTTCCATCTCTCTTTCCCTCTCCCTTCCTCTCTGAAGTCAATAAAAATATATGTTTTTTAAATCAGCATGCGCTCAAACCCATGAGGCCTAACTGCACTTATGAAGCTACCACTTTCAAATTGGCTTTACAAAGACTATGCTATCTATGGATAAATGGAGCAGGACAGAATGAATCATGTCCAGCACGGCCAGGGGTGAACCTGAGGGGCGGTGAAAGATTAAAGAAGACAGACATGAGAATGCAGTTGGGGCTAGGTAGGTTCACTTGTGCCTGGATGAGGACACAGTGACACAGCCTGCAAGCCAGAGCTTTATTTTATAGTCAGAGCACACAGAGCAAAACAAGAGAAGTGGTCAACATGTTTATAATGTTCTTGCGAGTTTCACCTTCTTTTGGCAGCATTTGCTGCACCTCCCACAGCCCATTAGCTACCTAGGAAGGAACAAGGGAGGACTATAAGGTCAAGCTTAATTATGCTAGGAGGACTCTGACCTCCAAGCTGGGACTTGTTTGTGGCCCTACCACAGGTCAGTCCCAGGCTTGACCCTATAGCCGCTCCTTACAACAGAGAAGAGTAGTTTCTGTTGTACCAGTTCTCCCAGGACCCACATTCGTTGCAAGCTTGAGGCTAGGCCAGTGAATGCTGTATTGTGAGGTGTCTGGCTGCAGACAGAGGATGAGCCTCTTAGGCCCTAAGCCAGGAACCTTCCATCACATCCACACAGATTGTGCTCCCTCAGTGTTTCTGGAATAAATTCCACGAGGCCCTATTAAGAGTTTGCTTAATCAGAGAAAATATAAAAGCGTTTAATTGTTTGCAATTCTTCTCATGTTGCAGAAACCAACAGCCAATTAGTGTTCAAGTTCCTCTTTTCAGATGGGAAATGAATCTCTTTTGAATAGAAACTTTTCCTACTATTTTTTATTTCTTGGAAACATACTTTGCAACCGAAATCACACTTAGAATACAATGAAACAGAATATGAAATGATATTTTTCTGCAAACTATCATCTTTTCTGGTTCATTTTCAAGATCTTTGATATTTACATATGACCTTTCCGTTTTTATTAACAGTTTATTGGATTTTGTGCATTCTAGCCAGCAGAAGAGAAAGGTAATTTACAGAAAGATTTGACAGTTATACACAGAGCTATAAACTTCAGTCCATTAACTTATTTCTCATGTAACCTTTAGTCAATTCTACCAAAACACCCATATAAGCTTATGCCTTTTTCCTTTATGTTAAAAAGCTCTCATTACAGAGCTCTATTTATAGATTGTCAAATTTATCACGTCTCTTTATGGTTTACAGATGTTTATAGCTTTGACTTTTTTAAGGCACATAAGTAAAAATCAAACATATTTGTGTTGCTTAGATTCTACTAGATGTGAATGGATACATATTTGACATGTTTTATTACTTGATGAATATATAATTATGGATTTGATGATAACAATGTTATTTTAATATATCTATCTTATATTAGTGGCTTAGAATATTCTCTTGTACTTAATTGCATTGTCTAAAGCAATACACAACGTTATTCTATACTAACTATAAAAAATGATTTCTTAAAAATGATATTTGAGCCTTAAACTTTGCTAAGATATTTCTTAAAAATACACTTATTTTGATAGCATCTTAAAAACCTGAAGTTGATAGACTTTTGCATAAATATCAGGACAAAACTGAATTACAGAAAAGTGGGAATGTACATTATTTGCTTTTTGTACACAAAATATGTTTCTAATTAAATATTAACATTTAAATGCATAACATAACACTCTAAATGGAATTTTATACCATTATCTTCAGAGTTGTTTCTTTTTGAAAAAACAAACAAAGAGAAGCTGTAAAGTAAAAAAGGGGAAATAGAGCAGAAGAAAATATCCTTTTGATATTAATTTTGTTTCATCATTTCTAAAAACCATACTTAAGAGTGCATTTTCCAATACAACTGAAAACCAAATACTGTATCACCTTCACTGTAGAAAACAAATAGAAAAATAAAAAAATAAAAAGTATTAAAATATAAGATAAACAAATGGAATTAAGTTATAATATGTACATAGTCTCAATTTATCTGCAAATCCTTTGTAGGTAGAAGAAATAAGTGAAATATATTGGTGCAACTTGAAAATTAATAAGTAGGGCCAAATGAGCTATGTAAGCACGATACTAGGAATGTGAACATTGAAAAATTATTAGTGGTTATACCTTGTTGATGGATTTCCACAAGGTCCGTGAAGTAGATAAAAATAAAAGCATAAGATAATAACTATTTCCCAGGAAGTCAGTGAAACTCTGGTCTTTCTGGAATTGTTAGGAAAACTGATTAGTAGGCATATATTTATCTGTACTTATAGAGTGGCAGAGGGGAAGCCTGCTAGACGGGCAGATTCCCGTGTTATGTATTAAACAGCAATGCCAGATGACCCTAGGAAACAGAAGTGAGAGACACATTTACTCAACAACACTTTTTCACCTATTTCATCTCTTTTATTTTTGCTTGGCCTCTTAAGGAAATGGAAAAGTTCCATAGTGCCATCTGGTGTGAATTAAGGGGATAGCTTCCTTCAAGCAGCCTCCACCAGAATCTTCCTCCAAAGCTGCAAACTCAGACTGTTACAAAAAGTAATTCTTGAACAATGAAAAGCACCAATTTGATTATGACATATATGTTTATGTTCATGTTTACCTTATTATTTTTAGGGATATTAAGGTGGAATTATTAGGATATGTATATGTATTAGTTGATCTTTTTACTATATATATATATATACATATATATATGCTACTGTATATATATATATATACATACATATGTGTGTGTGTGTGTATATATATATATATATATATATATATATACACACACACACACAAAACACTTGTCATTGGTTCATTATCAAGCTTTCTTCATACTTGCATTTAAATTTTTATTACTGCTATGCTAATTTGCAAATACAAAATTAACAATAGTGATCTCAAATTTTTTCTGCAAAGTTTGGCATTGTATGTGATGTGTGTGTGTGTGTGTGTGTGTGTGTGTGTGGTGTGTGTGTGTGTGAATATTTGAACTGAAAAAATCAAATGTAGACATTCATGAGATGCTATAGAGCAGTGATGGCGAACCTTTTGAGCTCAGCATGTCAGCATTTTGAAAAACCCTAACTTAACTCTGGTGCCGTGTCACATATAGAAATTTTTTGATATTTGCAACCATAGAAAAACAAAGATGTACATTTTTGATATTTATTTAATATATTTAAATGCCATTTAACAAAGAAAAATCAAACAAAAAAATGAGTTCGTGTGTCACCTCTGACACGAGTGTCATAGGTTGGCCATCACTGCTGTAGAGTTATAAATATTGTGCTTTCTCCATCACACACCTCTTGATCTATGTTCATGGTTTCCACTGAAGCCTAATTAAAAAAATTATTCCTTAATAATTTTATTCTATGTTGAAGTTTTCCTTACTTTCTAACCTCTTATTCATTTACATTTTGTGTATTTTGCAAGAACTTTTGTCCTTTACTTGTCACTTATCTTTCATTGCCACCTTAGTCATTTAAAGGCCAATATTTTCCATTTTGTATCTTTTGTTACTTCCTTATATGACTTGCACAAATGCTCCAAATTATAAACTTAATGGAGCCTAGGCAAACTCTAGAGCAATGGTTCTCAACCTTCCTAATGCCGCGACCCTTTAATATTGGTCTTCATGTTGTGGTGACTCCCAATTTCATTGTTATAAATGGAACATAATTAAAGCATAGTGATTAATCACAAAAACAATATGTAATTATTTATGTGTTTTCTGATGGTCTTAGGCGACACCTGTGAAAGGGTCGTTCGACCCCCAACGTGGTCGCGACCCACAGGTTGAGAACCGCTGCTCTAGAGGTTCCTTTAAGACTAGAATCCAGATTTTTGTCTTTATTTAGATTGATGCAACTAGGAAGAAAGAGTCCCTTAAAGTCCTATAGAATGGAAACTGACAAAATCATATTTGAAATATTTAAAAAAAGCACTTTTTTATCCAAATATTATGCAGTTATATTTTTGCATGCAAACCATCTGAATTTTGCCGAAACCGGGTTGGCTCAGTGGATAGAGCGTCAGCCTGCGGACTGAAGGGTCCCGGGTTCGGTTCCGGTCAAGGGCATGCACCTTGGTTGCGGGCATATCCCCAGTGGGAGATGGGCAGGAGACAGCTGGTCGATGTTTCTCTCTCATCGATGTTTCTAACGCTCTACCTCTCTCCCTTCCTCTCTATGAAAAATCAATAAAATATATTTTTAAAAATCTGAATTTCTATTACTGTTGGAGAAACTGTGCAGTAATCATTATTTATAGTGCATGCCTTTGTGTGTGCGTGTACGTGTATATGTGTGTGTTACCATTTCTAAGAAAAACAATTTTCAAGGAAGTTGACAAAGGGATGGAGATCACTTTTTAAAGGTCAGTATGTCTTCTCAAAATTAACAAATCTCTGTGGAAAGGCTTTTTCCTGTTTAGTAACTCTTTTAAAATGGCCTGGACCCTGAAAGTAGCATTAATCACCATCTGAACTTTTCTTGAACATAGGAGTAAACCTCAATAACCGATTTTTACTTTGCATAGGTAAATTCTGAGGCTGGGAGGATAACTGAATGATTCTCAAAACATTAACTCTCTATTAGTATTGTATAGAAACCTAATCAAATACTGAATACCCAAATGAACCAAGGGTAACTGATTGAAATAAGATGATTCATAAGAGGGGTAATTTTGGTTTATTTTCGTTCTTAAAACATACATGGATTCATTATGTAAACTGATTAGTAAACTCCAAACAACTAGTAAATACCCTCAAATAATTATTATATATTTATTTGTGATTTATACTCAAAGAACTTGCAAATGTCAGTTAAACCAAATAATGTGAGTTAGAAAAAAGTAAGGAAAACCTATCTAAAATACTGATTTCTAAATTATATCTTGCATTAGAAGTTGAATTGGGAGATACTGCAAAGAGGTCATCACAAAGAGGTCATGTTGGGGATGGGGCACAGTAAAAGCTAAGTCCAGTAAGTAGAAGGATACATAGAATATTCAGTAGACCTGACATGAACTGTCTAATGATAGCAGAGTTAATTTCAGCAGAACAACAGATGTGCTCACATGACAGTTCACATTGGACCCATGAAGTGACTTGAAAAGAGGAGTGATCCACTGTCTGTATTTAAAAGTTCCTCTCTTCTGTGTATTTTCAGCAAGGTGACAAACCCTGACCGAAAACATTCTGTCACCAAGTATCGAATTGAGAAACATGCAAAGAAAAACTTAAGACAGCACTGCTCACAGATGTGTGGTAGGAGGAAGCTGAATATTGACTCATAGCTAGAGATATATTTCTTGGCATTTGGAAGTGAGCTGTGGGGAGGAACCACAGATAATGGCCATGAGTGTTACAATAGGCTCACACATTAGAGCTGACTCATCTCTGTTAACATGTGGAGTTCAAGGGATATTATTGTATCAGTGTCAAGTCAGAATCTGTCTTAGAAAACCAAACTGTGGAACAGTTATTTGAAGATGTTACGTGAATCATCAATTAATATTCACATTCGTACTTATTTAAAACCATCAAGATGTGTAAGTTGCAAGTTCTTGCCAAAGATGCTGCTTTGGGAAATAATAAAAGGCATTCAAGGACATGAGTATTGGCAATGGTATTTTTCTGCTGAAGTTAAATATAAAATAACTGTTTCTTTGTCTATGCCAATGCTATTTTAGCACAAGGATTTTTTCTTTTCTTTTTATGAGTACAAGAAAATAACAACGGCAGAGAGAAGTTATTGGTTCAAGAAAAGGCTCTGAGGCATTTACATTTTGATACTAAGGCCTAAAATTAAGGCTATATGCTAATGAAGAGGATGTACCATAATTCACTTTAATGCAGAGCAGACTATAAAACTTGGTCTCCATATACAAAAAGTACTGAATAATGAGAAAAAAAATAGACTGGGTGATGGTGTTGGCTCTGTATTTATCATTGTATTCATGAAGTGAAAGTGTGCACCCTTGTTAGCAGTAAGGATCTGAGTTAATATAAAAGATACCCATGATGTAGTACAGATTGCATGTGTATGTATATTAAAAAGCAAAATTTTGTTCTTTGTCTTATTTGGTTGATAACATATGTGTTCTTAAGGGAAACTCAATTCAAATATTTCCATGAAGAAGTGCTATGTTTTCCGCAGTTTCCTTCTGATTTGGAATATAAAGGTGACAAGTGGCAGCTTCTGAATTCCAGCGGGGGTTGTGCTGTATGTTTAGAATGAGGCAGAGGCTCCAGAAATAGTCCACATCAGCTTGGAACATTAAAGCAGCAGAAATCACTTTAAGTGTCCATTATACAGAGAACATAGCTAAAATGACAGCTGCCTAGAGAGGTTGGGAAACTGTACACTTCTCATCGCTCTCCTCTGGTCTGTTTTCTGAAATCACTCAAGGTGGAGTTAGCCATCTGAGCAATCATTTATATTCCCGGACTCACTCAGTGTATGCTCATGTATAATCAACCTAATTCCGAAGAACATTTTAAAGGCATAATGATACTGAATATTTTAAACTAGATCATAATACTGTACTGTGTTGCAATGTTATAGCACTTTTCATATTAAATTCACGGGTCACTAAAATTCATTATTTAAAGATTAGACGCCTCTGTCATAGATCAGCCTTTTATAAATGAGGATATGCCATCAATCTAGTCAAAGAAAGCTATTTAAATTTGCAGAACATTGCAAACCAAGAAGGAAGGAATATTGGAGCTTTTGGAAATGATCTGTCCCTCAAAATGTATTTACAATGGTTTTATCTATTAATACTTTTCCCTCCAAATAAAGATTGATTTCCAAACATTTACAGCTTTCACCTGCAAGGACACCTGCTGTCTTCCATATGGTCCGCCAGACCTCACTTCGTCACCGCTCAAGCCTCATCTTTTGCCATGCTTTCTGTATGTCTCTCCACTCCAGCCAGTGTGGGTGCCTCTACATTTCAGGATCATGCCACGCTTTGGCTCTGTATCCGATTTTCTTCCTGAAAAGCCAGCTCCCAAATTCTATCTTATACATTAGATCTGGATGTAAATATCAGTACCCTTAAAGAATCTGCCTTTGTCCTTTCCCAAAGGGAGGCGCCCCTCTGAAATGCACTGTCACTCTGACCTGCTGCTTGGAAAACCCAGGCACTCAGCCTGGGCCCATGACCAGCCTTTGGGGCACTGCCACTGAAGGAGAAATTCAGTTCTATTAATAGCAGATGTAGAAAGAGATTGTTGGTAACAGAGTTATTACAAAGATAAAAAAGTAACAGCGCTGTCGCTTCCAGGTGTCCTACCTTACTGCTTCTGTTTTTGTTTCATGCTGGTGAGCTGAGGCAAAAGGGAATTTAGAGTTGAGAAAAGCATTTCAGATTAAAAAAAAAATAGTTGAGCCCAGAGTTGAGTATGTGCTTTGCAGCAAAGCCTACTGAGTCCTGCGTTGGTATTTGAGACCCCAATGGACCCATTTAATTTAAGCTGTGGATATGCCACAAAGTTCACTCCACACTAGATATTGAATCAACAATGATGAAGACCTGAGCTGCGGTTTGTGATCATAACATTTCTTTTTTTCTGACTGATATTGCAACAGCTGGGGGTTGTAGAATTTAGACAAATGAAGGTAAAAATATTCCTTTAGTAATAAAGTTATTTGGTGAATGTGAATGCAGCTTTCGCTCTGTTCAAGGGCACTTGCTAATAACTTCACCCGTGAGCATAACATATTTAGCCACCTGAACAAGGCAAATGGTCAAATTCAAGGCAAGCCACAAGACTAGAAGTTGTACCACTAAGCTTAAAAGGTAAAAAAAAAAGGGGGGGGGGAGAAATGCGCACTTTTTCTGCAAAGACTGACACCTAAAATGGATTTAGGAGTTTTAAGTCACATACATCTATTTTCTCCCAAACTTTTCAGTCAGATTTCCTTCCCAAGGGCCAAACAAGCAAGGGAATCAAGTATTAAATCTAGGGATCACTTCTTCATGAAAACATGCAAGAAATGGGTTTCAAGTCATAATAGGAGTATCCTTACTGGGTAGCTCAATAAACAGAAGACATGCAAATTCACACCTTATGTCTCACCTTAATTTCTTTATTGGTTCTATTATTTTATGGCTAATTAGGTAGGGTTTAAAGAACAGTCTGTGTATTTACTTGAAATGAACACCATTACATTCGTATTTAAAATGGAACACACTGAGTTAGAACTCATCAGTTCCATTTGAATTCCTTATTTTTCCTCACTATTACAAGGATCTTTAGAAGGAACTATATGTTACCAATACATTTCTTACTAACATTTACTCCCCATGAATTATTTGATCAAACACAGGCTCCAGGTTTAGTTCTTTTGTATTGTTTTAACTACAGTTTATTTTTCCAGCTTCAAACTCCATGATGCTCTCAAAATTAACTAGTGTCTCTCTTTATTGTTTACATTCTCTCACATCAATCTTTAAGTTAAAAAAGCACCTTTCTTTATATAACAGTTTTAATATAGCCATATATTGAATTATACACCAAATCCAGTCTCCTCACCTTCCTCAAAGTATAGCTTATATTACCCAAAGCCATCAGCTTCAAAGTAATCTTATATATTATAAAATATGAGAGGTAAAAATTATTTTAGGGATTGTCTAGTCTGATTCATCACTTTCCAAATGTGGAAATTGAGGCGAGGAGAGATGAACTGGCTTGTTGGAAGCAACGTGACTATTTAAATAGGTTTTGCTAAAATATACAATAACAAGGATGCACCTGTATGACTTTTTTCTTTTAATTCTAAATGTATCTTAAATACTCATTACTTAAACACTTAAACATTACTAAAATATTACCTTTCCTATATAATCTTAAACACTACTTCCTATTAGGAACTCTTCACAAGTTGGTTAAAATGAACTCTGTATTTCCCCACTGATTAAATATAAACTCAGAACTTTTACAGGTCTGCTGAAATATAGTTTCTGATTCTTATATTCAAATACTTACACTGTCCTTAAATCACTTTGAAATAAGATGAATTTTTGGTTCTACCCTCCATCATGACCCAGTTGTATTGCTCTAAGCACCAGGTCCTTTATGCCCGCCATGTTAGACCCCATGCCCTTTTTGTAGAGATTAAACGAGCTTCTGCAAAGAATTTCCTAAAACTTGACCTACAGGATCACTGAGCCACAGGGTCACTTGCCAGGAACCCTTAACCTGTACAGAGATCTGCCCCCCAATCACAATGTTGTTATTTTCCTGGAAAAGGGGGATGGGCAGCCCCTAAAAGCACCACTAACAGGTGGTTATTTACTCGCTTGCTTGAATGGTATCACCTACAGGGTTTTCACTATGAGTCATATCTATAATATATCACATTATAAACAGGCTGATAAAAGCATAGCCAATATTATTGGCATTCACACATTGTTATATAAAAATACCACTTCTTGTGACATATGGGATTATATTTCTAAATATAATTCTACTTGGAGAAACAGCTTTATAAGTGCATACAGATAAAATTAAAACCATCAAAATATGGTCACACAGTTGGGTGCCTTGCACTACCTGCCCCTGCACACTTTTCTGTCTTCATCTCTCCAGGGAAGGCACAGGGCTTGAAATCTCACTTTAACTGCAATTTGGAATTAGTGCCGGGTGGTATGTACAAACTGTAAGGCAGGCCCTTGGCCCACAGGTGCTTGTAGTACTGTCAAATGTCAAACTGAGTCCTTGCTAAATTAGAACACAATCTCAGCACCATTCTCTGCCAGCTACTACCCATTCTCTGCTTCCATTCACAATAAAACAACTCTTTATTTGACTGTCTCTGGTTTTTATTCTCTTGTTCTTCCCTGAGGTGCTTATTGGTGCTTTCTCCCAACTTTCACAGATAATGCCATTGATAAGTATGTGAATGTCACGTTATGTTGCATAGTCCAAAGGTCAAGTCTAAGTTTTTGGAGCCCTTATCAGTAGTATTTAACCCAGCTGACTGCTCCTTTTCCCTAGAAACACCTTTTTCAATGGGCTACAAGGAAACTATACTCTCCTATCCATCACCCTCATTGGTGCTTCCCAATAGATCCTTGTCTGTTCTTATCCTCCTGATCATTTATTAGTGGAGTATCCCAGGTCCTAGTCCTAGTGTCTCTAATGTCACTTTCTTCCTGAAATCATTCAATCTCATACTTTAAATGGCATATATACACTAATGCTGATGGTTTCCAAATTTATATTTCCCACACAGACGTCTGCTTTCATTTCTACACTCAAATGTTCAACAGTTGATTAATGATTGATCTATTTAACAAAAATGTTGTCTCTACTTGAATCACTAACAAGCTTCCCAAATTCAATAGGTCTAAAACCAAATATCTGATTCCTTCCCCTTCCATTCCTAAACAAGCCCCTCCCAGGGTCTGCTTAAACTGAGTGAATAGTAACTCCATTATTCAAGGGGGAAAAAAAAACACCTTGAAATTATCCCTGGATAACCTCTTTCTTTTGTACTCTACCTGCAAATAGTCAGCAAAATCCCTGGTCTCTAGTTTCAAAATATACGTAGAAACAGATTACTTCTCACTGCTAAGATCCAGCTCCAACATGTCATCAATTCTCACTATCTGTTTCACTGAGAATAACGTTCAAAGTATTAAGAATGACAACAAGGCCTTGCACAATCAGAAGCCTTCTTACGTTTTTAATTTTTTCCCTGCTACTCTCCCCTTTGCTCACTCTGGCAGTCTCACTTCATGATTTTTATACTCAATGTTTCCTCTACCTGTAACTAGGGTTGGCTTTATGGTGTGTGTTCAGTGCACTCATAGAACTTCACATTCAGAAGGGGTCCCTGTCCTGTGGCTTAATGTTTACAGTCACCCTTCTGAAATTACCATTGATTTTATATCTGAACTAGAGGCCCATTGCAGGAAGATTCCTGCAAGAATAGGGCTTCCTGAGGCCGGAGTGAAGCTTCACTCCCTTCCTGTCTCCACCGCTTCACTCCCTCCCTTTTCTGCTGCCTCGGCTCCTTCACTTCACTGCCACCTCGCTCCCTCTCTTCTCCGCCACCTCCCTCCCTCCCATCTTCACTGCCTCACTTCCTCCCGTGTCTACTGCCTCGGCTCCATTCCCTTCTCCACCACTTCACTCCCTTCTGCAGCACTTGGCTTCCTTCTACACTGTCTTCAGTCTTCACTCTGCACCTGTGTATGCAAATTAACTGCCATCTTTGTTGGGTTAATTTGCATATCGTTCTGATTGGCTGGTGGGTATAGTGGAGGGATGGTCACTTTGCATTTTTCTCTTTTATTAGTGTAGGTCTGTGTTCTATCAATAAAGTCCAATGGAAACACGGTGCATGTTATACACTTGGTGTTTTGGATTATGTGGGGTCCATTCTCTTGCCCCTGCCTGTCTGCTAGGAACAGATTCTCAAGCACCTACTCCTCTATGCCACCCAGCAACTGCTGCCACCCCTCACTCCCAATGGAGACTTAGGTGTGGATAGGAAAGAGTCAGTGATTGGACTGCAGGGCTTTGTGAGGGTCGGCACTTGTATAGGGGGTATTTCATCCCCAAAGGGCTGTGACATTATACAGCAAATAAAAAATCTATGGCAAGTGAAGACACATTATGGGGAGAAAAGAAAAGGCTTACTTCATGCTTTTTAAACAAAAAGCCCCCACTTCCATTTTAAAGTGCTCCCAATAAATTATGTAACCCTCCCTGCTTATGACATTGTACCCCAGAAATCCACATGGGTGACTCATTCACCTTCTTCAATTCTTTCCTCAAGAAAGACCTTCACAGTGAGGTTTTGAATGAGCAGTCTTTTGAGAATCAAATTCCCTTCCACACACACACACCTTTGGTTCCAGGAATTCAAACTATCTCTTTAATATTTCTCCAGAGCGTTTGCTTTCTCTGGTATACTGAAGAGTTTATCTATTTATTTTTATTCATCTGTTTCCCTCCACCACAACATAAGCCCTGTGAATTGTGCTTAGTCAGTCCTACTAGTTTGAAAATAATCATATGTTCACAAAATCTGGCTACCCTGTTTTTATAGGGCAGACTTTGTATACAAAGAGAGTGATAAGGAACAAAATTACAAAACAATTGCACCATGTTACAAATTATAAAGTATATTTTATATGATATTACATATTAAAATTGTTTTTGTTCTACTTTTTAATTACATCTCTTTCATTGAAAATTAAGACCATAATTAAAGTTTTCTTTATTGATTTCATAACAAAGGCACAGAAAGCTGTAGTGTGTTTGAAAAACTATAAGAAGCAGTAACATAAATAAAGGAATTCAAAAGTTTTGATAAAAGTTTAGTTCATATCTTGGTAAGCCATTATAAATAAGCAAGACAACATGGAAAATTGAAATAGGATGTGGAGAATCACTTTAATTCATTGCCTCAACGTTTATTTATTAAACACATACTACATGCTAAGTACTCTTTTATGCATTTGCAACAGATCAGTGAATAAAACAGGAAAACAGCCCAGCCTCAGCCATCAAGCCATGAACTGGAAAAGGTGAGAGTGATGACCAGGAGAAAGCAATATTTGGAGGGAGAGTTGAAAGAAGCTAAATACACAGTACATGCATGGCAAGAAATCTTCTGAACAAAACAAATCGCCTGACACTTCCAGAATGACTCACGGCCTTGGGGAAATACAAAACAGAACACAAAGAAGAGGGGAAAGTCACCAAAAACTGCAATCATAACAACCATGAGAAAAATGGCACCGAAAAAGAGAAACTCAGTAGAACTGATGTAATAGAAATCAACCTCACGTAGCACACAAATTAGATGTCCTAAGAAGCCAGGTAGGAAAAGCCAAGTGTAGGTAAAGAATATAATGAGCCAGGATCAACGTATATATGAGTATATATACATATCGACACACTTCTATACATACATGCTTATACATATAAATACACATATATGTATATATGTATATATATGTATACTGTAGATTAGTCACTAAAAATATAGCCTTTTAACTTCATGGCAAACTTAGTATTCCAAAGAACTTCATAAAAACAATTCATAAATACTTTCTTTTAAAATATATATATATATATATATATATATATATATATATATATATATATATATATACAGTTGCATTTAGGACAACATATTCCATTCTATGTGAAAAATGTATATATATATATATATATATATATATATATATATATATATATATATAAGCCATTGAGGCAATGAATTAAACGTTGCCTCAATGTTGAGGCAATGAATTAAAGTGATTCTCCACATCCTATTTCAATTTTCCATGTTGTCTTGCTTATTTATAATGGCTTATTTATAATGTCTTACCAAGGTATATATATATATATACCTTTTTCACATAGAATGGTATATGTTGTCCTAAATGCAACTGTCTTTCATAAAATGCTTTCTTTGAAAATTCAATGGAGTGTTTTCTTCTCCCTCTCTTGGTCCCATATACTCTGGAGATACAAATATTAAGTTCAGATTCATATTTAACATAATCCGGTTACAATATGCAAACTATCACACCCAAAAGTGTAGGCAAGCTATTTCTCAGGAGCTAACCTGAGCTGGAGCAAGAGTTGGACTGCCAGAGTAGCCAAATATAGCAATAATGATCCAAAATGGAAGTGATAGCGAAGCCTTTAAGCACAACCAAATTTGCAAGGTGCTACAACCAGTAGAAGCACCAACTCCCCCCTGTTCTTGTCCCCCGTGGAATGCAGCACTGGCCAAGCATCTGATGGATCAGCACAGAAGTGGCATCATCTGATCTGTGTCCTATTTTGTTGATGAAACCCCAAACAAAAAGCTCTTTTAGTGCTCTGGATCCTGGGATTGGGACGGGGGGACGGGGCGGGTCGTGGTGGTGGTGAGGGGAGAAGGTGGGGAGCAGGAAAGTACTGGCTACCGAGTAGAGTGGGGCCAAGTGAAAAGTGTCTTCAAGGTATCCCCCTCCTCTCCTCATAAGGAGGCTTTGGCAGAAGCATGGAGGATGCTCTCTACCAAAGGCCCCAGATAAAGAGACCTAGAAAGGGGCAGCCGAGTGAGGAACACCACAGGCACAGGGCGTTACTCTCCAGGAGGGCCAGCGTCCTGGACTGCAGCTCCCTTCAGAGCCTGCGATGCCTTGGCTCTGCACCAGTTCGGGTGGGAGGGCGACTTCCCTGGTGAGGACTGACTGATAAAACCTTTGGAACTGCCCACAGTTGGACTTGCAAAACACACAACAGTTTTTAACCATGAGCCAGACTCCTCATTATTAAACTCAACATGAATTATGAGAACCCCAAAGAAATGTTAACGATCATGTAATGTACTTCACATTAAACAAACATGGTGGCAAAATCACTGTTTCTTAAGAAATCCAAGTGGCTGATATTTCGAATGATGGTTGCCAGAGGGGAGGGGCGCTGGGGGGATAGGTAAAAGGTGAAGAGATGAAGAAGTACACATTTGTCGTTTCAAAAGAGTCATGGGGATGTAAACTACAGCATAGGGAATATAGTCACTAATATTGTAATAGCTATGTATGGTGTCAAGAGGGTACATGAAATATCAGGGGAAACACTTTGTAAAGTATATAAGTGTCTAACCACTATGCTGTACACCTGAAAGTAATATTTAATGTAAATTATAATTGAAAAAAGTAAATTACAAAGAATAAAAAGCAGCTGACATTTTGCCCTATCATTGGAATAATACACCTCACCATTTCAGGATGCAGTTTATGCATTTTGAGAGACAGGACTTATCTTCCTAATTCATTCTGCTGCTTGTCACCGGAATCAAGATATCCTTCTTGATAACTCTGACTTCCAACTTTCCAGGTTCATTTATGAAAAAGTACTGTAACTTTTCACTCTTTAATCTTTAATGCCTCAGCATTCTATCTACTGTTAGGCATTTTTTTCACCCACCAGCATATGTCAAAGTAATGTCATCTCTCACCTATGTAACTATTAATGTCTATGGATTGATGTCCCTGAATCCACCTCTAAGCCAGTATCTGCAAAATGTAATTCTGAGCATGTAATCCTCTACCTCCCAAATCCCCTGTGTGTAACTGTCCATGGTTCTGAAAACACAGTCCAAATATCTACCTGGCACTATGTGACACACCCACTGCCTAAGTCTACAGATTTGTGAATGGGACAGTGAGTTAAAATGGTAGTGTAAGCCTTATAAAAGTAGAAGTACAGTGCCCTGATAAAAATCTTCTAGGCCTGAGAGAACTTTTCTGCATGAGAGGATCTTTACATTCTCGGCCTCTAGAACTGTAAGAAATAAATTTCTGTTATTTATGAACTACCCAATTTATGGTATTTTGTTACATCAGCCCAAACAGACTGAGACAGAAAACCACTTGATGTGTAGTTACAGCATAATATATTCATTTTGTGTAATACTGTGTTTATCATTTTCATTACAGGATATGGATTAACTATTATCTATTTATTATTAACGTAATAACATTTTTATAATCATATTTTCTTTGTTTTAATTAGGGGCAGGCAATCTCACCTTAACTCAGTCTTTACCTATTGTTTCTATCTCCTTTGGTTTTGACTCTTCCAAATTCCCTATTCTTCAGTAAACACAATAATTAATTTCAGCCACTAGTGTACAGTTTAATTTTGGCTCTCTGGCCTTACAAATAGAGCTATAGTTATTAATCAGCATTCTTGGAATGAAATGGCTCATAAATCCATTTATCATTTCTCACATCTATATTCCACACTCACTGAAGAAAAAGGGTGCGTGTTATTAATGTAATATTTCCTAATGATAACTGAAATGTCCATTGAAATGTGTATAGGTGAGATGGGAGCATGAGATGAGAAATTAGACTAGATGATGCTGTGATCACTGGTTGAATTATTCTGCAGTTGCATAGGAAGGTTGGGCATGATAGTGACTTCAGAAGAATAAATGTTCTTCCATGAATATCTTTATTAAAGCAATAAAGGACATAAATACTAAGGGGACTAGAGTTCCAAAAGTTATGAGTGGAAAGACGAATCTATGATGTAGTCAATATTTATTGCAAGCCAAACACACTTTAAGATTGATGTTCGCAACACTTCCCTCAAGGCTTACACTACCATTTTAACTCACTGCCTCATGAACAACATCAGGCTGTTTTATGGGTGGTAAAAGCCATTCTTCATTCGTGCTGTAGATGTCTGCTATTGAGAAATAGATCGCCTCTCTAAAAATAGGCTTCTGGTGCTGTCAACTAGAATGACATCATCCAGGTGACAAAAATTCTCAAATGATCAATCATCAAGAATGATAAATTCCAGCATCATATTATTAAAATCACATCATTTAATAAGCATGTTATAAAACACAAATGTTATGAAGGCATATGATCAAAATTGATTTTATTATTGTTAGGACATATGATTCATCCATTTGATAACTCAATTAAAACCACAACTCTGGAATACTAACCTAACTTTGCTTTAAAAATGAAGTATGCTTTATACTTATTTAAGCATAAGATATAATTATGAGTTAGTGATAATACACCAATTAGAGGCAGTTACATGCAAAAATTTGTAAAAATTTTAATGATAACTATATACTCTGTTGAAGCCCATATTTTAAAAGCAACTTTTCCTCTCAACTATGATAACCAGGAGTATTTATTTGGCATTTTCAAAATAAAATGCGATGTGCTAGCTAATAATTTTGCCTAAAAAAAAAAATCACAAAATTTAAAACACCTTAAAATAATACTTATATCCAACTAAAGGTAAAATAAATAATAACACAGAGAGTCCCTACAATACATAGGATAAAGAGCTATACCAACGGTACAATTTACAAACTGATAAACATAAATTTTTCTGTAGAAAAGAAATACAGTGGGGCCTTGACTTACGAGTGTCCTGACTAACGAGTTTTTCGAGATACGAGCCGTCTCTCGGCCAATTTTTTGCTTTGAGTTGCGAGCTAAAATTCAGGTTACGAACCAGCTTCAGATACCCCACTGCTAGTTGGCACAGTGAACGTCACAGTGAATGCCACAACATCAGCCCAGCATCACGTGTCTCACTTGTTCACTTTTGATTTGACATACGAGTAATTTGAGTTACGAGCTCCATCACAGAACGAATTAAACTCATAAGTCAAGCCCCCACTGTACAATTATCTGTGAACAGTTCTTTACTTTCCCAGAACTTAGTATTACCTTCCTTGCATCTGCTAAATTGTGTACTACTTATCCATCTCCTCTTCAACTACCAAATTGTCTTGGTATTTCTTCTTGGATCCATGTTTTTTAAAAAGTCCCTGAGCAATAGTTTTAGTAAAATGTTGGAATAGACTGAAATTAAATCCATATGTTTATAATTATTTTTTGTCTTGTTAATCCTTACCAGAAGTTATTTTTTTCACCGTTTTTTAGAGAGAGTGGAAGGGATAGAGTGTGGAGAAAGAGGGAGAGAGACACATTGATATGAGAGAGACATATCTACTGGTTGCCTCCTACACGTGCCCTGACCAGGGGGCTGGGAACTAACCCACAACCCAGGTACGGGTATGTGCCCTTGACCGGGAATCAAACCCAGGACCCTTAGGTGCAAGGGCCAACATTCTAACCACTGAGATACACAGGCCAGGACTATAATTCTCTTTTTAGCACAGGGGCATAACTTTTTTACTTAATATACTACATATTTGATATAACGCTTTTATTATTACCGGTATATATATTTAACTGAATTCAGACATTTGCTCTAGATTCAGAATGCATTTTTCCATTGAGGCTTTATGTACTACTTAATTCTAGAAAAATATCGCCAATGGTTTCTTTAAATAATTTTTGTACCATTTTCTTCATTTTATTCTTCTGTGACTTCATATGGATCAAAATTCCAGATACTAAAAATTTCCTGTGACTCTTAAGCATTTTTTTTCCTAATTTACCTTTTGTTCCTTTACATTAAATACTAAGGTCCTAAAAACTATTTGAATTTATTTCTGTCTCTGTTGCAGTTTAGCTCTGTTTGTTTATTTTGGCAATGAATTCATTATTCAATGAAAGTATAAAAATGTATTGAAAGGAGTATTTTAATCAGTAGATCAATCTTTTCCTATATATTTATAATTAGAAAGTATAATTTGCACTGGTTATTATAAAATATTGCTAGTATTGTTATTGTTCAAAGAGAATAATAAAATTGTAAAAATGACACCTTAATAGCTGAAAGGCAGACTGTAGGAGCAAAGCTTACATGTTCATAAAGTTATATGTATATGTATATGAAAATAGACTTCTCATTTAAAGGCACTAGGATAACTTAATATTCACATACAAAAAAACAAATTAGGTTCACATACAAAAAACACATTTGGTTTGAGTCTCATTTTAAACCAAATATAAAAATTAATTCATGTAAGAAAAAAAATTAGAACAAAATATAGTAATCTATTTCCATGACATTGTAATAGGCAATGGTTTCTGATACTAAACAAGTCTATCCTATCTAATAAAAGAGAAACATGGTAATTAGGCGTACATCCGCTACCCTTCCCATTGGCTAATCACGGCGATATGCAAATTAACTGCCAGCCAAGATGGCGGCCCGCAGCCAGGTAGCTGGAAGTTAACAAAGGGCTTGCTTGCTTCAGTGACAGAGGACTCCAACGTTCCCCGCCTGCCACTGCCGGCCTCTGAGCTTACAGTTTGAAACATTCTTACAAATATAGACACTAAACAAAATCCCAGAAACCTGCTTTCATCCAGCTGGGATCTCAGAGCTGGAGTTGATACAGTGTTTCAATTATAGAACCCAAACAAACCAGATACCTGCTTTCAGCGGCAGAGGCCTCAGAGTTGGAGCCAGAGCTAAAGCTCGCCCAGAATAAAAAAAAAAGAAAAAAAGGAGCAGTTGGGAGCTTCAGTCACCCGCCAGCCTGAAAACAGCCCTCAGCCTCTCACCCAGACTGGCCAGGCACCCCAGTGGGGACCCTACCCTGAAGGGTGTGTGACCAGCTCCAAACAGCCATCATCCCCTCATCCAGGCTTGCCAGGAACCCCAGTGGGGACCCCCACACTGAAGGGTGTGTGACCAGCTCCAAACAACCATCATCCCCTCACCCAGGCTGGCCAGGCACCCCAGTGGGGACCCCACCCTGATCCAGGACACCCTTCAGGGCAAACCAGCTGGCCCTGACCTGTGCACCAGGCCTCTACCCTGTATAGTAAAAGGGTAATGTACTTCCCAGAACTGGGATCAGCGGAGCCACGAGGTCTCCCGGCACCGGGATCAGCATGACAGGGGGCAGCGCACAAATCCCCTGATTGTCCTGCAGCTCTGTGTGTGACAGGGGGCGGGGCCACAACCTCCCTATCTGCCCTGCTCTGTTCAGGACAGGGGAAGGAGTCCCAACCCCCTGATCAGCCCTGCTCTGTTCCTTACAGGGCGGAGCTCCCAAACCCCCTGATCGCCCTGCGGCTCTGTGTGTGACAGGGTGCGGCGCCCCAACCCCCCCCCCCCCACGGGCCCTGCTCTGTGTGTGATGGGGTAGAGCCATAACCTCGCCATTGGCCCTGCCCTTAGTGTGACAGGGTGCGGTGCCCCAACCCCCTGACCCGCCCTGCTCTGTGTGTGACAGGGGGAGGTGCCCCAACTCCTCTTCAGCCCTACTCTGTGAGTGACAGGGGGGAGCTCCCCAACCCCCTGATGGGCCCTGCTCTGTGAATGACAGGGTACGGAGCCCCAACCCCTTGACTGGCCCTGCTCTGAGCGTGACAGCGGGTGGCGCCGCAACCTCCCCATCGACCCTGCTCTGTGCATGACAGGGGGCGGTGCCCCAACCCCCCAATCGGCCCTACTCTGTGAGTGACAGGGGGGAGCTCCCCAACCCCCCTGATGGGCCCTGCTCTGTGCGTGACAGGGGGCAGTGCCCCAAACCCCTGATCGGCCCTGCTTTGTGCGTGACAGGGGTGGCGCCACAACCTCCCCATCGACCCTGCCTTGAGTATGACAGGGGGCAGTGCCCCAACCCCCCAATTGGCCCTACCCTGAGCGTGACTGAGGGTGGCATCGCAACCTCCCGATCCACCCTGCTCTGTGCATGACAGGGGACGGCGCCCCAACTCCCCAATCGGCCCTGCTCTGAGCCCGACCAGGGGCTGCACCTAGGGATTGGGCCTGCCCTCTGCCACCTGGGAGCAGGCCTAAGCCAGCAGGTCGTTATCTCCCGAGGGGTTCCAGACTGCGAGAGGGCACAGGCCTGGCTGAGGGACCCACCCTCCCCCCCGAGTGCACAAATTTTTGTGCACCGGGCCTCTAGTATATATATAAAAAGCTAATATGCTAAGTGTCTGACCACTTGACCATTCGACCAGTAGTTATGACACACACTACCACCAGGGGGCAGACACTCAATGCATAGGCATGGAAACATGCAACAGACTGATGAATCTCAGAGGGAAGGGGTATAGGAAGGTGGGAAGAAATTAATCAAAGATCTTATATGCATACTAGAGGCCCAGTGCACCGATTCATGCACTGGTGGGGTCCCTCAGCCTGGCCTGCGAGTATTGGGCCCAAACCAGCAGTCTGACATCCCTGAGGGGTCCCGGATTGCGAGAGGGTGCTGGCCAGGCCAACAGACCCCACTGGTGCATGAATCCAGTAAGTGATAAAGAGAAAAATATAAAATGAACTTCCTTAAAGTGGAATATGTTTGTGTTTCAAAGGAAAACATCAAGAAACTGAAAGGTAAAATACTGTGAGTTATTATATTAGCAAATCATATTTGATAACTTGTATTCAGAATACTTGCAATTCAATAATAAAAAGACAATAAATCAATGTTAAAAATAGGCAAAGGATTTCAATAGATATTGCTATGCATACCTTGCCAATAGCAAACACATAAAGATATATTCAACATCATTATTCTTTCAGAGTATGTTATTCAAAACCAAAATATATGCTACTTCACACCCAATAGGAGAGTTTTAATAAAAAATAAATAAAAAGAACAGATATTGACAAATGTTTGAGAGGATGTGGAGAAATTGGAATCCTTATGTATTGTTAATGGGAATGTAGAATGGTGTTCCACACTGGAAATTTCTCAAAATGCTAGATGTAAAAGTACCATATGACCCAAGAATTCTACTCTTAGGTGTACAAACAAGAAAAAAAATTGCACATTATGTTCATAGTAGCATTATTCCTAACAACTAAAAATTGTAAACAATTTAAATGTCCATCAACTGTGAATGGATATACAAAATGTATTATATCCATACAATAGAATAGTATTTGGCAATAAAAAGTACTAAAATAGTGGTAAATGCTACAAAATTGATGAACCTCAAAAAATTATGCTAAGTAAACTAAACCGGTCTTACATTACATGAATTGTTTATATGAAATATGCAAGAGACAAATATATAGAAACAGAAAGTAAGTTTGTGGTTGTTAAGGGCTGGGCAGGGTGTTAGAAGTGACTGTAAATAGGTATGGCATTTCTTATTGGAGTGTTGAAAATGCTTTAAAATGGACTGTGATAATGATGTAAAACTCTGTGAATATAATAACATTTATTGAATTTTATACATTAAATGGGTGAACTGTATGTTATGTGAATTATATTTCAAAACTGTTTAAGAAATTAGAGGACATTGCCATAAAATTATATTGAAAGGGTCAATAAAATCTTATAATTCCAAAAAGGAGATATTTTTCTATTTGTTTTCATAGTGAGACTGATTTAACATCAACTCCAGCACTCTCACCAACAACTATTCTATGCGCTCCTATTTTTTAATTTGGGAATTTAAAAGAAAGTAACACTATACTTAATTGTATATGCTAGGAGAATAGTGGGTTCCATATATTTGAATTGAAAAAAAATGTGTTTCTGAAATATTCTCCTGTGTTTAATATTAATATAAGAATAATAGCAACAATAAAACTAATAGGGGCAGTCAGTAATGATTAAATATTTAATATGTTTAATAATAATAATAGTGCTCAATAAACATTGTTATGAGTATTTTATAAGCATTAACTTTTTTAAAAATGTATCTTTATTGTTGAAAGTATTACAGGTGTCCCTTTTGTTTTGTTTTTGTTTTGTTTTTTGTTTTTTTTCCCCCGTTGCCCCCCTCCACCCTGCACCTGCCCCTCCCAGGTCTTCGTCACTCTATTGTCTGTGTCCATGGGCTATGCTTATCCTATATAATAACATGGTAATATGCACATAGACCCAACTGCAGAACAACCAACCAATCAAAGCATAATATGCTAATAATATGTTAAAGCTGCTCAGTTGTTCGCTATGACATGCACTGACTACCAGGGGATAGACAGTCAACTGGTTGACCAGTCGCTATGACATGCACTGACCACCAGGGGCAGATGCCCCAACAGGTAGGCTAGCTTGTTGATGGGGTCCGGCAAATCGAGACTGAGCGAGATGAGCCGGACATACCCTGGAGCCTTCCCGTGGTCCCTCCCCGGCCCGATCATGCACCAGAGGGGTCCCTTAGCCAGACCTGTGCCCTCTCACAATTTGGGACCCCGTGGGAGATAGAGGAGAATTGGTTTCAGCCTGATCTCACGGGCCACTCCCATTGGGAGGGTGCCAGATGCAGGGATCATGGCTGGAAAGCACTGCTACATCGGCGCGAGCGAGTGGACTGATTGGGCGCGAGCCCATGCCAGGCACAATGGGGTCAGGATGAGCGGGAGCAGCAGGTAGGAGCTGCAGGCAGTGTTGGACTGCAGGTTTCGGCCCGATCCCTGCAGGGCATCCAGAGGGACCCCACCCATACACGAATTTGTGCACTGGGCCTCTAGTATGCATATGAGTTCCCCAGTTAATCACCACCCACCCACCCCCATTTTCCCTTTGATATTTGTTAGTCTGTTCTATGCTTCTATGTCTCTGGACCTATTTCGTTCATCAATTTACTTTTTTCATTACATTGCATATATGAATAAAATCATGTGCTTTTTTGTGCATTTTTTTATTGCTTAATCCCTTCACCTTTTTCATCCAGACTCCCAAACTTCCTCCCCTCTAACAGCTCTCAGTCTATTCTCTGATCTCTCTGAGTCTATATCTATTTTGCTTGTTTGTTTTGTTCATTAGATTCTAAATATAAGTGATGTCATATGGTAACTTGTCTTTCTCTGACTGGCTTTTTTCACTTATCATAATACTCTCTGGTCCCCCCATGCTTTTCTTTTCTTTTTTTTTCAAAGTCCATGCTTTATTAATAGTAAAAGTTTCTTCTTTTTTATACCTAGAAATAAATGTATAATGGAATACACAATATTCCATTATGTAAATGTACCACATATTTTTATTCATTTATCTGCCAATGGGCACTTGGGATGTTTCCAAATCTGAGCTATTGTAAATTGTGCTGCTATGGACATAGGGGTGCATATATTCTTTCTGATTGGTGTTTTGAGTTTCTTAGGATATATTCCTAGAAATGGGGTCAAAACTACTAAATTTAATAAATGAATTTGACAATGTAGCAGGTTACAAAATTAACACCCTGAAATTGATGGGATTTTTATACAGCAATAATGAACTCTCAGAGAAAAATGGAGAAAAAACAACAGCAACAACAACACAATCCCATTCATTATTCATTGCAATAAAAAATTAAGATAATTAGCAGTAAACTTAACCAAAGAGGTAAAAAAACCTATGCTCAGAAAACTACAGGACATTGAAAGAGACAGAGAGGAAGCTACAAACAAGTAGGAAGAATATACCGTGTTCATAGATTGGTATAATCAACATCATTAAAATGTCCATACTACCCAAAGGAATCTATAGATTCAATACAATCCCTATTAAAATACCAATGGCAAATTTCACAGATCTAGAAAAAACACTACAAAAATTTATATGGAACCAAAAAAGACCTCAAATAGTTGCAGCAATCTTGAGAAAGAAGAAAAAAGTTGGAGGAATCACAATACCAGATATCAAATTATACTACAAAGCCACTGTACTCAAAACAGTCTGGTACTAGCACAAGAACAGGAATATAGGTCAATGGAACAGAACACCCAGAAATAGACCCAAAACGTTATTCTCAATTAATATTTGACAAAGGAGGTAGAGCATATAATGGGGTAAAGAAATTCTCTTTAATAAATGATGTTGGGAAAATTGGACAGGTAAATGCTAAAAATGAAACTAGACCACCAACTTACACCATACATAAGAATAAACTCAAAATGAATAAAATACTTAAATGTAAGTCACAAAACCATAAAAATCTTAGAAAAAAATATGGACAGCAAAATATCAGTCATCTCTCATAGCAATATGTTTGTGGATGCATCTCCTAGGGCAAAGGAAACTAAAGAGAAAATAAACAAATGGGACTACATCAAAATAAAAAGCTTCTGCACAGCAGAAGAAATGATCAACAAAATGAAAAGGATCCCACTGTGTGGGAGAACATATTTACCAATGACACATCTGATAAGGAACTAATATCTAAAATATATAAGGAACTCATACAACTTAACAAAAGGAAGGCAAACAATCCAATTAAAAAATGGGCAAATAACCTAAATAGACACTTCTCCAAAGTGGACATACAGATGGCCAAGATACATAAGAAAAAAATTGCTCAGTCACTGATCGTTAGAGAGATGCAAATTAAAATGACAATGAGGTATCACCTTACAGCTGTCAGAATGGCTACCATCAACAAATCAACAAATGACCAGTGTTGGTGAGAATGTGGAGAAAAGGAAACCCTAGTACACTGCTGGTGGGAATGCAGACTGGTTCAGCCATTATGGAAAACAGTATGGAGTTTCCTCAAAAAATTAAAAGCATTAACTTCTCTAATTCTCACCATAGCATTGTGAGGTTAAGTAAGTTGCTTAAGGTAACCCAGCTAGCCTAATATAGTATTGGAATTCTGGGTTCTGAATTTATGCTCTTAATCATTATACTTTCAAAAGTAAAGTGATAGAAAATGGCAAAGAAGTTAGTTAAGGAATCATTCTCTAGTATGACTATGACCATTTTAAAGCAAACAACACTACATCAACACTATAATAAAGATTTATCATAATAAGATAAATATTTTTTCACAATTACATGATGATTTATATTATAACAATTTATATTGTAAAGAAAAATCATTCAAAGAAAGTGCGATATAATATTTATATTTGCATGATTTTAATAAGAGGAAGAGTGTTCATTTATAGTTTCATATAAAATTAGAAGATTAAAGGGGAGTCTACCATCTGAATTATATTGATGGATGTTACACAAAAACTAATTAGAAAGAGGGCATAACAGTATATTTAAATGATAAATTAGACAAATATCCTAAAAGACGATAGTTAATATGCAGGCATAATTCCTAATCTAATAGGAAATTAAACCTCCTCTAATTATAATAGTCCTTACTAATTATTATAAAATACTAATGAAGAAAAATATACATTTTTAACAATACTAATAAATCAGCTCTACCTATGATCATGACAAGACTATGTCTCAGATATTTCTGGCTATACAAAAGTTAAGATATACCTAAAAGATGGAAACAGAAAAGTCAATGATTTTAAAATTTACAATCTATATGAAAGATATCAGTCTAAAGTTTCTATTATATAACAAGTAAAGTTTTTGTCTGGGAAATATCAGACTTCTGAGATTTGACCATGCCACAAGATCCAGGTTTCAAAAAAGGTGACAAAATAAATAAAACAACTGATCCATAGCCAACTTACCTAAACATTAGAGACTATAAAAGTCGCAACTACACTAAGGTATAAGAAAAATAATTCAGCATCTGTACATAAAATTTTAATTCATTAGCATTAATAACACTTTAATAATTGTCTTCACATATAAATAATCTATATCTTTTGGTGGCTGAAAAGCCCACTTGGATTACCATTTCTATTTTCCAAGGATATTGATTTATTAATCAATTTATAATCAGTAGCTAAAGTTTTGAACAAGATAGTTGTCAATATCTTAATTAGACATAGATAACGGGGCACTGAACAAATACTAATAAAATTTTCCTCTACTACAGTGGTTCTCAACCTTCCTAATGCTGCGACCCTTTAATACAGTTCCTCATGTTGTGGTGACCCCCAACCATAAAATTATTTTCCTTGCTACTTCATAACTGTAATTTTGCTACTGTTTTGAATCATAATGTAAATATCTGATATGCAGGATGTATTTTCATTGTTACAAATGGAACATAATTAAAGCATAGTGATTAATCACAAAAACAATATGTAATTATATATGTGTTTTCCGATGGTCTTAGGCGACCCCTGTGAAAGGGTTGTTCGATCCCCAAAGGCATTGTGACCCACAGGTTGAGAACCGCTGCTCTAATATATAAAAGTATCTCTGACATCAAGTGATTCAGCAATAGTATATGTAGCTGGGATACTAAAATATGAGAATGTTGGGGAATCCTAATGGGTTACAAAGGTAAAGAATAGTATCCTAGTATATGAAGTTTAAACCATTCAGGGAAAATAATTGGATGCGTTACATATTCCATCTTTCTTTGGTTTATTCTATAAGTAATTTTTTACTGATTTAAAATGAAACATTTTCATAAGCATGTATATGTTAATATTTTAAGGAGGTAGAATTAAGTTAATTACATAGTTGTTTCTTGGAATTAGTTTGGCTTTGGATTTTACTTTTAGTATAAATACAAACTTTGCCATATAAATATGAAATTATGGATACTTATGCATTGTTGGTAATTGAGATCACACATAGAGATAGTACAAGCTCATAGTTTTAAGATTACAATGATTGTGTGGCTATTACTATAGAGTCTGAGATGTGTATTCAATGGGCTATTGATATTGAAAGCCTCAGATTAAACTACAGAGTACATGGAATATCTTGTCACAAAATTATAATTATTGAAAAGGAGCATAGGTAACCACCTTTGTTGGCAGTGTGGAGTGAGTAATAATAGGTAATCTGACTTTTAAAATTTCAGTGACAAACACCTTTTATATAAAGAGAAAATAAAGTATAATTAAGCAAAGAAAAATTGATATTTTTCAAACAGTAGGCCCTAACAGTACAAAGTATAAAATTTCATTTCTAGGTAGAAAATAGCTAATGAGGTTAAAATATTGCTTTAATGAGAATTTTAGTGATAGTCCAGAGGAAAAAAGTATTTTAAATAGAGAAACATTAGAAAGTCACTAGAATCTAAATAAAATGACTTATTGTTACAACCACTTTTGGATACACTGCATAAGAGTGAGAGAGAGAGAGAGAGAGAGAGAGAGAGAGAGAGAGAGAGAGAGAGAGAGAGATACTAATAAAGAGCCAGAGATGAAAGGAGAAAACTATGAGTATATGGTGTCCTGAAGCCAATAACTAAAGTGTTTCAATGAAGGGAGAGTGATGTTTTTTATATCTACCAATAGGTTGCTCAAGGTTAGGATGGATAACTGACTTTTGTATTTAACACTGTGGAGGTGATTTTTGACTTTTATTAGGGCAGGTAGGGTAAAAGTTTGATTGAAATAGGTTTAAAAAAGAATGAAAGGAGAGAAATATGAGGCAGCAATATTATAAATGGCTCTTTCAAGGATTTTTGGAAGAAGAAAAATAGGGGATAGGAAAAGGGAAAATGTGATCAACAGGGACTTTGTTTTTAACCTTGAAAAAACTGTATCATGATTATATGCTGAAATGAAGAATTGGAAAATAAAGATGAGCCCTAGCTGGTTTGGCTCATGGATAGAGCGTCGGCCTGCAGACTAAAGGGTCCCAGATTTGATTCCAGACAAGGGCATATGCTCAGGTTGTGGGCTCGACCCCCCCATATATATATATATATATATATATATATATATATATATATACATACATATATATATATATATATATATATATATATAATTTAAATAAATGAAAAATAAAGAGTTTTTTATGTGTCACAGCAGAATCATGGGAAAATGGTAAGAGGAGTAATATTTTTAGTATATGAACATAAAGATTTTTTCAGGAACGTACATTGTTCAACCATGGAAAAGGAACAAAAGTGTAGTATTTTGGTACATATCCAAGTATCTATCCTCTTAGTAGTATTAAAACAAGGATCAAGGTCTTCAGCAGAAAATGAGAGTAGTAAAAGAAAAGTTAGATGTCTGAAGAGAGAGAAAACACAAAATCTCTATTTAAAGAGGGTGAAAAAAAGTACATATATCATGATAACACAGGGGTCTAGTTTTTAAAATAATGATATAACATATAAATATCTATAAAATAAAAGTAGAGAAAATATTTTTATAAGTTGTATTCAAAAGGGGTAAATGGGTATATTATGTCTATAAACAGATTTTAAAGCCAAATGAAATGAATGGCATTATAGAAAAACCTATATATGCAACACAGATGCATAAAAAGTTAACAACAAAACTTGACTGAACCTCCAATAATTTAAAGAAGTGGAAATTTAAGGACAATGTGTAGTCTCAAGGGTCTTGGCTATTGAAATCAGATTATTCATACTGTATACCCTTAGGTAATTTTTATGCCCCAGTTCCATCTTTATAAAAATTGACATAATAACAATACCTGATTCATAATACTTTTTGTTCTTTTTATATGAATTTAAAATGGTCTATGTAAACTTTTTAGTGTTTGCTTAACATATAAATTAATAGTACTATTATTATCTACTCCCTACTCTTTAAAAAGCCCATGGCCATTTAGTTTTACTAAAAGTAATTTAAAAACTTTAGGAAGTTAAAATGTTAGCCCTATCAGTGTGACTCAGTAGTTGAGCATCAACCAAAGAATCTGGAGGCCATGGTTTGACTCCCTGTCTGGGCGCATGCCAGGGTTTCAGGCTTGATCCCCAGTATGGAGCTTGCAGGAGAGAGCCGATGAATAATTCTCTCTCATCACTGATGTTTCGTTTCTATCTCCCACTCCCTCTTTCTCTGAAATCAATAAAAATATATTTTTAAAAACATTTAAAATGTTGGAGTATTTCAGACACTAACCATCCCATATTTCTATATAACTCTAACAGCAATATTGGCAAAAACATGAACTAAATATACCCAAACTAAGTTTCTGAAAGCTTCAGCTGTATTTTGTTCTTCATTTCGTGGGTCAGAATTTCAGGAAGAGCTCTGCTAGACAGTTCTCTTTCGAATCTCTCATATGGTTGCAGTTGAGTGCCTCCAGGGGATGATGTCATCTCAAGTCCCACAGGGGCTGGCCATGAAAGACTTGCCAACATGGCTGGCCATTGATGCCGCTGGCTGCAGTGCAGCTGAAACTGTCCACTGAGGCACCTCCACCTGGCCTCTCTCAGCAAGTGACCTTAGTGTGGTTGAACTTCTCACACTGCCACTCAAGGGTCCAAAAGTAAGCGGCCTTGCAGCCAAGGCGGAAGCTACGTGGCCTTTGACGGCCTCGTCTTAAAAATCTCATACGGGCACTTCAGCTGCACTCTATGGTCAAAGCAGCCACAAGCCTGCCATGGTCAAGGGGTGAGGTATAGCCTCCCGCTTTTTTATAGAAATAGAGGCAAAGGGTTTGTAAACATTTTTTTTTTAAACCAACACACATGCCCTAAAAGTAATTCATCTGAAGAATGCAGGAATAGGTTATCTTAAAATTTTAAATGATAAAGAAAGTTATCTTCTCAATAGAGGTAGAAAAAATATTTGATAAAATTCAATGCTTATTTCTGATTAAAAATTTGAAGAGTAAGCTAGAAGAAATTTTCTGCAAATACTATTGACTGACAGGAAAAAAAACACTAACCTCAAAGTTAACAGGCATACTCATTTAACAAATATTTACTGAGCATTTATTATGAGACATGTATTTTTCTTTAACAAAGAATTACTGAACATCTATTCTATGTAAAGCATTTTTTCATTGAATATAGAGCAATGAGTAAACAATGTCTATATTTACATGGAATTTACCAGAATAGTAGAGAAAAAAAATTCTACATCTGATCTGATCTTTATATATTAGGAAAATCCCTACTAATTTTTTCAGATGCAGCCCATTTATCAATGCCTATATTAAGGGTTGGCATACTATAGCCTGCTGGCTAAAACCATCTCATTGTGTAAATAAAGTTTTATTGAAACACAGCAACACTGCTTTGATGCTTCAGTGATAGACTTCAGTAGCTAAGACTGAGACCATATGGTCTGCAAACTTGCAAATATTTACTAACCAGTTTTTTAAAGAAGAAGTTTGCCAACCCTTTGTTATATAGATTTATTGGATTTGTCAAGCAAATTCTTTTGTTGCATAAACATTATACTTGGACTATGACTTTCATAGATTCTTTTATACTATTTTAATTTTATGTTTCCTTTACCATACAAAAGTTTTTGAGGGTCATGCCTATAACTTAACTATCTTTGAATATCGAGCTACCAATCCGGTGTTAGATATATTGCAGTTACTCCATTAAAAAGTTTATAGCCGTATGAAGAAATCACTGAGCTCTGTCTTCCCTTATTACTCATTCTCGCTGGGTGATCGCTTCTATTCTTACAAATTTAGTTAATGCCTCTAAAGATTAATCGTCAATGTAAAGGTGTCCTTTATTTATTTTCAACACCTGAGAAAGAATCTTCAATCACATATGTTGCAGGTGATTGAAAATCAATATATTCTTATCAAGGCAAAGTACCTTATTCCACCAGAAATATATTTCTTTTTGTAATCACCATTTCAAACCAATGGCCTCACCATTGTACCAGGTAGTATTGCATGCTGATTAAGAATACTAGCCAGAGATACAAACAGTAAAGGAGATAAAACTATCTTAATTTTATCCCAACCAGAAAACAAAATATTAGAAATGTATAGGAAGTTCCCATTTAGCCACCTACTTATGCTAATTCTACCTCTGAAATGTTTGCTGATTATTCTTCTTGTTTTCTTTTTCAATGCCATTAAAAGTACATATTTCCCAAGGACTAGACAACTAAAGTTTTCGAACAGAAATCTAATTCTTCTAATTGTTTTACCTCTTAATTGTCCTCACCAATCCATTATTTGATTTATTTCACCCAATACATAATGTAAGAGTACGTAGGATATAAAAGGCTAGGTGATAAGTATATGACAGTGAATAACAAGTTCCAGGTTTTTAAGGCATCTATTCAGACCAAAATTAAAAATGAATTTTAAAAAGGTAAAAATTATACAAATATATAGACAGTGATGGGTAAAAGTAGGTTTACAGTTGTGAGTGTATAGAAGTTTATTCTTGAAGCATTATTTATTAAGTACTGTATTTGTATTATAATTGTAAATGTGCTGTAGATGTATATATTCATATATGTGTATATATAACAATGTTATTTTCATCATTCTCATAGTGTTCTCATACAGTATTAACCAAAGAAAATCAGCTCAGCACTTTACATTCT